>NC_091776.1:36552850-36868207 GCF_029378745.1 Bos indicus | reverse complement strand
TTAATATATATAAACAGCCATAAAGTCATTACTACACTCCAGATGAAAACATCCATCACCCCAAAAGTTTTTCTGTATCTCTTTGTAAGTTTTTACTTGCACTGCTCCAATTCCAACCCTGCAACATCCCCAGACAAACCATGGAATCTTTTTGCTACTATAGAAAAGTTTGCATTTTCTAAAATTTGTACAAGTAAAGTTGGTTTTAGCTCAAAGTCATCTGGGTTTTTTTTTTCAATTTTGTCTCTCCAGAGACCAATTTTGATAGATTAATATGTTCTTTTTCCTGCATAAGTGCTTTTCTATTTATTTAAGTCTTCAATTTATTCATGAATATTGTCATTTTCAGTGTACTAATTTGCACATTTTTATCAGATTTATCTTTATTAGATCTAATTTTGTTGCTATTGTGTTCAAAGATTGATTTCTAAATTTTCATAGCTTGTTCATTATAAGCAATTGAGCTTTATATATTGGTATGATATTTTGTGTCTTTATAAAACTCATTTATTTTTTCTACAACTATTTTTTTGGGCAATGTTTTCAAATAGATACTTTGACTTCAGTTCTAATATGTATATATATTTCAGGTCCTTTTATTGCCTTTTTGCACTGAGAGAACCTTTAAAACAATGTTAAATACAATGCAGAAGGAGTAGACAAATTTTTCCCCCCCAAATTCAATCTTTCAACTTCATGTATGATTGTTGGAGGGCTTTTGTAAATGTATTTTATCAGTTGATAAAGTCTTCTCCTATTTAAAGTTTGTGAAGATTTTATGAGTAATAAATGTTGGGATATTTTAATTAGTTTTATATTCCTTACTTTATGAAAATTACCAAAGTTTGTATCATATGTCTACTTAATTTGTAATGAAAATTTGTTAAAATGGGACTTCCCTGGTGTCTCAGTCAACAAAGAATCCACCTGCAATGCAGGAGATGCAAATTCAATCCCTGGGTTCGGAAGTTCCCCTGGAGAAGGAAATGGAAACCCACTCCAGTAATCTTGTGTGGGTAATTCCATGGACAGAGATGCCTGGTGGGAAACAGACATGGTTTCTCAAGAGTTGGACACAATTTAGCTACTAAATCATCACCATAAATTCTTACATATACGGAAATTTGGTACTTCCTTTACAAAGATAGGTAGTTGTGGAAGCTATCATCTAAATGTTATATTTGAAGATAATGATTTTAATTTCCAGTTTGTTTAAATGACCATTTCGTGGTTACACAACAATACAAAGTACATATATAAGATTTCCTTTTTCATTTTCTATCTTCTAATATGCATTGTGTATTCAGTGGGAAAATAGGAAAAGATCTCTGCTTATTTAACAAATGTATTTTAGAATGATTTTAATAAGTGAGAAACATTTTTTTTGAACATCACACAATATATGAGCACTTTAATAAAGGTTTATTTTATAAGTATTAATAAACTTTTCAGTCAATAAAAGAAGTAAAATGTACATGCCAATAATATAAATAATATTATTTAAAGTTTCTTTTACAATGACAGTAAAACATTTCTAAGCAGTTTTAATTTTTATTATTTAGTTTAGAGGTAGGTAAAAGACAAGTTATCTAGAAACAACATATTAATGTCACAGTAAAACTTAACCTTAGCATCCAGAGAGCTATGATGAAGTTTCAGCAAACTAATGACCTTTGAAACCTTGGGCAACTTATTTCTTATCTCCAGACCTTGTGTTTTATTTAAGTTTAAATGTAAATATTAAAGTAAATGATATTTTGATTCAAAATTTTTTGTGACCTCTGATTAGCCTGATAGGTGATGAATATTCATTTATTAACTTTTTGAAATGTGCTTTACTGAAAAATAAAATAACCATGTGTATCTCACACTAAAGGGGTTGTTTCAATATTTACTAATGAAATTCCCTTTGATTTTATCAGAAAATAAAATATTTTTTCTTAACAAGTAGTGAATCTTTGAATTGAATCTAGAAGAATCACGTTAAGTATCTAAGAATTAGGTGATTTCTCCATCTTTTCTTATCATCTGCTTCTTACAAGATCAGTAAAGTGAAGCTTAATTTAATATGTTAATTATATGCAATCTTTCATTAAGAAAAATTTTTATTTGATTCAGACTTTAAAATTTGTATATACAAGTAATAATTTTATTTGTTTTTAATGAATGGCTAATTTCATCAATAATGATCAAAAGTTATTTTTAAGTTACTGGTTACTGAGAACTTAATAAAAGACTGTCATTTTGTTTGTATTTAATTAAATATACAGAGTTCCCAGTGTAATTTGTAACAAAGTAAGAATTTCTATTGTATATTAATTCTTATAAATAGTGTGTGTCAAAAAATTTAATGTTTGTTTTCCTAAAACTTCATTTTCTAATAGAATAGGCTTAGCTTCAGTGCAAAAATGTAAGAAAACAGCATAATCTGAGGAAGAAATTATCAGTTTGTCTACTTCCACATTCAGAAAACGTAAAGGCTAGATTTCCACAATTATGGGAGTATTCTCTCAGTATGCTTAGTATTTGAGTGTATGCGACTTTTTAAAATCAAATTTAACACATTTGAGCTCTCAAAAAGCAATCATATTAATTTTTTATAGCACTACATTTGATTACAGCATATTACTTGCTTACAATCACCAAAATAAACATGTTTAATGCTGTAATAATCTTTGGGGAATAGTTTATTGTGTCATTTAGCTCATTGTTTTACTAACATTTTGTTTTAATAAAAATAAACATTATTAAAAATTTTTGCCTAAGAAAAAGTGACATTATGGCATAAATTTCCTATGAAGATAAAATAAAACTACCCAGATACTTATCTATTTAATGGAGGGAACCTACCACTTAACTAGCAGTTTTGGCTTTATTAACACTAACCAATATATTTTGTAGTACATAAAATACATCTATTTCATTTCCATCCTAAACCTTATTGATGACAATGGGATGTAACTAAAATAGTGACCTCATACACCCCTCCCAGGAAACAAGTAAAGAATAATGATCATGCCAAGGAAATTCCCATTTTCCCTTAATACGTAGACAAAAAACAGTAATTAACAAGAGTTCTTATTTCCCCCTATTTCTACACAGCAGAGGGCATGCATAATCTGACTAGGGTTATGAAAGAATTTGTCTTGCAAACTGGAGCTTGTCAGAATTGTCTGTGTCTGTGGGGTGGTGTGTGTGTGTGTGTCTGTGTGTTAGATTAAACTGTGAGTCCTGGAAAATTTAAGGAATAAAGTCATATCTGCACTTCAAGGTAATGAGTACTACTTTAAGGAACCAATATTAGCCTGGAAAATCCTTTGAAATTTAGATTACCAAAAACTGAGTGAATATTGACAAAATGGACCTTGGAAGAAGAAGTAAATTTCTTGAATAATTACTGGAGAGCAGCAGAGCAAACAACTTTCCTTACCAGGGAAACTCACAAAGGAATTAACTTTGTGAGTTAACTTTGTATAAGTTTCGGCTTTGGTTTATGGAAAATGCCCAATTGAAATTTCGGGTCTTTGCTTTTTCTCATCTGTTATACTCCCCTTTGAGCTTCCCTGATACCTGAGTTGGTAAAGAATCCACCTGCAACGCAGAAGACCCTGGTTTGATCCTTGGGTTGGGAAGATCCCCTGGAGAAGGGAAAAGATACCCACTCCAGTGTTCTGTAATCCCATTTAGTAAATCTAACTCTTCAGTACACTTCTACACTTCAGTAATCCCCTTTAGTCAACTCTTTTCTACACTAGTAACTCTTTTCTTCTTCTACATTTAGTAACTCTTCTTCTACTGTTTTTCTATACTTCAGAAATCCCCTTTAGTAAATCTAACTCTTTATTAATGCCTGGGATGCCCATAAAGCACTGTTTCCTAACTTTATGGAAACTGAGGGAAAGGAAAATGAGGTGTGCCCATCAGTGACCCTCTGCTGGCTTACACTGAGACACGTGCTTGCAGCCTTGACCGTGAGCTGAAAGAGAATTTGGTCCTGCAGGGCAGCAGGAAAGACAGGAAGGGTCACTGAATGTGGGACAATTCTCAGACTTTAAAAATTCATTCTGCAACATTAATTTGAGACACTAATGCTCTCAGTGCCTTTCAGAGTCTTTTAATCATCAGTTGGGCACAAGTATGAAGTAGCTCTCAAACATTATTTTTGCCATATTTTTTCATGATAAATTCAAAGGATGGAAGGAAAACTAAGAGTTGAAGACAGCTGAACTTTCAGTTACTTGAGTTCTATATACTAATTTCCAAACCAAAATACACCATCAGTTCAGTTCAGTTCAGTTGCTCAGTCGTATCTGACTTTTGCGACCCCATGAATCGCAGCATGCCAGGCCTCCCTGCCCATCACAAACTCCCAGAGTTCACTCAAACTCACATCCATCAAGTCGGTGATGCCATCCAGCCATCTCATCCCCTGTCGGCCCTTCTCCTCCTGCCCCCAATCCCTCCCAGCATCAGAGTCTTTTCCAATGAGTCAACTCTTCACATGAGGTGGCCAAAGTACTGGAGTTTCATCTTCAGCATCAGTCCTTCCATGGAACACCCAGGGCCGATCTCCTTTAGGATGGACTGGTTGGATCTCCTTGCAGTCCAAGGGACTCTCAAGAGTCTTCTCCAACACCACAGTTCAAAAGCATCAATTCTTTGGTGCTCAGCTTTCTTCACAGTCCAACTCTCACATCCATACATGACCACTGGAAAAACCATAGCCTTGACTAGACGGACCTTTGTTGGCAAAGTAACGTCTCTGCTTTATAATATGCTGTCTAAGTTGGTCATAACTTTTCTTCCAAGGAACAAACGTCTTTTAATTTCATGGCTGCAGTCAAAATCTCTAGTGATTTTGGAGCCCCCCAAAATAAAGTCAGCCACTGTTTCCACTGTTTCCCCATCTATTTGCCAGGAAGTGATGGAACTGGATGCCATGATCTTAGTTTTTTGAATGTTGAGCTTCAAGCCAACTGTTTCACTCTCCTCTTTCACTTTCATCAAGACACTCTAGTGCTTCTTCACTTTCTGCCATAAGGGTGGTGTCATCTGCATATCTGAGGTTATTAATATTTCTCCCGGCAATCTTGATTCCAGCTTGTGCTTCTTCCAGCCCAGCTTTTTGCATGATGTACTCTACATATAACTTAAATAAGCAGGGTGACAATATACAGCCTTGACATACTCCTTTTCCCATTTGGAACCCGTCTGTTGTTCCATGTCCAGTTCTCACTGTTGCTTCTTGACCTGCATACAGGTTTCTCAAGAGGCAGGTCAGGTGGTCTGGTATTCCCATCTCTTGAAGAATTTTCCACACTTTATTGTGATCCACACAGTCAAAGGCTTTGGCATAGTCAAGAAAGCAGAAATAGATGTTTTTCTGGAACTCTCTTGCTTTTTCCATGATCCAGCAGATGTTGGCAATTTGATCTCTGGTTCCACTGCCTTTTCTAAAACCAGCTTGAACATCTGGAAATTCACAGTTCACGTATTGCTGAAGCCTGGCTTGGAGAATTTTGAGCATTACGTTACTAGTGTGTGAGATGAGTGTTATTGTGCGGTAATTTGAGCATTCTTTGGCATTGCCTTTCTTTGGGATTGGAATGAAAACTAACCTTTTCCAGTCCTGTGGCCACTGCTGAGTTTTCCAAGTTTGCTGGCATATTGAGTGCAGCACTTTCACAGCATCATCTTTCAGGATTTGGAATAGCTCAACTGGAATTCCATCACCTCCACTAGCTTTGTTCATAGTGATGCTTTCTAAGGCCCACTTGACTTCACATTCCAAGATGTCTGGCTCTAGGTGAGTGATCACACCATCATGATTATCTGGGTCGTGAAGATCTTTTTTTTAACCCTTCTTCTGTGTATTCTTGCTACCTCTTCCTAATATCTTCTGCTTCTGTTAGGTCCATATCATTTCTGTCCTTTATCGAGCCCAGCTTTGCATGAAATGTTCCCTTGGTATCTCTAATTTTCTTGAAGAGATCTCTAGTCTTTCCCATTCTGTTGTTTTCTTCTATTTCTTTGCATTGATCGCTGAAGAAGGCTTTCTTATCTCTCCTTGCTATTTTTTGGAACTCTGCATTCAGATGCTTGTCTCTTTCCTTTTCTCCTTTGCTTTATGCTTCTCTTCTTTTTACAGCTATTTGTAAGGCCTCTTCAGGCAGCCATTTTGCTTTTTTGCATTTCTCTTCCATGGGGATGGTCTTCATCCCTGTCTCCTGTACAATGTCACAAACCTCAATCCATAGTTTATCAGGCATTCTGTCTATCAGATTTAGTCCCTTAAATGTATTTCTCACTTCCACTGTATAAATACACCATCAACTTTTATTTATTGTTTTTATGTTTCATAACATCAACTGCTGACTTCCAGTTAATGACAAATTTTAAAGGAAAAAGCAGGAAATGGAAGGAGGTTCAGATTTTTCTGAAGCAACTACTTTATATATGCCTTATAACTTTAAATTTAAAGCATATCTGAGTAGGATACATTTAAATATAACCACTATAGCTAATTTTAAAGATCAAATATTCAGAACCAATACTTTATAGAATATGAGTACTGTTCAGCTTTTGACCATTTGATGAGCAGATGATCATATTGGTAAAGAGTATAAAAATGAGAAAACTAAATTTTTACTTATTTTGTAAATTATAGTGGGTATAATATTTTAAAGAGAAAGGCTAGTATTTACCTGATAATAATTATGTTACCTATATCCTCTTATTATACCAAACAAAAATATATACTGTTTTATGACTTAACAAACTATGTTTTCAGGACAATACTTAATTTTCTTTTGAGTGTTGATTTTACCTGAGCAAATGGAGATGATGGTCTATTGAAAAGCATCCTTATGTTCAGAAGTATCCATTAACCCCTAAATAATGCTGTCAGTGCAGCAATTTATGTCACTGCTTTTTAAAAGGAACAAAAAACATTATTTGTAAAGGAAAATACATACGATTGGCTCAATAATTGTGAAGTTCACAATATACTTAGGGATGATTTTTCTCAATAACAAAATGAGAAAGGTAAAGAATGAACATGGGGAGATAGCACATTGAAAACAAGTATTATATGAACAAGAATAAAATAAAACTTAGAAAAGCTATCACTGAAGTTGATTCAGAGATAGGGTGATTAATGTAATACACTATGATCAAAGTGTAACTTGCATTATACTGAAGCTTACAAAAATGAACAAAAATATAGTGGGAACACCTAGTAGAAAGTTAACCAAATTAATTTGGTGTTGATCAAATTCAAATAATAATGCTTTACTTACTTGAAAACTTATATACAAAATCAAAACTATTTGCCTTAACAAAATACTAAACTAGAAAGTAAGTCTCATGATTTGCATATTTTTGAGAATACTTAAAACACTTGACTTGTTTTTCTGACTATTCTCATTTATTTGCATATTTTGGTTAAATTACTTGCACAATTTCCTTAATCATACAAGTTGTAATCAAGCTCTCTTATAAATGCACTTTTATTTTTTAAATTTACCAAGAAAAACATTCTTGTCCAAATTTCATTTAATGCAGTATTTGTAAAGGAAAATGCCAACAACTATGCTTCACATTATTTACATATACATGATATTTACACTTAAGTTATTAAAAATGTGTTCGACGTGACTACTTGTATCATGGGTTTCTGTCCCCTGGCCAAAATTCATTTGTTGAAACCTTGACCCTCAGTACCTAAGAATGTGACCTTATTTGAAAACAGGGTGATTGCAAATGCAATTACTTGTTAAGATGAGGTTATTAAAGTAATCCATAATCCAGTATGAGTGATGTTTTTATTTAGATAAAAAGGGAAATTGGGACACAGAGACATGTGTATAGGAAAAATGCCATGTAAACATGAAGATGGCCATCTACAAACTGAGGAGAGAGGCCAAGGCCAGATCCTTCATTTAGCCCACAGAGGAACCAAACCAAACTTGTATTTGGACTTCTAGCATCCACAGATGTGAGACAATAACTTTCTGTTATCTAAGGCACCAGGTTTGTGATATTTTGTTATGGTAACTCTAGCAAGGTAGTACAACTTTTTTAATATCGTTTTATCCCTAAATGGTTCATTACTGATTTAACTACCAAATTTTTTACACAGTGAGTCAAAGATTTCTGCAAGTTGACTTAACCGTGGAGCAATTATAAATAGAAAAGGGCAAGAACAAGAGTCTCCTCAGGACCTCAAGTGATGCAATGCACAACCTAGGACCAACACGCAGACTCGGAGACCAACGTTCTAAAGCTGGGCAGAAATAAGGTGTTCAAATGTGAAACTAGGGGAGGCTGGGGATGGGAGCAGTTTGAGGTGGTGGAAAACACCTCTGTCATCTGATTAATTTAAATGCGCATTTAAAAATTGGGATTTACATATACACACTACTATATGTAAAAGAGAAAACTAATAAGAACCTGCTGTATAGCACAGCAGCTGCTATACTCAGTACTCTTTAATGACCTACATGAGAAAATAATCTAAAAAAAGAGTGGCTATACATATATGTATAACTTCACTGCACACCTGAAACGAATACATTGTAAATCAACTACATTCCAATAATTTTAAATCCTGAAAAAATAAAATAAAACTTCAGTAGCCTAATACACTTTTATTTTTGAAAGGGTAATTGGGCTCCATAGAAGCAAGGCAAATGTTGCCTTGTATCTCTTGAAGACTATACTAAAACTTGAAGCATCCTTAAATATAGATTCAATGACAAATCAAGGACAATGATCCCAGATGGTAATTCAGTTATCTCAGAAAAGATAGACTCCTTTGTGCTTTGATTGACAATATTCTAATTGTGTAGAGAGTTTAAGAAGAGGATTGATTTTAAAAACATTTTATAGGATAAGAATAGCAGACCCTACATCAACCTTCATGCTTCAAGGAAAAAACAAAACACCAAAAAACCTGATTACTAGAAAGATAGATTAACTTTTTTCAAATCACGAATAGGATAAAGCAGGACTGAACAAAATTCCAGTCTCTTGCTTTGGATTTCCATCTAATTTACACTACACCATATTGTACTGACTCACACAGTAGTGCTGTGTCTATGCAGTGCTTTTCATAGAAATTGCAAAAACATTAAGTTTATACCAAAATTATCATATTGAATTTGATATCTCTTAAAATTCATTCATTGACAGTTGTTTCATTCATAAAATAGATATTCACAACACTTATCTTCTTAGACAGTGTGATACTTCCCTGCAAACGTCCACATATTAATCCTCAGAATTTGTGAATATGTTAGCTTGCATATATTCAAAGAAGAATTCGTTTACAGTTGAAATTACAATTTTTAATAAATTAACCTTGAAATGGGGAGATTATTCTATGATATTCTGAGGAGGGCAGTGTAATCACAAGGGTTCTTACAATTGGAAAAGGGACACAGGAGTGAGAGAACCAGAAAATGGCAGCTTGCAGAAGCCTGAACCAATATTTCTGGCTTTGAAGATGGAAGATGGAAGATGGGAGCCATGAGTGAAGTACTATGGTGGCCTCTAGAAGCTGAAAAGATAAGGAAACAAATTCTAGGACCTTCAGAGGAAATGAAACCTTGGAACTAATACCTTGATTTTAGCCAGGGATGCTTGTGTCAAATTTCTGAACTACAGTGCTCAAAGATAATATATTTGTATTATTTAAGGCTACACATTTTTGGCAATTTGTTACAGAAGATGTAGAAAGTGAATACAGATAATATTCCTGATCTAAGGCACCCCACAATCAAACAGAGAATTCCTAAAAAAATAAACAGGGAATTGCAGTGTGTAGGGGGTGAGTGTGTGCTAAAGAAATATGAGTCAGTGTAGGAATATTTAGGCAAGTTCACTGAAACCTTTGAGGAACTGAGAAGAAAGTAGGGCACAAAGAAAGAATGGGTTTTCGTTAGGAAACGTTTGGGTTAGTATTATGACCTAAGGTGAGAGAACAGAAGACCAAGAAGCAAGAAGGAATACAACATTTTGGGTAGCATTTTATCATGGCAGGTATATAGCTTATGAGTAAAAAACAAAGAAGAAAATGAAAGTGAAATGAGACAAATAAGCTAACAAAAACTCCAAGTACTGTCAGGTTAAAAAAGAATTAGATATTTGAGAGATAAATATGTTAAGGAGAATGCATTTGCTGTCTTGAGGGAACTGAATGGTAATTAAAATGACCTCTGGAAGAGTTTTGCATTTGAGGAAGAATATTCTGATAGAAAAAACAGAGTAAGAGAGGGCAGCAATGGGTGCAGGGAGACCATGTAGAAAGCTATTGCTTTATGTACATAAAAATGGTGATGGGGCCTTCCCAGATGATCCAGGAATTAAGATTTCACCTTCCAATGCAGGGGATGTGGATGTGACCCTTGGTCAGGGAGCTGAGATCCCACAGGTCTCATGGCCCAAAAACAAAATGTAAAACAGATACAATAAAGAATTTATAAATGGTCCACATATTACATATATACCGTGGACAACCCAGCCATTGAAAAGAATGAAATAATGTCATTTGCAGCAACATGGTTGGGCATAGAGGGTGTCATACTGTGTGAAGTGACTCAGACTGAGGAGAAATGTCATATGATATTGCTTAATATCTGCAATTTTAAAAAAATGATAAAAATGGACTTCCTTATTAAACATTAAGAGACTCATAGACTCTGAGAACAAATCTATAGTTGCCAGGAGGAAGAATGAGGGGAAGGAATAGTTAGGGAGTTTCAGATGGACATGTACACACTACTATACTTAAAATGGATGATCATCAAAGACCTATTCTGTAGCACACGGAACTCCCCTCAATGTTCAGTCTGGATAGGACAGGAGTTTGAGGGGAGAATGCACACATGTATATGTATAGCTGAGTCCCTTTGCTGTTCACCTCGAATTATCACAGTGTTGTTAATTGGCTATACCCCAATACAAAATTAAAAGTTTTTTAAAAAAGAAGAAAAATAGTCCATATCAAAAAAATATTTTAAAGAACTCCACACACAAAAAACAATAGTGGTTTGAAGTGAGACTTGTGGGAGGAAGACAGAATGAACAAGATTTTAGACTTTTTAGAAGAAAAGGTCAACATAATTTTCTTTTTTAATTCCTTGAGGAGCAAGAGAAAGATGGAAGAATATATTTTGATTGCCTTAGTCACTAAGTACATGGTGATGTCATGATCTGAAATAGAAACACAGAAAGAAGTAGACTAACAGGAGATAAACAGTGAATTTAGATTTGAACAATTGGTTATGAGAATCCAAGAGACAAGTTCCAGTGGGCCAAGTATGTGTTATGGTAAGAAATGGTAAGAAGTCTAGTTGGAGGTGTTGATTGGATTACTACAGCATATAGATCACAATCACCAAAGGAGAATGAGTTAGACGAGAAGGAAAAAAAAAAAAAAATCAGAGGCAGAATCTTGAAGAATTTCAACCTTCATGTGATGAGTAAAGGAACTCAATAAAAGCAACTGAGGAGTGACCAGAAATAGATAGCTTTTAAGGAAATATGTTGAGGGTTAAACCAAGAAAACAAATGTTTAAGTGGAGAGAATAAAAAGCAAGTTCACACACTTGAGGAGACACGTGATGTTAAAACGTTTCAATGGACCTAGAAACAAGCAAGGTAATGTTGCCACTGGCAACAGCACCTTCTTTGCAGTGGTAGCATGGGAATCGGATTGTGAAATAAGTAGAGGACCACAGTCTGGTGCTCTGAGGTGACCTAGAGGTGGGATGGGGGATACGAGAGGGAGGCAAGAGACAGGAGATGTATATATGTGTATATACACATATATATACATACACTTGAGACTGATTCCTGTTGTATGACAGAAACCAACACAACATTGTAAATCAATTATGCTCCAATTTAAAAATAAAGAAGAAGAAAAATTAAAAAAAAAAAGAAACTGTAAGGTTTATATAAGAAAGGAATACAAGTAGAATGGCAGTTTGAAGAAAGTGTGTAGTTTCAGGGGAGAAAGACTTGAAGTCCTTAAAATTATTAATGCAAGGTAGCCATCATAGTGTGAGAGATAGAAGTTAACCCATAGAAAAGGAATCATTTTTAGACTCAGATCTTAGAGGATGTAAAACAAATGGATACAGAGAATGAATATAAAACATTACAAGGAATTGATAGTAGAAGTGCTTCCTTTTATTATAACTAGAAATAATGAAGAAAAGATGAGTATGGATGCAGATAAGGGGAAAAATTTGTCTGGAATGTAAAACCTACTCCTATTCATTCTGTGGAGAATTTTAGCAGTACATTAATTGATGTCAATCTCCTACAATAAACAAAACTGACTCATAATGAATAGTCAATTATTTTCTGGTCGCATAGGGCAATAGTAGATATCCATTCTACTCAGTAAATAATATTGGTAATAAAAGTAAATAAACACTTGCATCATTTGCATATATTTTACAAGATATTTGCAGATACATTTATTTCTGTTTAAAATTGTAATTAAATATACATAATGTAAAACTAACCATTTTTAAGTCTACACTTATGTGGCATTAAGGAGAGTACATTATTGTGACACTACCACCATCATCTTTATCCAGAATCTTTTCGCCTTTCCCAGACTCTGTATGAACTGATCAATAATAAACTACCTGTCTCCCCTCCTCTAGTCCCTGACAGCCATCTACTTTTTGTATCTGAATGTGATGAGCTTCAAATAACTGGAAGCATATAATGTAAGCATATAATGTTTGTTCTTTGGTGATGGGCTTATTTTACTCAGCACATCTTCGAGACTCATCTATTTTGAAGGATGGATCAGAGTTTCCTTGCTTTTAAATGTTGAATAATAGCCCATTGAATACACACACCACATTTTGTTTATCTATTTCATCTGTTTATGAATTCCTGGGTTGCTTCCAGGTTTGATATTGTGAATAATGTTGCTATGAATATGAGTGCATAAATATCTCTACAGTCCCTGCTTTCAACTCTTTTGAGTACATGCACAGAAGTGGAATAGCTGGATCACGGGGTAATTTTATATTTAATTTTCTGAAGAATGATCTACCATTTTCCACAGCAGCTGCAACGTTTTACATTCCCACAAGCAAATACATAGGATTTTGATTTTTTCGTGTACTCATCAGCACTTACAATTTCAGGTGCTTAGTTGCTGAGTCATGTCTGACTCTGTGTGACCCCATGGACTGTAACCTGGCAGGTTCCTCTACCCATGGGATTCTCCAGGCAAGAATACTAGAGTGAGTTGTCATGCTCTCCTCCAGGGGATTTTCCCAACCCAGGGATCAAACCCAGGTCTCCCGCATTGCAGGAGCCACTAGGGAAGCCCTAGTTTGTTGATAATACCCATCTTGATGGGTATGGAATAGTATTTATTCGTGGATTTTGTTTGTATTTCCTTGACTATTAACGATGTTGAACATCCCTTTATGTGTCTATTGGACTTATGCATATCTTCTTTGGAGAAATATCTGTGTAAAATCCTTTGCCCGTTTTTGCCCATAATTGACTTGTTTTTTATGTTCATATTGAGTTGTATGGGTTCTTTATATATTTTGGATGCTAACCCTTATAAGATCTGCAAATACTATTTGCTGGGTTCATTTTCACTCTACTGATAGCATATTATGAAGCACAAAAATTTTTCATTTTAAGTCCAGTTTATATATCTTCTTTTTCTTTTGTTGCTCATATTTTTAGCATCATATGCAAGAAAACATTGCTGTATCTAATGTCATAAGCTTTTCCCCTATGTTTTCTTTGAATAGTCTTATATATATAGCTCTTTTTTCTTTTAATTATCAGAGCATTGTTGCTTACAACGTTGTATTAGTTTCTGATGTACAGCAAAGTGAATCAGCTATATGTTTACATATATCCCCTCCTTTGAGATTTCTTTCCCATTTAGGTTACCACAGAGCACTGAGTAGAGTTCCCTCTGCTATAAGGTTCTCATTTGATTAATTGGGAGATTGGGAGTGACATATATATATATATATATAACTCTTAAGTCATTGATCCATTTTGAGTTAACTTTGTAAATGATGCAAGATATTAATCCAACTTCATTTTTATTTATATAGATAACCAGTTATCCTAACACCAATTGTTCAAAAAGACTGTCTTTTACCACTTGAATAGTTGTGGAATTTTTGTTGAAATCATTTGATTTCCATATTTTCCATTATTTTCTGTATGTCTGTCTTTATACCAGTATCACATTGGTTCAACTATGGCTTTATAGTTTTAAAATCAGGACCAGTGAGATCTTCAATTGTTCTTTTTTATCAAGTTTATTTTGTCTATCCAGAGTCCATATGAAGTTTGGAAGATATTTTCTGTTTCTGCCAAAAATGCCACAGGAATATTAATAGGGATTCCATAGCATGTGTAGATCACTTTGGTTAGTATTGACACTTTAACTAATCCAGGAACATGGAATGCCTTGCATGTACATTTTAAATCTACTACATTTATAACTTCTTTCTCTACAATCTCAGATATGTATACTAATTTAAAAATCAATATAAATATAATTTGGTTTTGAAATTATAGATTCACAGATTGTTTTTTTAAACTGAGAGATAAGTATAAGATTAACAAGTTTTTCAAGATGAAGAATTATGCAGTTGCATCTGAAATAATGTTTTAGCTGGAAGCTATATGTTTTTTACAGAAGGAGACTTTTTAAAGTCACATATACTTCTCTTCTCCCTTCAAATAGAATCCAATATGCAAATTTACTTACAGTGCTGACAAGTTCAGAACCATTTAATCTGTTATGCTCAATCAGGTGCAAATTCTACCAGTACTACAAGACATGACCAATGCAAGTTTTTTTTTTTTTTAAATAATTCTGTACTTTCACTAATAAGTGCTTTGTTTAAATTACAAACAGTGTATTAAAAGCATATGATCATGGATGCATAAGGATCAAGTGCATCACGGTGAAGACTTTTTTTTTTTTTACAATAATGCTTTTTGAGCAAATTACCAACCTAATTAATAAATATATTCATATTTACTTTGGCCACTTGAGGCAAAGAACTGACACATTGGAAAAGACCCTGATGCTGGGAAAGACTGAAGGCAGGAGGAGCAAGGGGATGATAGGGGATGAGATGGTTGGATGGCATCACTGACTTGATGAACATGAGTTTGAAAAATGTCCAGGAACTGGTGATGGATGGGGAAGGCTGGTGTGCTGCAGTTCATGGGGTCACAAAGAGTCAGACATGACTGAGCAACTGAACTGAACTTATTCATATTTACATCACAAATTTCTGACTATGACTTAATGGTACATCCAAATCTGTAGATAGATTTAAGTATCGAATGGTACTTAAGAACTGGTAGAGTCAAAGTTGACATGATTATGTTCCTCGGTTTTATAGAGTTGGATAATATTGTCTATAATTAATTATAAAATGTCTTAGTGACAATTATGCTATTGTTCTAACCTGAATTATATCTCCATCTATTTATGAAAGTGTGATAAAAGACAAAAACAACTCTCACAGCAAATTCTACCATACATACATACATTCTTAAGTACAAAATGGCTGCA
Organism: Bos indicus; assembly: GCF_029378745.1. Taxonomy (NCBI): domain Eukaryota; kingdom Metazoa; phylum Chordata; class Mammalia; order Artiodactyla; family Bovidae; genus Bos; species Bos indicus. Next base: position 36,852,606 of record NC_091776.1, on the reverse strand, counting down.
AATGAAGCCATTTCTGTTACTGCAGAGCTTCTGAATGAGGTATGCATTCATTCATCCGTAACTCTTTGAGGTCTCTGATAGTCATGACAAGCATCCCAGTAGCTTCTAACAATCCAATACATTGAAATCTTGTCTCCGCTGAAATCAGCAGAATAATCTGATAAAGTTATTAATGAAACATGTTCAGTTTGAAGCCATTAGCTCTTTTAGAACTATAAATCTTCTACATATAAGGATACTCTCTCAATTGATACTGCTTCTCTGGTAATAGCTTGGCCTTGGAGTACAAAATGAAGTGGGGCAAAAGCAAACAGAGTTTTGCCAAGAGAACCCACTGATCATAGCAAACACCCTCTCCAAGAACACATACATGGACATCACCAGATGGTCAATACTGAAATCAGATTGATATATTCTTTGCAGTTGAAGATGGAGAAACTCTATACAGTCAGCAGAAACTAGACCTGGAGCTGACTGTGGCTCAGATTATGAACTTGTTATTGCTAAATTTAGACTTAAGTTGAAGAAAATAGGGAAAACCACTTGACCATTCGGGTATGACCTAAATCAAATCCTTTATGGTTATACAGTGGAAGTAACAAATAGATTGAAGGGATTAGCTTTGATAGACAGACAGAGGTTCAAGACATTGTACAGGAGGCAGTGATCAAGACTGTCTCCAAGAAAAAGGAATGCAAAAAGGCAAAATGGTTGTCAGAGGAGATCTTGCAAGTAGCTGAGAATAGAAGAGAAACTAAAAGCAAGGGAGAAAAGGAAAGATATACCCTTCTGAATGCAGAGTTCCAAAGAATAGCAAGGAGAGGTAAGAAAGCCTTCCTAAGTGATCAATGAAAAGAAACAGAGGGAAACAATAGAATGGGAAAGACTAGAGGTCTCTTCAAAAAAAATTAGAGATATCAGGAAAATATTTCATACAAAGATGGGCAAAATAAAGGACAGAAATGGTATGCACCTAACATAAACAGAAGATAAGAAGAGGTGGCAAGAATACACAGAAAATGTATATAAAAAATATCTTAATGACCCAGATAACCACGATGCTGTGATCGCACACCTAGAGCCAGACATTCTGGAGTGTGAAGTCAAGTGGGCCTTAGGAAGCATCACTACCAACAAAGCTAGTGGAGGTGATGGAACTTCAACTGAGCTATTTCAAATCCTAAAAGATGATGATGTGAAAGTGCTGCACTCAAATATGCCAGCAAATATGGAAAACTCAGCAGTGGCCACAGGACTGGAAAAGGTCAGTTTTCATTCCAATCCCAAAGAAAGGCAATGCCAAAGAAGTCTCAAGCTACTGCACAATTTCATGTGTCTCACAAGCTAGCAAAGTAATGCTCAAAATTCCCCAAACTAGGTTTCAAGAGTACGTGAACTGAGAACTTTCAGATGTTCAATCTGTTTAGAAAAGGCAGAGGAACCAGAGATCAAATTGCCAACATCTGTTGGATCATACAAAAAGCAAGAGGATTACAGAAAAACATCTATTTCTGCTTTATTTACTGGGTTGAAGCCTTTGACTATGTGGATCATAATAAACCGTGGAAAATTCTTCAAGAGATGGGAATATCATCTGCCTTACCTTCCCCTTGAGAAACCTGTATGTAGGTCAAGAAGAAACACAATTAGTACTGGACAGGGAACAACAGACTGGTTCCACATTGGGAAAGGAGAATGTCAATGCTGTATATTGTCATCCTGCTTATTTAACTTATATGCAGAATTTATCATGCAAAATGCCAGGCTGGATGAAGCACAACTGGAATCAATATTGTTGAGAGAATTATCAATAACCTCAGATACACAGATGACACCACACTTATGGCAGAAAGTGAAGAGGATCTAAAGAGCCTCCTGATGAAAGTGAAAAGGAGAGTGAAAAAGGTGGCTTAAAACTCAACATTAAAAAAACAAAGATCACGATATCCAGTCCCATCACTTCATGGCAAATAAATGGAGAAACAATGGAAACAGTGAGAGACTTTATTTTCGGGGGCTCCAAAATCACTGCAGATGGTGACTGCAGCCACAAAATGAAAGGGCGCCTGCTCCTTGGAAGAAAAGCTATGGCAAACATAGACAGCATATTTAAAAGCAGAGACGTTACTTTTCTGACAAAGGTCCAGATAGTCAAAGCTATGGTTTTTCCAGTAGTCATGTATGGATGTGAGAGTTGGACCATATATAAAGCTAAGCACTGAAGGTGATGCTTTTGAATTGTGCTGTGGAGAAGACTCTTGAGAGTCCCTTAGAATGCAAGGAGATCAAACCTGTCTATTGTAAAGGAAATCAGTCCTAAATATTCATTTTAAGGGCTGATACTGAAACCGAAGCTCCAATATTCTGGCCACCTGATGTGAAGTACTAACTCATTGGAAAAGATCCTGATGCTGGGAAAGATTGAAGGCAGGAGGAGAAGGGGACAATAAAGGATGAGATGGTTGGACGGGATCATGGACTGGACAGACATGAATTTGAGCAAGCTCCGGGAATCTGTGATGGACAGGGACGCCTGGCATGCTGCAGTTATGGGCTCCCAAAGAGTCAGACATGACTTCGCAACAGAACAGAACTTCTGAACTGAACTAGGATCAAATTTTCATGCTTTGGGTTATTATCATTTTTTGAATGGCTCTTCATGCATCAAAAAATGGCAAAAGGCCAATAACACAAATTATAAAATGAATTTTCGGGATAGAACATATCAGTTGTAATTTATTCTACTTTATTAGATCAAGTAGCAGCAGAGTGAATAGTTTCTAGAGAAAAGAATGCAATTCTTTGCTAAAAAGGCAATAATAAGTAAATCCATATAGCCTGGACTTTGAAGAATGATCCCAATTAAATTGGTGAGTCCTAATCTCTCCATAAACAGTCATGTCTGGAAATTGTAATATTTTTCAGCAAGTGATAACTTGTGGAGCCAAGTTTGAAATCAAAATTTAAAAAGTTAATAAATCCTTAAAGACTAAAATATGCAGGAAATATTTTATTGTATATATTTATCACTGTACATGAAAATGTGCTACTTTTAAATTTAAATAGCCTATAAATACTGCTTTTATATTACAAAACCTTTTCAAATAATGTATTAAAATAAAATTGCTTTGTTATATTGTAGGGTGATAATGTGAATATTTTATAAGCAATGTCATATATGGCTCTTTCATCTGTTGTTTAAACATAGTTGCAGGGTGTTAAAATATTTAATTATGCATTGTTACTAGAGTGTTGAATGCGTATAAAGGGCTGGAAAATAATTTGCAGTTTTAATAAGCTTCATAAAAATAACATTCATTACATAAAAATTGTGTCAGTCTATAAATTTAAAAAATCTCACTCACTATAGCAGTAACATAAAATCCTGATTGCAAAAGAAAATGTTACCACTTCATATATTCTAGGACAAATGCAATTACTATTAAAAAATGTTGAGCTGTCACCTATGTAGTTTTAAGAATGCTAATATAGAAAGTTTTTATAAAAGAAGATTCTACCAAAATTAATTGTGTCAATAGAAATATGACTAGCAAGGCTGTATATTGTTACCCTGCTTCTTTTACTTATACGCAGAGTACATCACGAGAAATTCTGGGCTGGATGAAACACAAAATGGAATCAAGATTTCTGGGAGAAATATCAATAACCTCAGATATGCAGATGACACCACCCTTATCCCAGAAAGTGAAGAAGAACTGAAGAGCCTCTTAATGAAAGTGAAAGAGGATTCAAATGTATTCTTTTTAATGGTTGAGTAATACTCCATTGTGTATATGTACCACTGCTTTCTTATCCATTCATCTGTTGATGGACATCTAGGTTGCTTCCATGTCCTGCCTATTATAAACAGTGCTGTGATGAACATTGGGGTATACGTGTCTCTTTCAGTTCTGGTTTCCTTAGTGTGTATGACCAGTAATGGGATTGCTGGGTCATAAGGCAGTTCTATTTCCAGTTTTTTAAGGAATCTCCACACTGTTCTCCATAGTGGCTGTACTAGTTTGCATTCCCACCAACAGTGTAAGAGGGTTCCCTTTTCTCCACACCCTCTCCAGCATTTATTGCTTGTAGACTTTTGGATCGCAGCCATTCTGACTGGCATGAAATGGTACCTCATAGTGGTTTTGATTTGCATTTCTCTGATAATGAGTGATGTTGAGCATCTTTTCATGTGTTTGTTAGCCATCTGTATGTCTTCTTTGGAGAAATGTCTATTTAGTTCTTTGGCCCATTTTTTGATTGGGTCCTTTATTTTTCTGGAATTGAGGAGTTGCTTGTATTTTTTGATTGGGTCATGTATTTTTCTGGAATGTAGGAGTTGCTTGTATATTTTTGAGATTAGTTGTTTGTCAGTTGCTTCATTTGGTATTATTTTCTCCCATTCTGAAGGCTGTCTTTCACCTTGCTTATAGTTTCCTTTGTTGTGCAGAAGCTTTTAAGTTAAATTAGGTCCCATTTGTTTATTTTTGCTTTTAATTCCAATATTCTGGGAGGTGGGTCATAGAGGATCCTGCTGAATCAGTTCTAATGAGGTGGATGAAACTGGAGCCTATTATACAAAGTGAAGTAAGCCAGAAAGAAAAACACCAAAAAAAAAAAAAAAAAAGAAAAACACCAATACAGTATACTAATGCATATATATGGAATTTAGAAAGATGGTAACAATAACCCTGTATACGAGACAGCAAAAGAGACACTGATGTATAGAACAGTCTTTTGGACACTGTGGGAGAGGGACAGGGTGGGATAATTTGGGATAATGGCATTGAAACGTGTATAATATCATATATGAAACGAATTGCCAGTCCAGGTTTGATGCACGATACTGGATGCTTGGGGCTGGTGCACTGGGATGACCCAGAGGGATGGTATGGGAGGAAGGAGGAGGGTTCAGGATGGGGAACACGTGTATATCTATGGTGGATTCATTTTGATATATGGCTAAACCAATACAATATTGTAAAGTTAAAAAATAAAATTAAAAAAAAGAAAGTGAAAGAGGAGAGTGAAAAAGTTGGCTTAAAGCTCAACATTCAGAAAACTAAGATCATAGCATCCGTTCCTATCACTTCATGGCAAATAGATAGAGAAAGAGTAGAAACAGTGACAGATTTTATTTTGTGGGCTCCAAAATCACTGCAGATGGTGACTGCAGCAATGAAATAAAAAGACGCTTACTCCTTGGAAGGAAAGTTATGACCAACCTAGACAGCATATTAAAAAGCAGAGACATTCAGACAGTAAAGAATCCACCTGCAATGCAGGAAATGTGGGTTCGATCCCTGGGTCTGGAAGATCCCCTGGAGAAGGAAATGGCAACCCTCTCCAGTACTCTTGCCTGGAGAATCCCTTGGACAGAGGAGCCTGGTGAGCTACAGTCCATGGGGTCGCAATAGTCGGATACGACTGAGCGACTGACACACACACACAATTGAGATACTTGATGGTGCAAGGGCACACTTTCTCTACTCTCCCATCTCCTGCAGGAAGCAGGATGGGGCAGGCAGCACCTGGGAGGCAGGGTGACTCCCCCACCCCCATCCCTTCTGGAAGTCTAGGGGCCTCAATGCCTGCAACAGCTGGCCTTGGGCAAATAAAAAACTAAGTTGTTTACAAAAAAAATAAAAAATAAAAAAATAAATAAATAAAAAGCAGAGACATGACTTTGCCAACAAAGGTCTGTCTAGTCAAGGCTATGGTTTTTCCAGTGGTCATATATGGATGTGAGAGTTGGACTATAAAGAAAGCTGAGCGCTGAAGAGTTGATGCTTTTGAACTGTGGTGTTGGAGAAGACTCTTGAGAGTCCCTTGGACTGCAAGGAGATCCAAACAGTCCATCCTAAAAGAAATCAGTCCTGAATGTTCATTGGAAGGACTGATGTTGAAGCTGAAACCCCAATACTTTGGCTACCTGATGCAAAGAACTGACTCATTTGAAAAGACCCTGATGCTGGGAAAGAATGAAGGTGGGAGGAGAAGGGGACGACAGAGGAGAGATGGTTGGCAGCATCACTGACTCAATGGACATGAGTTTGAGTAAACTCTGGGAGTTGGTGATGGACAGGGAGGCCTGGCATGCTGCAGTTCATGGGGTCACAAAGAGTTGGACACGACTGAGTGAAAGAACATATAACATGAAGCACAATCACTCATTCAGATTTATAGTTTGCTCAACTAATTAGGTTTGATATCATTTCATTCTTCATTTTACATCAGTAAGAAAAAAAGTTAATTTCTTGCTACTTCAGTAGCTCAAAAATTGTGTAACAAATTTCTCAGAACTTCATTTTTAAAAATCTGTTGTTTTCTGTATGTAAATTATTTCTACTATAATGAAATGATACATTAAGATCTCTAGGAATAATGTGAATATTTTTGAATTTGAAGTTTGACAAAGCAAGAAATATAACCGATTAATTTATTTCAATGTATTTTTTGTTAGTCACAGCAAACTGATTGATATAATTCTTATCAATACTAATCTTGAATTGAAAAGTATGTATTTTCTAAGAATCTTTTCTAGAAATTTTCAGCTGTATCCTTCAAAAAATATTTTGGGTATTTTCTCTTAAATATTCCTCAAGCCCATATTCTGTTACTTCCTCTGTTACCCTTGTTCAATCCCTCAAAACTTATCACCTAGAAAATTGCAGCTGGTAGTCAGCCATGTTCTGGTGAATCTTTAAAAACATGCCATGGGCCAATTTTCAGTTTCCAATATGACATCAACTTGATAGTAAATTTCCTGAAAATGTAATCACTGCCTTCAATACATCGTTGAACAGCAGCAATCTGCTGTTCTTTCTGATTCTGATCTTGTTTTTTAACTGGATCTTGCACTCAGCTTAAATGATTCTTCTAAATTTAGATCTGATAATTCCATATCACTGCCAAGTGCCTTGCCTATTATACATGAACTAGCTCTGTTTGTCAATATCCTTAGAATTTAAAGATCTATTCTCTGCCTCCTTCCTCAGCCTGTTTTCTCACTGATTTCCAGCTTGTACTTCCATCTTCTATGACTCTCCCAAACTGCTTGCGATTTCCCACAACTAGATCTTTCCTGATATGATCTCTTTAGTGGAAATCACCTGGTCTCTGGCTGTCTCCTTAAGAACTCATACTTGGGGATATACTTACTTCAGAAGTTATCTTTGCTCAGAATCTGTCACTGAGACTGCTCTCTTTTTTGGTGCCTTGTGTATTACACAACACAACTTTTAGTGTTTAATTTCCTCAAGTTGAAAAGACAAACTCTTATCTATCTTTATATTTGTAGTGACAAGCCTTGATAATGTCGCATAAGAATATAACAGATGTTGGTTGTTGTGGATAAAGTTAATAATTGTAACATGAAATAGTAAATATGTAAAAGGATGTAATTGAGTCTTCACATAATTGATAAAGTGTAAAGTACAGAATACTTAACATGAAATATACCACACTTCTTCTTTTCCTTTCTTCTTTTTCTTTTCAATCCCACATCTCTGTTCTCTCTGTTTTTCTGCCTCCATCCCTAACTCTCTCACTCCCTCTTTCTCTTTCCTCCTTCCATCCAACTTATCTTTCTAACTCTTATTTTTGTTGAAAATGATCATCCTTTTGGTATAGACAAGAACAATATATACGAAGATGTCTAATTTACTTATGTATTTACTGAAGTGTAATTATGATTAATAATCAATTTATAGCCACACTAAGAAGAAACTTGACTTCCCTGGTGGCTCAGATGGTAAAGCGTCTGTCTACAATGCGGTAGACCCAGGTTCAATCTCTGGGTTAGGAAGATCTCCTGGAGAAGGAAATGGCAATCCGCTCCAGGATTATTGCCTGGAAAATCCCATGGACAGAGGAGCCTGGTAGGCTACTAATCATTCACTCTCCCCTAGGCAGTCAAATGTGTATTACCTTTCAAGATGATCAGTAATCTGTAACTAATGTAATGCTTTAAACATCACAGATGCTTTGCTTTAGTCCCAGCTGATCATCAATAACAAAGGTCCATCTATATTACTTGAATGTCTGGTAACAGATTCACTGCAATTTGCTCACCTTTTATAACAACAATTTCTGTCAGAATGAGCATAATTTACAGTGTATACATTGCACATGATAGTATTCCAAGTCCCATGAAATACTTCCAGGCAGCTAAACAGCACTAGGAGTAGATGTCTCCTTTCCATATTTGTTAAGAAATTTATTTAGCTTAAATATATTGTAAAGTTGTCATATAAGGATATAATAAATGTCCATTAAAATTTAAGATAAATATATTTGTTATAGAAAAATTTTTGTTCAAAGTGTACTAAGGATGATTGCAATGGTAGAATATGCTAAAAAATACACTTGCCAATTAACACTGCAGAAATAGAGGTTCATTATAAATTGAGGGAGAGAAATTGGAATGGAATTTCCTTGAGAGATGGAACTTTGTTGTTGAATAAATAGAGTAAAAAATAAGATTGAAAATTATTAAATACAATCAAACACATACCTTAAATAGGTAATCATCAATTAATTATTTGTATACAAGTGTGAAGATAAATGTGTATTAACATTTCATTTTGTTAACTCTTGAATGTTTGTTGAAAATATTGTCTTTAATATATTTTACAACTGGTTTTGGAATATCTGAAGGGGAAACTGCCAAGAAATTACTGTCCACTGAATAATGATAAGGCGTGGTAATAAGTACTTTACACATATCTTGTTAAGATGAATATGCATATCAGTTCGCTTCAGTTCAGTTGCTCAGTCATGTCTGACTCTTTGTGATGACATGGGCTGCAGCACACCAGGCCTTCCTGTCCAACACCAACTCCCAGAGTTTACTCAAACTCAAGTCCATTGAGTTGGTGATGTGATCCAACCATCTCATCCACTGTTATTCCCTTCTCTTCCCACCTTCATTCTTCCCCAGCACTAGAGTCCTTTTAAAAGAGTCATCTCTTCGCTTCAGGTAGCCAAAGTATTGGAGTTTCAGCTTCAACATCAAGCCTTCCAATGAACATTCAGGACTGATTTCTTTTAGGATGGACTGTTTGGATCTCCTTGCAGTCCAAGGGACTCTCAAGAGTCTTCTCCAACACTGCAGTTCAAAAGCATCAATTCTTCAGTGCTCAGCTTTCTTTATAGTCCAACTCTCACATCCGTACATGATTACTGGAAAAATCATAGCCTTGACTAGACGGATCACTGTTGGCAAAATCATGTCTCTGCTTTTTAATATGCTGACTAGATTGGTCATAACTTTCCTTCCAAGGAGTAAGCGTCTTTTTATTTCATTGCTGCAGTCACCATCTGCAGTGATTTTGGAGCCCCCCAAAATAAAATCTGTCACTGTTTCCACTCTTTGTCTATCTATTTGCCATGAAGTGATGGGACCAGATGCCATGATCTTAGTTTTCTGAATGTTGAGTTTTAAGTCAACTTTTTCACTCTCCTCTTCCACTTTCATTAAAAGGCTCTTCAGTTCTTCTTCACTTTCTGCCATAAGGGTGGTATCATCTGCAAATCTGGATTATTGATATTTCTCCTGAAATCTTGATTCCATCTTGTGCTTCATCCAGCCCAGCATTTCTCATGATGTACTCTCATGATGTAACATAGAAGTTAAATAAGCAGGGTGACAATATACAGCCTTGATGTACTCCTTATCCTATTTGAAACCAGTCTGTTCCATGTCCAGTTCTAAATGTCGCTTCCTGACCTGAATACAGATTTCTCAGGAGACAGGTCAGGTGGTCTGGTATTCCCATCTCTTTCAGAATTTTCCACACTTTATTGTGATCCACACAGTCAAAGGCTTTGGCATAGTCAATAAAGCAGAAATAGATGTTTTTCTGCAACTCTCTTGCTTTTTCGATGATCCAGCGGATGTTGGCAATTTGATCTCTGGTTCCTCTGCCTTTTCTAAAACCAGCTTGAACATCTGGAGGCTCATGGTTCACCTATTGTTGAAGCCTGGCTTGCAGAATTTTGAGCATTACTTTACTAGAGTGTGAGATGAGTGCAATTGTGCAGTAGTTTGAGCAATCTTTGGCATTGCCTTTCTTTGGGATTGGAATGAAAACTGACCTTTTCCAGTCCTGTGGCCACTGCTGAGTTTTCCAAATTTGCTGGCATATTGAGTGCAGCACTTTCACAGCATCATCTTTAGAATTTGTGATAGCTCAACTGGAATTCCGTCACCTCCACTAGCTTTGTTCATAGTGATGCTTTCTAAGGCCCACTTGACTTCACATTCCAGGATGTCTGGCTCTAGGTGAGTGATTACACCATTGTGATTATCTGGGTCATGATGATCTTTTTTTTAAAGTTCTTCTGTGCATTCTTACCACCTCTTCTTAATATCTTCTTCTTCTATTATGTCTGTACCATTTCTGTCCTTTATTGAGCCCATATTTGCATGAAATGTTCCCTTGGTATCTCTAATTTTCTTGAAGAGATCTCTAGTCTTTCCCATTCTATTGCTTTCCTCTATTTCTTTTTTTTTCTTTAATTTAATTTTATTTTTAAACTTTACAATATTGTATTAGTTTTGCCAAATATCGAAATGAATCTGCCACAGGTATACCTGTGTTCCCCATCCTGAACCCTCCTCCCTCCTCCCTCCCCATACCCTCCCTCTGGGTCGTCCCAGTGCACCAGCCCCAAGCATCCAGTATCGTGCATCAAACCTGGACTGGTGACTCGTTTCATACATGATATTATACATGTTTCAATGCCATTCTTCCAAATCTCCCCACCCTCTCCCTCTCCCACAGAGTCCATAAGACTGATCTATATATCAGTGTCTCTTTTGCTGTCTCGTACACAGGGTTCTTTGCACTTATCACTGAGGAAGGCTTTCTTATCTCTGCTTGCTATTCTTTGGGACTCTGCACTCAAATGGATATATCTTTCCTTTTCTGCTTTGCTTTTTGCTTTTCTTCTTTTCACAGATATTTGTAAGGACTCCTCAGACAGTCATTTAGATTTTTGCATTTCTTTTTCTTGGGGATAGTCTTGATCCCTGTCTTCTGTATAATGTCACGAACCTCTATCTGTAGTTCATCAGGCACCCTATCAGACATAGTCCCTTAAATATATTTCTCACTTCTACTGTATAATCGTTAGGGATTTCATTTATGTACATAAATTTCTTTTCATTGCGATGACCTCAAGGCACTGCAAAATATTTTAATAATGTCTAAGCAGTAAAGAATTATTAGGTTATTTTGAGTGTAGTGCATTAATTCTCCTGGGATCTCAGAGGTAACAATAGTCTGAAGCTATTTTCAATACTCTCCAAAATTGGATATTAAACTTTGTGATATATAAGGATGTACAGGCTCCTTGAAACTGTCTCACTGTTCATTCAGTACAAGGACTGAAGAAACTCAGATTAGTGATCCTTTTATTCTAAGAACAGGTTTTCAATTAAAGGCTTATATATGTATATAATTGGTCCATTTATTTTAGATCAGAAGGAAAAAAAGTCATTAATTTTAAAATAAGATAATGAAAAATCAGATAATATATTTTAGAGGTGTTAACTGTGAAAAGGGATAATACAGCTTAAACATCAATTGATAAACATTTGGGAAACACTGGTAGAAGGTTACATATAAAATATATGGTAGACTTCAAAACTTGATGAGAAAAATTATACAAATTATTTCCTTTATTTTACATTGATTTTATGTTGTGATAATAATATTTTGAATATATTGGGGCAAATAAATTGTCTTTAAAATCAATTTTACTTCTTTCTTTTCTGTTTTTAATGTGACTACTACAACAATTAAAATTATTAGGACAGAGAATTTCTTCCTTTGAGGAATAATAGCTTTACAACAGTAATAAAGTATCATGATTATAATTTGTATAATTATGATATCTTTACACAAATGCATTCATTAAAAGCATGATGTTAGACTATATTTGTTGATGCTGTATTTCCAATACACAATTAATTAAATGAAGGTAGAATTAAAAGAAATCTTGAATATAAAGGTAATGTGGTCATATATATTTCTCAAAGTGATTATAACTAATGGTGGAATTAAAATAGATTCTTACTTTTGTTTTGAATGTTTTTCTGCTGTCTTTAACTTCTACAATAAGAAAAATAAATATTGTGTTTTTTTTTTAGTCGATAAGTCATGTCTGACTCTTTGTGATCTCATGGAGCATAGCCCTCCAGGGTCCTCTGCTTGTTAGATTTTCCAGGCAAGAAAGCTGGAGGCAGTTGTCATTTCCTCTCCAGGGGATTTTCCTGACCCAGGGATTGAGGAATGGAAGCCCAGGAAAAATAAATATATTTTCTTTAAAAAAAACTGTAGAATTATGGAATAAATGCAGGCAAAAAATAACGATCTTGATAGAACTTTTATTAATACATGATTTGGGTTAAAATTTATGAAAATCCAAAACTCAATTTCTTGTGTTTTGATTCATTTCTTTTTTTCAACAAGATACAATGGATTCAAATGAATATTGATAGTGAACATAAATCTTATGATTTCTATATGCATTGATACAGTCTATGCAAAGCTTCATGTTTTATCTGGTAATATCCATACAACTCCTCTGTGAAAGTGTTAGAACTCACTTAAATGACAGGATAGACCTCTAGCAGGTAAAAAAAAAAAAGAGAGAGAGAGAGAGACAGTAATAACTATGAAGTGAAAAAAAATAATGTTAGCTATTCAGTCATGTACGACTCTTTGTGACCCCATGGAGTGTAGCCCAAAGGCTCCTCTGTCCATGGGATTCTCCAGGCAAAAATTCTGGAGTGGGTAGCCATTCCCTTCTCCAGGGGATATTCCCAACCCAGGAATCAAACCTGAGTCTCATGCATTGCAGGTAGATTATTTACAGTCTGAGCCACCAGAGAAGCCTAAGTAATAGATATACATTAAAAAATAAATCTAGCAAAAATGTAATTTTTAAGTATTAGCTTCCAAATAGTATAAATGAAAAAATATCAGATTCATCTGCTATTATATATTTATAGCATCACTTTTTAGAGTTCATAATAACACTCACTTGGTAAATTAATGCCTCTCTAAAGGATCATTTGACAGAACAGACTTTTATAAGGAAACTTTCAATTGGAAACTTTAGATAAAATGCATCTTCTCAAACTAACCTAGAGAAAGGAATTCAGAAAAGAGATAATAATTAAAATGTGACATATTTCATTCCAATTGTTTTAAATTGCTGAACAATTTTGGTCAATTAAAAACTTAAATCCCACAAGTAGGAACTCAGTTTGGGAATCTGAGTTACTTTAAAATGAAGCAAAGGCTTTGTTGCCAATCTGCAGCCACTGTTTCATATCCAAATAGATGGGCTCTTTGGAAGCAGTGTGGCTGGAATCTTCACAGTAAAGCCACTATGAGGAGATGCCAACCAGATATGGTTTCATACCACAAAAGGACAATGCAAACTTCAGTTCAAGGTGTTTCTGAGAAACTGGTATTAAGAACAGGGGGTTAACAAAGCTTAAGTGTGAAAGCAAAATATTTAGTCACTCAACAGTGTCTGACTCTTTGTGAATCCATGAATTGTAGCCTGTCAGGCTTCTCTGTCCATGGAATTCTCCAGGCAAGAGTACTGGAGTTTGGTGAAAAGTGAAAGTGAAGTCACTCAGTTCTGTCTGACTCTTTGCGACCCTGTGGACTGTAGCCTACCAGGCTTCTCCATCCATGGGATTCTCCAGGCAAGACTATTGGAGTGGGTTACCATTTCCTTCTCCAGGAGATCTTCCCCACCCAGGGATCAAACCCAGGTCTCCCACACTGCAGGCAGATTCTTTACCAGTGAATTACAGATGTTGTGAAAATCTACAAACAGCCTCAGGCAAAGTCCTTCCCAGAATATTATAGTGAAATAAGCGAAAAGTAATTTTAAGTCAGATGCACTAAATTATGATTAACAAGGTATGTCACAATGTGAAAAATAAGAATAATTGGTCAGTTACCATTTCATTATTTTTTATTTCTATTTCACTTTGTTTCAGACAAGTCCTTATTTTCAATATCTATATGACAGAAGAGTCAAAATGTCAAGAAATATATAGAAGTGTTTCACTTGAAATAATAGAAGCTGAAATATCTAACTGAGTCTGCGTTTAAAAGTAACAAACAGGTCAACAAACAAAATTTACCTGTGAGAGATCAGAGCATGTAGAATGCCAGTGTTTATAGGTAAAAAGGGAAGCATAAAGGTGTACCAGCTACACCAGATTAAGGTAATATAAACAGGATGAGGACAGAGTCATCTCCAAATTGGAAAGATTTAAGATATAATCTTACAGTTTTGAAGATTTTAAAATTATAGTTCAAATCTGTATTACCTCATCAGTTGTTCTTGTATTAACAGTTAGGGTATAAAAGTTTTTTTGTTTTGTTTTGTTTTGTTTTGTTGTTTGTTTAAGACCAAGAAACTGTCCTTTTGGAATATATGTGTATACATAAAATTTCAACAATCATGTTTTGCAACAGTATTTTTTATAGTGGCTAGAACCCAGACACAGCAAAAATAACACACAGTGTAACCATCTGTAAGACAGTGATTCTGTATTTATCCAACCATCAGGGCATATCTGCATACTCCAACACAGAAGAGTACAGCCATACACACATGTGAACTAACTTTGTAATCAAAGCTCGTAGTAGAAGATTGATTTCTCCAGTGAATCAGCCAAAGTTTTATAAAGTTCCTGCAAAATTTTATTCTACAATGATCCAGTATGGATTCTTTTATGAATATAGCAGTTCTCTCAATCCAACGCAGCATTTCCCAAATCAGTGTGGGATTTTTTAATCCAGATAAATAGTATAAGCTTGCCAGCACCTTAGAAGTCTTTCTCTTGCCTGTGTTCCCAAAGGGGACCATTCACATTAACTACTATAACCACAAATGAGTTTTATATATTTTAGATTTTAACTAAATATATACTTTAATGTACATTTATGTGCTCTGCTTCTTTGCTCAGAATTTTTTTGATTTTTTAATATCCAACTTTTCAGCCACTAGCACTTAACTGTCTACACTTACATCTCTGCTGCAAAGTGCCATGACCAAAGTTACCAGTAACTTCCTTATTGCCAGTCCAGTGCCCATTCATCTGTTGTATACTTTCTTGCTTTGAACTTAGCCTTGAAAACAATTCCTTACTAAAAGTCCACGATGGTGTACTCCTTTGGCTTTCCTCCTATCTCTCTGTGCTATTGTTTAGTTTTAGTTTCCTACTGCCGTTTTACTCTTCTCTCCACAAACAGTAAGTCTCCTACATATGACTCTTCAAGTGAACTTTCAAAGATGCGTTCCCTCAGTGTCAGGCATAAGTGAAATTGCAGCTTTCTCTCCATCTCCTCTTGCTGATGATCTTTCAGCTAGCTCTACCATCTGCCACCTCCTCTCCATTCTCCAGTCAATAACTCCTCCTGCCTGCTTACTCAATGTCAGCCCCTGTGTGCCAGCTGTTGTACTGTACTACTGTACTTTTCAAGGTACTGTACTATAAGATTAAAAATGTGTTTTTATGTATTATTTGTGTGAAAAGTATTATAAACCTATTATATAGTACAGTACTATATAGCTGATTGTGTTAGTTGGGTAGCTAGGCTAACTTTGTTGGATTTATGAACAAATTAGACTTATGAATCAGCTCTTGGCATGGAACTTGTTCATGAAGGGGACTTCCTGTACTTACCTTGAATACCTCCATCCTTGCCACAGAATCAAATTTTAACTACATGCTCTATGTCTCTCCTTGTGACCATAGCTCTCACCTGACTCTGGGCCACCTGATTCTCCAACTAAAAGTTTCTATTTGAATATGCCAATATGTCTAAAATTTAACTAGATATACTCCCCAAACTTGTTTCTTTTCCTGTGCTTCCTAACTTAATGAGTAGCATCATTATTTAGCTTTGTATGCAAACTAGATAATTTGACATTATCCTTGACCCTATCCTCTCCCTCCCATGTGTATGTAATCACTCATCTAATCCAGCTAATTCTACTTGTAAGCTATTTTCCAAATACGGACACATCCTTACATTATTGCTACTGCTCTTCTAGTCCTGTCTCCATCACTTTCACATGCTTCAACATTCTTAATTGGTCACTAAATTCAGCTATTTTTCTCAAATAAAGAACTTTCATATACTAATGATGTAATGTCAATGAATGTTAATATGATACTTATATTTCATTGCTTGAATTATTAGATGGTTCTGATAATTAACATTTTATTGCAGCAACTGTGATTTCCTAGAAAAATAAATTTTCTTTTCCTTATAATGTCACTATCAAATCTATACTCCATTAAGAAGCCTTTCACATATAATCATGAAGACTTAGGTGATTTAAAGTAACTCTTGCATTTAAAAAAAATTTAGAATCCTAATTATTCTTTTTTAAAAATGAGAGACAGATATTGTACAATTAGTTTCAATATAAATCTCACAATTGATGCATTAGGCTTGCAAAAACCGAATTACTTTATGCATAGTAGAAAAATATCTTCCTGTAGATCCTTCCACATAGAGATTGTTTCTGAATTGAATAAAGATATATTTAAGGGTGACATTAGACCTGTAATCACTAGAACACATACATGTCTTAAAGTGTATGTAAATGGCTTAGGGAACTACAACTCATACTTATTTAATAGAATTTCAAGAATGTCAGAATTACACAAACTCCTCACTCCATACAATTTTAAATCAAAGCACTATATAGTTTAACTTAGGAAATTAAGTACTTGAAAAGCATTTCCAAAACAAATATATATTTAGGGGGTAGACAACTGCACTAATTTGGGCAATCTAGAATGTCCAAATGAAAATGAGTATTTCCTAAAATTAATAGTCATATAATTTCACTTTATTATCCCAACTGAATGCGCAAAACTAAATATATATAGACATTTATTTAAACATCATTTCTGAAATTCTGTGTGTGATCATATTGTCTGATGGTGAATTACTTGTACTTACCTATGGATTTGAAGCAAAAACATATATTTCAAGGCAAGTCAAACTTAATCAAACACTGTATTTTGATTTTCAGTTGGTTTTCAGTTGATTTTCAGTTGTACTGTCTCTATTTGCCAGTACAAGTCCTTATAGTTAATAAAAATACTATCTGTTTTTAATTCTAAGCACTCTTTACACTGCAAATCTACACATTTTACTCTTGAGACAACAAAATGCAGGGATGCAGGGTGTCCACAATTTGAAAAGAAGGTTTAGTATTTCCTCTAAGTATTCAAAACTATGTCTGGCCTCACTTAGTATTTATTGGATCCCATTACACATATTTCCAAGTTTGTTAACCAAAGAAAGCATGATTTAAGATATTTGATACTTGCAGTGAGAGTGAGGGATTTAGGTATCTTAGAAAACTCAAAGGATTTTTTACTAATGTCAAAAACACTGGAGAGAAATTAAGAATGTCACATAATGCTTATTAGGAAGTAATAAAATAATTCATCTTATCCAAAATGGAAAAAAAATTATGAAAAACTTTATAAGTGTGAAAACAACACTCTAATATAATGTAATAACACTTGATGATGTGCTGGCTTTTTTTCTTTACCATTAACATTTACCTACTTGCTTTGCAAACTTTTTCCCATTTTATATGATAGCAGTTTATTAACTGGAATTCAAGAATTCTATCCTTATATCCAGCAGTTAAATAATGAGTGGATAAAGATAAATTTAACTTCTCTGGCCTTAGTTTTTTCTCTTGGATATTCATTCAGGGACTTTTTAGTTTTCTGTGCTTTCGTTTTAGAAACTATCTGAGGGAATGAATTCTATGTATGAAAAATGATTAGTATTTACCCTTCCTTCATCTGTCATTTTTATCATTGTCTGAGATGATGTATCCCTCAGGGAAAGAAAACATCTTTTTCAAGTTACTTTAACTAATACAGCACTCTATACACATAGGTCAGAGAAGGCAATGGCACGCCACTCCAGTACTCTTGCCTGGAAAATCCATGGACGGAGGAGCCTGGTAGGCTGCAGTCCATGGGGTCGCTAAGAGTCGGACACGACTGAGCGACTTCACTTTCACTTTTTACTTTCATGCTTTGGAGAAGGAAATGGCAACCCACTCCAGTATTCTTGCCTGGAGAATCCCAGGGACAGAGGAGCCTAATGGGCTGCTGTCTATGGGGTCGCACAGAGTCGGACACAACTGAAGCAACTTAGCATAGCAGAGCATACACATAGGTACTTAGTACATAATTTTAAAATGGATTGCCTTTTCACTATTTTTATACATTTTTATTCATAATATTAATATTTTAAATAGAATTACTTTTTAAAATCATGTCATTACACAAATCCTGTCACAAAACTGAGGTGGGTTTAGTTGTATTAAAACAGAAGGAGAGAAAAAAAAATAGGCGTATGTTTCCTGCTGCTGCTGCTGCTGCTAAGTCGCTTCAGTCGTGTCCAACTCTGTGTGACCCCAGAGACGGCAGCCCACCAGGCTCCCCCGTCCCTGGGATTCTCTAGGCAACAACACTGGAGTGGGTTGCCATTTCCTTCTCCAGTGCATGAAAGTGGAAAGTGAAAATTGAAAGGGAAGTCGCTCAGTCGTGTCCGACTCCTAGCGACCACATGGACTGCAGCCTACCAGGCTCCTCCATCCATGGGATTTTACAGGCACGAGTACTGGAGTGGGGTGCCATTGCCTTTTCCGCGTATGTTTCCTACTCACATATAAATGCCTTGCTGATACAGACAATCCATACAAGTTAGTTTTGCTCTCTCCAAGAAGTCATTATAGAACTGGTTGCCCTGTTTAATAAGGTTGAAACACTAAAAATGTAAAACTATATGGAAAATTTCTTGGTTAAACCACAAGGAATATTAAAACACTCCAGATAATTCTAGAATTACTTAGAAAAACATTATCTTTTCCAACTGATTGTTAAAATAATTTTATCATAGTTAAGAAAATGTTTTGTGATGATTCAAAATGATAAAAGCTCATAATATGATTGCCAATTGCCAAGTGCTTGCATTACCCATTATCTCTTTATGGTTCAAAAATATTTAAAATGTAAACCTTTTGTATTAGACACAATTTTCACCTAATAGCAGAATTATTAATGATATTCATTCAATTTCATGGTATTTCATATAAATAATTTCTGTAAAATTGACACCATATTACCTTCCAGCCATCAACAGAATCATATAGATTTTCTTCTATCCAAATTCAATTGTTCCTAGTGCCCAATTGTTCCTTTATAAACCATGTTTCACTATGTCTCTATCGAATGCTTATACTAATGCTTCAGATTTCTAAATTGCATAATTTTATTTATCTTTACAATATACTGACTACCTTGCCTTCCTTAGCAGCCTCAAATCATCTCTCAAACACAGTATCATATTTTCCCCTTGATAGGGGCCAGATAGTAGTATTCTTGAGAAGATTCTTATGTAGTAATATTGCTGCTGCTGCTGCTGCTGCTGCTACTGCTAAGTCGCTTCAGTCGTGTCCTACTCTGTGCGACCTCATAGACAGCAGCCTACCAGGCACCGCCGTCCCTGGGATTCTCCAGGCAAGAACACTGGAGTGGGTTGCCATTTCCTTCTCCAATGCATGAAAGTGAAAAGTGAAAGTGAAGTCGTTCAGTCATGTCAGACTCTTAGCGACCCCATGGACTGCAGCCTACCAGGCTCCTCCTTCCATGGGATTTTCCAGGCAAGAGTACTGGAGTGGGGTGCCATTGCTTTCTCTGATTGATATTGCTAGGGATCACTATTCAGTCTTCGCCATGTTATCACAAAAATAATGTTATTCACACTTTATTTTCATTGTTTTGTCATTTTCTAGCCCCACTTTTCCACCATCAACAATAACTACATTTCAAATAAAAATCCTATAGAAACATATTTAATTCTCTTATTCACACTTGATAGTTTGTATACCATTAAAAATGTTGCCTGCTATTGCTACAAATTTCAAGTACTTTTATTTAGCCAAATCCCAGTGTCTTAATATTATGAGAGTGTGGAATAGTAGTTGTTAGATTAGACTCCCTGTTTAATAAAATAAGTTAGTAAAATAGTAATAATAGTTCATAGACTTTCTCTAAATACTGTGGTATATCATGCAGCTGAGATTTTATTTATGCCACTATAGGAAGCACACTTGACACCCTAAAATGTCTCTTTAGTATACATACTACTTGTGTACTAAAGAGACAATCAAAGCCCAAAAGACTGAGACAGTAAATTTCAATTTTCCCCCTAACTGCCTAAAAGAAAGCAGATAGAAGACCTGTTCCAGGAAGGGAGCTGTCACTGTAGGCTAACTCTAATGTGAACTAGGTGTGGACAGGGAGGAACTTAGCAAATCTCTATTTGTTAAAATTCCTATGTTCTATTTTCTCTGCAGGGCCCAGCAAACATTTGTTTACCAAACATCTGCTATTTCATTTGTCTGAAAATTGCCTTCCTGCCCTCTGAAGTCCTCTTTTGTCTTTAGCTGAGGATGGTACTCAAGGTGAGGTTTTCAGTCATTTAAGGTAAGGGTTTCAGTCATTGAGGACAGTACTTAAGGTAAGGGTTTTACTACTTAAAGTGACGGTTTTGGTTTTCCTGGGTCTCTCCCATTTATATACATTATTAAACTTTGTTTGATTTTCTCCTGCTAATATGCCTCATGACAACTTGATCCTTAGGCCAGTCAGAGAAGTCTAGAAGGGTCGTGGAACATTTCTTCCTCTCTGACACTATTCTGTTTGTCCATCTTCCGTGTCTCATCCAACAAAGTCCAAATCCACTCATCCTGAAGACTCATTCAATTATTACTACCTCCACCACCTCTCCTTGATTCCCCAAGGGGGAGATTATATTCTTAATTCACTGAATATTTTGTGTAGGACTTTCTATGACATTTATCTCCTTCTATCTTAAATGATTTGGTATAACATAATATAATGTGATTTTTTATAATATAATATGTTTTCCTGATAAACCACAGTATTCCTGTTATCCTAAAGCATACAAAAGAATGCTTGCTACAGAGTGAAGTTCAATGACAAACACATAGACTTCTTAACTATAGATTCAATTATAAATTCAGCCACTTAATTCTTAATTTCTCATGTTTCAGTTTCTTCATATAATCTTCCAATGATAATGCTGCTCTCTTCTTACCTTTGAAAAGTTGTACACACCTTTAAAGGATGAAATGTTTACTGAGATATCCCATCTTGTATTATGCTTGCAATTTAAAGTGGAAATACAGCTTAATTAAATCTGAAGAGCATACTAACTTCTTGCCTTAAAGCTTTATAACCTGCAACTCTTTCATATTTATTACTTTGCTAGTATCAAATACCACATAAAATATGACCAATGTTTAATGTAAAATGATGTGATAATTACTATCATTATTCATATGAATTTTTAGAGATTTAAGTAATTTTTTCCAATATCAGACAGCTGATGTATGACAGGCATAATTCAAACATGATCTTTTTATATGAAACACAGTCTATTTCCTGTCTTTTTGGAAAAAAAATACATGTGTATATATTTGGAAAGCCATACATATGTGAATACATATAAAAATATTAAAGACAATCTATTTATCTAAAATGCCCTTTAACTTAGATTACTTTGTGATTTTCAAATACCAACCAGCTTATTTAATGATTCCCCCCCACCTTTTTTCTAACACACACTCTGAAAACATTCCTTTCTGTTTTTCTGTCTCCTAGTTTTTTTTCTTTGGAATTATTTTTAAAGAATAACCTGGCATGTAGCTTTTTAAAACAAAATCATCTTTACAATTTTGCAATACAAAGTATAAACATTCAATTTGAAGAAGTCTTAAAGCATTTATACATATATCATTCATTCTAAAGTATCTTAACGTAAATATAAATTTTCATTCATATGCTAATTTTGTTATCATATATGTAAACTATTAAACAACTTTATTTTACCTATAAGGTAAAAGAGTCACTGTGTAAATAATTAAATTGCTTTTGATAAGCAGTGACAAACAATGAAGTACTGTTCCTGGTCTAAAATAACCTTGGAAATAGCATTGTGGAATTAATAGCTAAACTAGAATCAAGAACTGATAGCAAGGGCTACTGAATATTTCTAGCTCTTTATTTTAGAATATTAAATCCCTTACCTCTTACATTCTTTTCAATAGAGCCAAACCCTTAAATTTTATCAGTTGTATCACTTCTCTTCAGTAGCAGCTTGTACTTTGAGATCAAGCAAACACATCATATTGGGTAATGAATCAGGAAAAGAAAAAAGAGGAATTAGAAAATGAATCTTATACTCACGGAATGTTCTATAAAATTCTTCAAGAGCCAGGTGCTTGTCTGAGTTAAAATCATCATATTTCAGTAGATCATACAAAGTACAATCAGAAAGGTCCTTGCCAAGTTCTTCCTGTTTTATCACCTGAAAAGAAAATTAAAATCATGCAATTATATCAGTGTCTTAACATTTCTATAGGTAATTTAAGTCTACACTTGAGCAAAGAACTGAACTTATAGGAAACCTGGGTTTTCAGTTACTGGACATTTATTTTCAAGTGTTTCAATGACATAAAATTATAAATTTGACTTAGTTTATTTTGACACTCAGACAGATACTTAGAATTTAGCCTGAAAGTTCTAATACAAAAATCTCCCAGTAGGACCCAGAAAACTTGAACATTAAAGGGGCATTTTTGTATTTTACTCATTTACTTTGCTTTACTTACATTGACTCAAGGAGTTACTTTACTTCTACATGAAAATTGCCTCCTAAGTCTCAGTGACCCATGTCAAAATGGAACAGCTCTTTCCCAACAAAAATAGTCAGTAGCTTGTTCCAATTTTCATCTTCCTATTATTTGTGAAAAATGAAGTTAGATTTTTTTTTTTTCTCTCTTTTGTCTAACATCCTCCCAAGCTGGAAGTGAAGCCATTTGGGATTCTGAACTAACTCCCTGGATCACAAAGGAGCTATTAAGCAAATTACTGTTTCCAGGAGCCAGTTAGAATTAATGCACCAATTGATGATGGGAATCTACCCAAGCACGGGTGAGAAAAATCGCCAAAATGCTTTTCTGCTCTGTGCTCTGTTCCTTGGACTGTGGCAGTAGCTGTTTTAAGATTCTACTGATTTTGACTGTAGCTTGTCTGGTAAAAGGGCTCCCCAAGATTTTTCAAACATTCCTTTTCCCCAGGTAGCTGCATGCCTGTGTCCAACAGTCTTTCATATTTGTCCACAGAGGGAGTGGTTCACATTGCTTGGAGGTTTACTTTACCGTGTACGTTTTGTTAAAGTTGGTGCAATCAGGAAACACAAGCTTTGAAGTCAGCCAGCTTTGGGTTTAGACCATGCCAAGGCTACATAATAGCTCGATAATTTCTGGCAAGTCACTCAACCTTTTCTCACTAAGAAATTAATGATAGCAACCTCTACTTCTCCTGGTTGGTGTGCAGATTATAAATACAAATATGCATATATATATATATAAAAACAGTTTTAGTCAAGTGAAACACATATAGTATACACTCAGACATAATCATTTAATGTTAAAAATAATGATTTATATATACACAAATGTGCTTCTAATTATAAAAATTCATTGGAGTTTTCCACACCAGCTTGTGTATATTATGGTTACATATAGTTTGAAAGATTGAGACTTTGTCATAACAATGGCAGATTGGTGATAATAATGTCTATTTTAATGAGCTATTTTTAACTCTTTTATGGAACACCCTGGTGTTAAAAGTTGTCATGCCTGCATGAGGATGAGCTGCAGAGACAGCTCTGAGGATGGAGCTTAGCCTATGCATCACTAGAAGCTCCTACCCCAGTCACCTGAGTGGTGACACGCAATGACAGTGTTTGCACTGCTAAATATAGCTTTCACAACATCATGTGCTCTCTATTCTTATTTACTGTATTCAAATTTCATTGGCTAAGCTGGCATTTACTGCCTTAGAGGAGGAAAAATGTGAGTGATTTATCTGCTTTCCATATAAATAGATATGGTTGATAGTGAGTGGTAAAGTCCTTGGCTTTCGCACAGTCCAGCTGGAGGGATTAACAAAACTACTTAATGGCTAGAGCTATTTCTCCTATAAGCCTAATGGGAAAACAAATACTGCTTTTCTGTTTAGAAAGCAACCAAGCTCTCAGCCACTCTCCATCTGTTGTTTGTTAGTTGATGAGAAAAGCCTTTTCCCAGGTGGCAGAGGGGCAGTGTTTTTGATCTTACCTCACTGTGCTCTTTCTAAAGACCTGTGGGGCCAGCACCACAGTAGTTTTTAGGATGCAGTGATAATGGAATCTGGTCAGATACTTTAATACTATTTTTGCTGGCTTTAATTCACATACTTTGTGAAATGATGGAACAGAAAGTTGGAAGAGAAGCTTTCATCATTGTCTCATATTAATTTCTGTTCTAATATTTTATTCAAGGTAAATTGTGTATAAACCAAGAGAACAGATGTCTATCCTTTTCCTTAATACTGATTTTGGCATAAGACTAGCTTGCTTTTGATTTGATCTTGATTCGATCATGATGATATAACTCAAGCTGGATATACTGTTTTAAGGAATGTGCTTTAGAAAAGTGCATGGTCCTGGCTAGTGAGATTACATATATATATATAGCTGTTCAGTGATATTTGGCCTGCTATGATAGAGGGGTTAAGTGATTCATCCCTTCATAAATCCATTGTTTAATATATATTTTCCTCATTTATTCCATGTCTGTTCAATGAAATAGCTTACTTAAGACATGCTTCCTGGTAAGCATGTTTCTCCTTTGTTTCCTGATGGGATATTTGGCATGGTGTGAGGTGTTTCAATGTAGGAGTTATTATCTTGTGACCTTTTAACCATCATGGGAAAATTGCTTTAGATATTCTGGGTTCTGATAGCCTTAAAGAGCTGTGTGTTTGACTGTTGAGAAGAAAATGTAAAATAAGATAGAAGCAGTAATACATTAAGCACTCTGGCACTGGGAATTCAAATTTGTAGGACATTTATTTCATTTATTTTCTGGCTCTGGTTCTAAAACCTTTCCAGTCTAACCTCTTCAAAATGCATGTGTTACATCTGACATAGAGACTACTGGCAAAGCCAGATTCACTGAACATACTGTCATTTTAAAATATATTTTAATTAGGATAAGTACATTATTTCTTTATATGTAATGAAGTGAAGTGAAGTGAAAGTCACTCAGTCATGTCCGAATAATTGTGACCCCATCGACTAGCCTGCCAGGCTTCTCTGTCCTTGGAATTCTCCAGGCAAGAACACTGGAGTGGGTAGCTGTCCCTTCTCCAGGGGATCTTCCCACCCAGGGATTGAACCCAGGTCTCCTGCATTACAGGTGAATTCTTTACCATCTGAGTCACCAGGGATGCCCTTATATATAATGTTATTGCACATTTAATAGAATATTGTGTAGTGAAAATGTAACTTTTTTACTCACTGAAAGTGAAAGTTGCTTAGTCATGTCCAACTCTTTGCAACCCCACGGACTGTATAGTCCACGGTATTCTCCAGGCCAGAATACTGGAGTGGGTAGCCTTTCCCTTCTCCAGGGGATCTTCCCAACCCAGGGATTGAACCCAGGTCTTCTGCATTGCAAGTAGATTCTTTACCAGCTGAGCCACAAAGGAAGCCCAAGAATACTGGAGTGGGTAGCCTATCCCTTCTCCAGGGGATCTTCCTGACTCAGCAATCTAACTGGGGTCTCCTGCATTGCAGGCACATTTTTACCAACTGAGCTATATACTCATTAGGAAATAAAAATTCATGTAACTTGCATTATTACAATATTCATTTGACTGTAGTGGTCTGGAAATGAAAGTCGCTCAGTCACGTCCAACTATAGAGTCCAAGGAATTCTCCAGGCCAGAATACTGGAGTGGGAAGCCTATCCCTTCTCTAGGGGATATTCCCAACCCAGGGATGGAACCCAGGTCTCCCTCATTGCAGGCAGATTCTTTAATAGCTGAGCCACAAGGGAAGCCCACAGTGGTCTGGAAACAAAACACAATAATTCTGAGAAATGCTTATAAAATATGCAGTATCTCAGATGATCAACAAGAACTGGAAAGAGAAATAGAAAATGCCAGAGGCAGATGTAGAGGGTTGTCTCCCGCTGTGAGATATATGGGTATTAGATTTCTGGGGATAAGGCATGATTTGGAAATCCAAAGTTATTATATTAACTTTCATGCAAGAGATACAGTGCATGTGATTTTGGTGGTCTTGAGTCATGCTGATGAGACTATTTGTGTAGGAGATCAGAGAGAGGAGTGAAATCTTCCAGTTTTGTTTCTTTTCTTTACTCTCCTTAGTGGAACAGGAGTGAAGGAGGAAATAGAACAGGCTCTATCTATCTTGAGAGCAGGACTCCATCTTGGGCAGGACTGTGGACTTTGAGTTATATGCCCAGTATCTATGGAAACGACATACCAACTGGGAAACCAGGCCCCCGAAGGAAGAGCCCCAGGGCTCTCCATCACCTAAAAGAATACCCTAATTATCTGTGTAACCAAATAGAATCATACATTCTATTACACTTCTCAGAGAATGACCACAACTCCATTGATAATTGTCCACGGTTGACTACCCAGGTTTAAGGCATATAAATCAAGGATTAGACCCAGAAACTGTACAAAAAAGATCTTCATGACCAAGATAATCACGATGGTATGATCACTCACCTAGAACCAGACATCTTGGAATGTAAAGTCAAGTGGGCCTTAAAAAGCATCATTACGAACAAAGCTAGGGGAGGTGATGGAATTCCAGTTGAGCTATTTCAAATCCTGAAAGATGATGCTCTGAAAGTGCTGCACTCAATATGCCAGCAAATTTGGAAAACTCAGCAGTGGCCACAGGACTAGAAAAGGTCAGTTTTTATTCCAATCCCAAAGAAAAGCAATGCCAAAGAATGCTCAACTACTGCACAATTGCACTCATCTCACACGCTAGTAAAGTAATGCTCAAAATTCTCCAAGCCAGGCTTCAGCAATACGTGAACTGTGAATTTCCAGATGTTCAAGCTGGTTTTAGAAAAGGCAGTGGAACCAGAGATCAAATTGCCAACATCTGCTGGATCATGGAAAAAGCAAGAGAGTTCCAGAAAAACATCTATTTGTGCTTTCTTGACTATGCCAAGTCCTTTGACTGTGTGGATCACAATAAAGTGTGGAAAATTCTGAAAAAGATGGGAATACCAGACCATCTGATCTGCCTCTTGAGAAACCTATATGCAGGTCAGGAAGCAACGGTGAGAACTGGATATGGAACAACAGACTGGTTCCAAATAGGAAAAGCAGTACATCAAGGCTGTATATTGTCACCCTGCTTATTTAACTTCTATGCAGAGTACATCATGAGAAATGCTGGGCTGGAAGAAACACAAGCTGGAATCAAGATTGCCGGGAGAAATATCAAAAACCTCAGATACGGAGATGATACCACCCTTACGGCAGAAAGTGAAGAGGAACTAAAAAGCCTCTTGATGAAAGTGAAAGAGGAGAGTGAAAAAGTTGGCTTAAAGCTCAACATTCAGAAAACGAAGATCATGGCATCTGGTCCCATCACTTCATGGGAAATAAATGGGGAAAGAGTGGAAACAGTGTCAGACTTTCTTTTTCTGGGCTCCAGAATCACTGCAAATGGTGACTGCAGCCATGAAATTAAAAGATGCTTACTCCTTGGAAAAAAAATTATGACCAACCTAGATAGCATATGGAAAAGCAGAGACATTACTTTGCCCACAAAGGGCCATCTAGTCAAGGCTATGATTTTTCCAGTGGTCATGTGTCTATGCAAGAGTTGGACTGTGAAGAAAGCTAAGTGTTAAAGAATTGATGCTTTTGAACTGTGGTGTTGGAGAAGACTCTTGAGAGTCCCTTGGACTGCAAGGAGATCCAACAAGTCCATTCTAAAGGAGATTAGCCCTGGGTGTTCTTTGGAAGGAATGATGCTAAAGCTGAATGAAACTCCAGTGCTTTGGCCACCTCATGCGAAGAGTTGACTCATTGGAAAAGACTCTGATTCTGGGAGGGATTGGGGGCAGGAGGAAGAGGGGGCGACAGGGGATGAGATGGCTGGATGGCATCACCAACTCGAAGGATGTGAGTTCGAATGAACTCTGGGAGATGGTGATGGATAGGGAGGCCTGGCTTGCTGTGAGTCATGGGGTTGCAAAGAGTCAGACTCGACTGAGCGACTGAATTTAACTGAACTTTTTTGTGTCTTTCTTTTTCCTTTGTTCAGACTAGTTTCACGGAATTTGGGGCGTGGGTTTGGGCAAGTACACTTAGGGTATATAAGGTTTTCACAAAAACTGGTCGGGGTCCTTGGTTAAGAGGAAACTCTGCCTTGGGCCCGCAAATGTAATAAACTGCACTCCACCATCTGCATTGTCCTTCTGAGTGAGTTTGTTTCCCAGAATGCATGGCTACAACAGGAGAAATGATGGACTTAAAAGAAATATACTATTAACTTTGCCAAATACAAATTGGCACTTGCCATCTGCCTCTACAAGGTTAAAACTTTAGCCTCTGCAGCTGCTGCTGACCTATAACACACCCTTAAAGGAATTCAGGGCAGAGATTAGGAATGAGGCACTCTGTGCTCTGGACAAAACTGGCAGAACAGGTCTTCAGTTAGAGATTATTCAGGAGAAGATTTTATTAGCCCAATTCTTGAATCTCTTCCTATTTAGAAAAACACTAAAATCCTTCACGGTGATACCCCCACTTCATAACTAGCAGTAATCTTCATGAGATTAGTAGAAACCTTCTGAAAAACAACATGTGTTTGATTGCATGTACTCCACCTTCACCAAAATCACATGCACTGTCCCTCCCCCTATTTTTTGGACTAGTTTCTGAGAGCTATCTGAAATGCTGTCTCCCAGTCTATAGTCTTCATTTTGTCCTAAATAAAACCTAACTAATAACTCTCAGGTTGTGCATATTTTTTTCTACTTGATAATACGTTCAAGTAACATGAGCTCTCCTTCATCCTTTGCAAACTATTTTTCTCAAACTAATCATGAACGTGTCAGAATCACAAGGTCTTAGTACTGACTTAGAGCTCAGTGATCCTCTATTTTAAAGAAAACCCATCACATTTATGAAGTTGAAGAGAGGCAGATATATTCACTCCTTTACTTGACAAATGTGTAAATTACATCAAAGCCCAAGGCTCAGAAAATAAATATACTCTTGTGGTAACAATACACATCTCCAGGCATTGCCTTTAAGTTTTTCCCGTGATAATATATAGGTTGGATCTTTTATTACTTGGCTCTCCAGACAGGTTCTTGTACACTTTCTTTCTTTCCTTCTCCCTCTCTCCCTTCCTTCATTCTTTTGTTTCCTTTCTTTGCAACCAACAAATGCCAGAAATAGAGCTGGGGACTGGAGATTAATTAGTAAGGAAGAAAAATACACTCTGCTCTTAGAGAGTTAATATTCTAGAAAGGATGAGTGGGGCAAATTATTAGAAAACTTGGGAAAAAAGATAATTGTAGATTACCAATCATATTAAAAAAATAAACAACATAAAAGGACAGAGGATAATTAACATTATAAATAATAGTTGTTTGATCATATATAACTGATGCTACTCTGTGATAAATGTATTTAAAGAATCACATGGATATATCACATCTTCTAAGTTCTCTTTTAGGCTTTATAACATGTCTAGCTAGTTAAAAGACATTTAAAAATCATTAGGGTCAATATTAATTTTTAAAGTTTAGTTGAAATACAATAATATGAAATCATTGGTGGGATGAAAATTATTTTATTTTCAAGGCATTCTGTATGGCTCACTGGGATTCTCTGAACATGAGTGCCAACATTTTTAATGTACCTTGACATTCTAAAATAAATATGCTACAAATAATATGTTTAAAAACTAAATTTTGGTATATACATATGGTGGAATATTACTCAGTTGTAAATAAAAGCAAATAATAGCACTTGCAACAAAATGGATAAATATAGAGATTGCCATACCGAGAGAAGTAAGTCAGACAAAGAAAGACAAATGTTATATGATATCACTTATATGAGAACTCTTAAAAAAAAAAAAAAGGTACAAACAAATTTATCTAAAACAGAAATAGAGTTACCAATGTAGAAAACAAACTTATGACTTTACCGGGGATAAGGGGGTAAAGAGGGACACATTGGAAGATTTAGTTTAACATATACTCATTACTAGAGCTTCCCTGCTAGCTCAGTCATTAATGAAATTGCCTTCAATGAAAGAGACCTGGGTTCAATCCCTGGGTCAAGGAGATCCCTGGAGAAGGAAATGGCAATCCACTCCAGTATTCTTGTCTGGAAAATCCCAAGGACAGAAGAACCTGGTGGGCTATAGTCCATGGGGTCACAAGAGTCAGACATAACTTAGTGAATAAACCACCACCACCACCATATACATTACTAGGGCATCCTCGTTGGCACTAGTAGTAAAGAAACTGCCTGGCTGATGAGAAAGACATGGGTTCAGTCCCTGGGTTGGGAAGATCCCCTAGAGAAGTGTATGGCAACCCAGTCCAATATTCTTGCTTGGAGAACCTCACGGAGAGGAGCCTGGCAGGCTGCAGTCCACGGGGTTGCACAGAGGTGGACACGACTGAAGCGACTTAGCACATATGCATACACATTACTATATATAAAACAGATAACTAATAAGGATCTACTGTATAGTACAGGGAACTCTACTTAATGCTCCATAAAAACCTAAATGGAAAAAACCTAAATGGGAAAAAAATTATATATATACACACACACACACACATATATATAACTGAATCACTTTGCTTTATGACAGGAACTAACACGGCACCCCACTCCAGTACTCTTGGCTGGAGAATCCCATGGACGGGGGAGCCTGGTAGGCTGCAGTCCATGGGGTCGCTAAGAGTCGGACATCACTGAGCGACTTTCACTTTTCACTTTCATGCATTGGAGAAGGAAATGGCAACCCACTTCAGTGTTCTTGCCTGGAGAATCCCAGGGACCAGGGAGCCTGGTGGGCTGCTGTCTATGGGGTCGCACGGAGTCGGACATGACTGAAGTGACTTGGCAGCAACACAGCATTATAAATCAACTATACACCAATAAAAATTCAAACAAACAAGCAAAATAACATTTTTTAAATTACTAATAATTCCCATTGTAGGTGAAGACATACTACTATGAACATTTATAAAGGTCAAAACATGCTATGATAAAAATTAAACATGGTGTTAAGTTTTTAAAAAAAGCAGTACATTTTAGCTTTCAAGTTATTGTAGGAACAGCCTTAAAGAAAAACAAAACAGAATTTGAAACTACTTACTATGGTTTCCAGATACAATTGAAAGTATTGCTTTTTTAATTGTAGCAGTTAGCTGCACCTAAACCAAAAATTACAGGCCTTACCTTTCTCTGTTAAATGCTAACCATTGTTGTTATTATTGTTACTAAAGCCTTAGCTCTTAAAAGGTAATTCCCAGTTCTACTAGGATCTACCTACTGGCATTGCCAATGCTGTTCTGACTCCAGGTTTCTGCTGCCTTATTTTGTATATCTGACAGGTTTATGGGATTTTTAAATGTTGAATAGGATTAATTACCATGGTATTCCCAGAGAGTCCCCACCTATCCCCTTCTCTATCCACACAAGTGCTTATTTGTTTGCAAATAAAAAGTGCTTATTTGTTTGTTTAGTTTGTTCCCACTAAAATAGTATTTTATCTATGAGGCAAAACAATTCCTACCAATCTCATTGTAAATAAATATGTTGACTAGCCACCAGAACTTTTAAAAAATCTTTAAATTTGTACTAGGCTTAACAACTCTCAAAATAAAGATTAACTCAAAATAAAGATTAACTATGTAACAGTTCTAATAAGTTTTAAAGAAAATGAATATGTACAAAGTCTGTAAAGACATCGGCATCATGCCTATCCTGTTAGCTAAAAATATCTAGTGTTATTTATTCCTTTTTTATTTAATTTTGCAAATGTATTCACACATGGAGTCATTGAGCAAATGGCTTTTTAAGTCAAATATATATATATATATATAACATAATAATCTAAATCCTGAGAACAAGTAGTTCTTCTTACTATTTTAATAAATAGTTGGCATGTGTGCACATTAGGGAAATATTTCATTCTAATAGGTATTCCTAATGTGAATCAGCTTATTAAGATGACAGAATCTAAATGAAGAAAAAAGCTAAATCAATATACTCAATACAGCTGCTTATTTAAACTCCAAATCACAAGGGAATAATTTGGCTTACTTAAATTTCATGGGTGGTTATTTTATGAAATGGGGAGAAGGCTGAGGGACATATTTTCCAAGCTGTTAGCACCATTTGCCTTTAAGAGCACAATGTTGGCTGTTCTTAAATTAAACCAGGAGAATTTTAAGCTGAGGAGTCTCTAATGCCTTGGTGCAAATGTAATCCAGCCCACACCTAAGCCTGTAAATGCCTCAGGTTATGAAATCAAAACCTATCACAAACCAATCACAAACAACTAACTATGCTTTGCTGATGCTGCTGCAAAGTCACTTCAGTCGTGTCCGACTCTGTGCGACCCCATAGACGGCAGCCCACCAGGGTGCCCCGTCCCTGGGATTCTCCAGGCAAGAACACAGCCAATCTGGACCTTCCTTACTTTGTTTCCATCTTCTCTTTGTAAAAGATTTCCTAGCTCGCCTCCACAGAGGGCTTCTAACTACTTCTGGTTTGGCACTGCCAGATTTGAGTGGATTTTTGCTCAAACAAGCTCTTAAAATTTTAATGTTAAATATTAATTATAGGGGACTGGGATGCAAAAGTAGGAAGTCAAGAAACATCTGGAGTAACAGGCAAATTTGGCCTTGGAATACGGAATGAAGCAGGGCAAAGACTAATAGAGTTTTGTCAAGAAGATGCACTGCTTATAGCAAACATCCTCTTCCAACAACACAAGAGAAGTCTCTACACATAGACATCACCAGATGGTCAACACCAAAATCAGATTGATTATATTTTTTGCAGCCAAAGATGGAGAAGCTCTATACAGTCAGCAAAAACAAGACCAGGAGCTGACTGTGGCTCAGATCATGTACTCCTTATTGCCAAATTCAGACTTAAATTGAAGAAAGTAGGGAAAACCACTAGACCATTCAGGTATGACCTAAATCAAATCCCTTATGATTATACAGTGGAAGTGAGAAACAGATTTAAGGGCCTAGATCTGAAACATAGAGTGCCTGATGAACTACGGAATGAGGTTCGTGACATTGTACAGGAGACAGGGATCAAGACCATCCCCGTGGAAAAGAAATGCAAAAAAGCAAAATGGCTGTCTGGGGAGGCCTTACAAATAGCTGTGAAAAGAAGAGAAGTGAAAGGCAAAGGAGAAAAGGAAAGATATAAGCATCTGAATGCAGAGTTCCAAAGAATAACAAGAAGAGATAAGAAAGCCTTCCTCAGCGATCAATGCAAAGAAATAGACGAAAACAACAGAATGGGAAAGACTAGAGATCTCTTCAAGAAAATTAGAGATACCAAAGGAACATTTCATGCAAAGATGTGCTCAATAAAGGACAGAAATGGTATGGACCTAACAGAAGCAGAAGATATCAAGAATATGTGGCAAGAATACAAAAGATCTTCATGCCCCAGATAATCACGATGGTGCAATAACTGACCTAGAGCCAGACATCCTGGAATGTGAAGTCAAGTGGGCCTTAGAAAGCATCACTATGAACAAAGCTATTGGAGGTGATGGAATTCCAGTTGAGCTATTTCAAATCCTGAAAGATGATGCTGTGAAAGTGCTGCACTCAATATGCCAGCAAATTTAGAAAACTCAGCAGTGGCCACAGGACTGGAAATGGTCAGTTTTCATTCCGATCCCAAAGAAAGGCAATGCCAAAGAATGCTCAAACTACCGCACAATTGCACTCATCTCACACGCTAGTAAAGTAATGCTCAAAATTCTCCAAACCAGGCTTCAGCAATATATGAACTGTGAACTTCCTGATGTTCAAGCTGGTTTTAGAAAAGGCAGAGGAACCAGAGATCAAATTCCCAACATCTGCTGGATCATCAAAAAAGCAAGACAGTTCCAGAAAAACATCTATTTCTGCTTTATTGACTATGCCAAAGCTTTTGACTGTGTGGATCACAATAAACTGTGGAAAATTCTGAAAGAGATGGGAATACCAGACCACCTGACCTGCCTCTTGAGAAATCTGTATGCAGGTCAGGAAGCAACAGTTAGAACTGGACATGGAACAACAGACTGGTTTCAAATACGAAAAGGAGTATGTCAAGGCTGTATATTGTCACCCTGCTTATTTAACTTATATGCAGAGTACATCATGAGAAACGCTGGGCTGGAAGAAACACAAGCTGGAATCAAGATTGCCGGGAGAAATATCAATAACCTCAGATATGCAGATGACACCACCCTTTTGGCAGAAAGTGAAGAGGAACTAAAGAGCCTCTTGATGAAAGTGAAAGTGGAGAGTGAAAAAGTTGGCTTAAAGCTCAACATTCAGAAAACGAAGATCATGACATCCGGTCCCATCACTTCATGGGAAATAGATGGGGAAATAGTGGAAACAGTGTCAGACTTTCTTTTTTAGGGCTCCAAAATCACTGCAGATGGTGACTGTAGCCATGAAATTAACAGCACTCCTGGCTAAGCCCTATTTGCATAGGGCAGGCCCAGGGGGAAGAAAACATAAAAGGAGGAGTCAAGCACTCTCTCTCTCCCACCTCCCCGCGCCCCAAGCTCCCCCCCCCCCCCATCCTTACTCCTTGAAAGGAAATTTATGTCTAACCTAGATAGCATATTGAAAAGCAGAGACATTACTTTGACAACAAAGGTCCGTCTAGTCAAGGCTATGGTTTTTCCTGTGGTCATGTATGGATGTGAGAGTTGGACTGTGAAGAAGGCTGAGGCCAAAGAATTGATGCTTTTGAACTGTGGTGTTGGAGAAGACTCTTGAGAGTCCCTTGGACTGCAAAGAGATCCAACCAGTCCATTCTGAAGGAGATCAGCCCTGGATTTCTTTGGAAGGAATGATGCTAAAGCTGAAACTCCAGTACTTTGGCCACCTCATGTGAAGAGTTGACTCATTGGAAAAGACTCTGATGCTGGGAGGGACTGGGGGCAGGAGGAGAAGGGGACAACAGAGGATGAGATGGCTGGCTGGCATCACTGACTTGATGGACGTGAGTCTGAGTGAACCCCAGGAGTTGATGATGGACAGGGAGGTCTGGCGTGCTGCGATTCATGGGTTGCAAAGAGTCAGACGCGACTGAGCAACTGAACTGAACTGATTAATAATTAAACTTCAATGTCTCTTTTAACATTGCTAACAAATTCAAGGGTGCCATTTTATTAAGTGAAATATGCCTATGTATATTCTCATCTTATCCTGAGGAGCAAATAGTTGGGACCATGATGCAAGAAGTTGTTCTTTCTCTAAGGGACACTTTATTCACCCTGGTTTACCTCTGTGACCCTGTGAAATTCATCTTCTCATATTGCTTGTTTTCCAATCTGCAGCAATCTCATTTCCTTTCCAACTCAAACACATCATAGTACCCTTTGGAAATCCTGTTCTGATCAGAAAATTTTCTTTGCCTTATGTTTCTTATGAACACATGTTCTTCACCATGCTGACTTTAAGAAAATCTGATTACTCCTTAGTAAAGCCATTTGTCCAATATGTATAACATTGAAAGTTAATTTTTCTCTCATATCTATTCTACCTCAATGGAAGGAAGATAGTCAATAGCTAAATGGTTCTCTATTGGTACATCTGGATAATTTCTTTTTCCCAAATGAGTTTTCTTTCATTAAACAGATAGAGAATATAGATGGGTAGATAGATAGATAGATAGATAGATAGAAGATGAACAGATAGATAGAAGATGAACAGATGGATGGAGGGATGATAGAAACTATCCTTTGAATGTCAGGATATTCAGCTAGGTAATTCTTTCTTACTTTGTTCCCGTTTTTCACCAATGTATTTATCTCTTTATTCACAATTTTTCTGTCTACCTAAATTCTTTATCAATGTCCCTAGCAACTTAAAAAGGCATATGAATAAACTACCAGGAAGATTTCTGTGATTCATTTCATAACTACTGATTATTAATCTTCTCTCTTCTGAAGACCTTTTCTTACATGTCAGCCTTTCAAGAGGAATGTGATCATATCTTAGGTTACTTCATCCTGAAATCTTTAATTCAAGCATTACAGGTCTGTTTTAGGAATAACAAATGTCCTTAAACCCATAAATGCATTACTATGTTGCCAAGTACCCGATCACACTTGTCACATACACAATACTGAGGGAAAACCCCTCTTTATGTTTCAAATAAAGATACTTTATATTTGTTAAAGCTTTTGCAATGAGTTATTATTCTATGACACATGCAAATTTAAAGCATATTGCTACAAGGACAATTTTTACTGAAGCAAACATTAATAAACATCAGATTTCAGAGAGCACTGAATTCTTATTGTTGGAGAAGACAGTTTAAGAGAAGGAACAGAAACAAATGATAGAGATGAACCTCAGACACTTGTCTAGATTTATACAGTGGAACTGAGAACAACAAACAAGTGAGGTTTCACACCTCATCAGCCTGATCTTCAGAAAGAGCCAAAACATTTGATTTTGCTTTAGTACACAGAACTAAAGTGAAAGAGTAGAGTGAAAGTTGCCTTAAAACTCAACATTCAGAAAATTAAGATCATGGTATCTGGTTCCATCACTTCATGGCAAATAAATGAAGAAATAATGGAAACGGTGACAGACTTTTTTTTGGGGGGGAGGGGCTCCAAAATCACTGTAGATGGTGACTGCAGCCATGAAATTAAAAGACGCTTGCTCCTTGAAAGAAAAGTTATGATCAACCTGCTGCTGCTGCTAAGTCGCTTCAGTCGTGTCCAACTCTGTGCAACCCCATAGACAGCAGCCCACCAGGCTCCGCCATCCCTGGGATTCTCCAGGCAAGAACACTGGAGTGGGTTGCCATTTCCTTCTCCAATGCATGAAAGTGAAAAGTGAAAGGGAAGTCGCTCAGTTGTCTCTGACTCTTTGCGACCACATGGACTGCAGCCTACCAGGCTCCTCTGTCCATGGGATTTTCCAGGCAAGAGTACTGGAGTGGGGTGCCATTGCCTTCTTCAACCTAGACAGCTTACTAAAAAGCAGAGCCATTACTTTGCCAACAAAGGTCCGTCTAGTCAAGGCTATGGTTTTTCCACTAGTCATGTATGGATGTGAAAGTTGGAATATAAAGAAAGCTGAGCACTGAAGAATTGATGCTTTTGAACTGTGGTGTTGGAGAAGACTCTTGAGAGTCCCTTGGACTGCAAGGAGATCCAACCAGTCCATCCTAAAGGAAATCAGCCCGGAATATTCATTGGAAGGACTGATGCTAAAGGTGAAATTTCAATACTTTGGCTACCTGATGTAAAGAACTGATTCATTGGAAGGGACCCTGATTCTGGGAATGATTGAAGGTGGGAGGAGAAGGGGACGACAGAGGATGAGATGGTTGGATGACATCATGGATTGAATGGACATGAGTTTGAGTAAGCTCCAGGAGTTTGTGGGACAGGGAGGCCTGGCGTGCTGCAGTCCATGGGGTCGCAAAGAGTCAGACATTACTGAGCGACTGAACTGAACTGAACATTAAACTGGCTACTGGTCAAGACCATTCAGTTCTACAGCCTCACTCTGAATAGGATCCAGGCAATTTAGCACAGATTCAAGAAAGATATTAGGGCAGCTCAGAACAAAATAAACTAAAAGTGCTCATTTGTTTTTAGTCACTAAATCGTGTCCAGCTCTTTTGTGACCTCAAGGATTATAGCCCACCAGATTTCTCTGTCCATGAAATTTCACAGCCAAGAATACTGGAGTGGGTTGCCATTACATTCTCCAAGTGATCTTCCCAACCCCGGAGTCAAACCCATGTCCCCTCCATTGGCAGGCAGATTCTTTACCACTGAGCCACTGGAGAATCCCCAAATGCCCATTTACCTGTTGTTAATAAAGGGAGATGATACTTTTAAAGCAAAAGTTCTCAAAAAAAACACTTCAAATGTGATTGACATATTACCTTTGTCATACAGTAATTAAGGCACATATATGGGAGAGAAGACAGTGATACTCTGTTCTATTTCTCTAAAAAAGCAAATTTGATCAAAACCCCAATCTCCCCTATCATCCAACCCCACATACTTTGGGGAGACAAAAGTCCTCGTCATGGGGTGTAAGTAGATCTGATACACACTAGAGGAAAGAAAGAGAGATGAGAGTTCACCTCTCTCTGAGGGGTATATCAAAACAAGGCAGAAGACTGAGCATAGGATTTCATGCAGCTGGGCTCAGGGACAGAAATTTATTTCCCCAGAGGAAAGAATGTGCTAGATATTGGTTTTTGATGTTGGCATTGTTATATTCTATAACTTGCCATTAGCTTTTGTTTTGTTTTGTTTTGTTTTTTCCTTAAAGAGGCAGATAGATGTTGGCAACTACTGATTGTGATGTCTTTGGTTATACACATTTAGGGGGATAATCTAAATAAAACCACCATGTTGTTTGACATGATAAGAAATTTGAAGCCTCAGGGAAAGTTAAATAATTGAAACCGAGAAACAGACTTGGGTCCTGCATCTGTGGTGTAGGGAATATAAGGCATGCTCTGGACAGAGCACAAGGAAAGGAAAAGTGTACAAAGTGCTTCTTCTAAACTGGATCTCAATATGCAATTTTTGTAATATGTGGAATAATCTCATCTTCTACCACCCTTACACATCTTCAGTCATTCAACAAACATACATTGTTTTTTGCAAATGGATTGTGTGTGTGTGTGTTTAGCTCAAAGAGAAGTGCAAAGGAGCTGACAGACATCTAGATTGTAGTAATGTAATAGTATTAATAGTATTATTACAATTGCTACTACTATTATGATTAGTTACTATACTAACTGAGGATCTACATATTTTTAAAATATTTAAATTGCACAATATAGTCAAGTAAAGCATATTATTTATTTAATAACATAGCTATGGGTGCCTTACTGAAAATGTTGCTGTCAATTATTTCTTATAACTTGCTATTATGGGCAAGAAAAAATTGCACAAAATATATATTTTGTAGTTTGACAAATAGAGATATTTTGCTATAACATGTACCAGCATCTTGAAATATATATTTGATATTTATTTTAAGTTTAGGTCAATTTAACATTATATCTGTAAAGATGGGACACTATATACTCTGGGGAAAATGCTCAATATCACAGTGGTTGCAGAATGATGACATGTACTTGTCTCTAGACTAGCCCACAGGATTTAACAACATTCATGCTAGCTACATGAGACAAGTATGTGAGTACCTCAAATGAGATGAGCAGAATAAAATATATAAAATAAGATAAATGAAATTTATTTAAAAAATACTGCAATTCATTTTTTCCCAATTTCTTGGAATAACCAAATTATTTTCATTCTCTTTTAAGAAACATTTTTCATTGTAAAAGTTGGCATTAAAATGTTTGTATATTTAATAATGTGGATATAGATTTCTGAGTTATGATGGCTGATTTGTTCTCACCTATCAAGCAATTGTAAACATTAAAAATGCACAGGATGACCTGGATAGAAATATTGATCAACTGTTCATCCACTAACACAAGCATGTGTGCCCTCTTTATTTCCATTATCATACCATATCCACAGGAAAGTTGGATTTGAAATATAATTATAACTAATAATTTTATCATGTTGTTTATATTGTGTGAGTTATGTTTCTTAGAAGGCTACATTTCCAAAATAATATTAATATCACATCCAATTTACATATTGTGTCTTATTATCTTTCCCAATATGTAGACAAGGCAATTGGGACACAGAGAGCTTAAATCACTTGCCAAAACCTGCACGGTGTCAAGTAGAGGAGATGAAATTTCATCCCAAATTCTATAATTAAAGTTCTTAATCACTACACTATGATCATAAAAATGATACTTTTTAAAAGAAATCCTAGGACTTCATCAGTACAGGCCATGCACTCCTTGCTACTTAAAATATCTTCCTATGATCTTTTAAATGCATATCCCATCATAACATTTACTGACTTCTGTTATTACCTGTTTTAACTCTTCCAGACCTTCAATTGTTAAGGACAAATCTATCCATGTTCTCGCATCAATTTTTATCAACTTCATAAAACATGATTCTTTTGAAAGTATCGTTTCAATTTTGATAAATTTAAATTTATAGTTGGATATTTTCAATATACAAAAACCAGACTCAGATACTAAGTATGTGGTAACAGGTATTCATGTCAAGCTAGAGTGGTGAAGGGTTGGATCAAATGAGATCTAGGTCTATACCTTGTCATCTGACACTAGCAAGTATTTTCTTATTATTACAAGTTGCTGTGATTTTATGGGTCTTACCCCCTTCAGCTAATGTTTTTTATTATCTTCTCTCAAATGGAAAGTACTTTCATTTCTAATTTCCTGCAAGAGAAGCTTTGTGGTGGTGGAAGTCACTCAGTCATGTCTGACTCTTTGAGACCCCATGGGACAATAGCCTGCCAGGTGCCTCTGACCATGGGATTTCCCAGTCAACAATACTGGAGTGGGTTGCCATTTTCTTCTCCAGGAGATCTTCCCGACTCAGGGATTGAACCTGGGCCTCCTGCATTGCAGACAGATTCTTTACCATCTGAGCCACCAGGGAAAACCAAGAGAAGCTTTGGAATATATATATATTCATTATTTGGAGTAAGAACAGAACATGTGCAGCAAGCATTAATGCTGCAATTATAAAACCTCAAAGTCAAATCATGTTATTTAATTTTTACTTGCAGTGTCTTAGAGTTATAAATTATATTTCTATTAAACATAGTTTGTAAATTATTAACAGAACCATTAAGATCCTTTCCCTTTTACTGCTTTAATTTAAATCTTTTTGAAACTTGCTATTAAATGATGATGTTCCATGTTTCCAAGTTGATTTTTAAAGTCATGTATATCATTGACTTTCATAGTATAATACTTGGAATACAAGTTTTTCTAAAGCACCTGTAACCTAAAGAGACAAGTCAAAAACAGTATTTGTGTTGTTACTAGCTAGAAATGTGTTATATCCTTTTCACAGTGGCTGTTAGTTGCTGATGAATGAGATGATACCATTTCCACTCTATAAAGCTGAAGGAAGGACTGACATATGTGGGATGTGTGCAGAGGAGTCAGTAAATATTACCTTCCCAGATCCTTCTTTGTGTGTACCTCATGTTTGACTAATGTATAAGTGGGATTCTAACGATCATTTCTGCATGGTAAGTTTCAGATGAATTTGGAGGGCACTTTTCAGATGTAAATTAAGTCTGAATCAAATAATAACAATAACAAAAAACTAAACTCTGTACCAGATGACTTTATTATGGATTGATATATGCCCTCCCCAAAGATGTGTTAAAACCTTAACCTGAGGACATCAGAATGTAAACCTTTTTTTTTTGGAAATAGAGTAATTTCCATGTATTTAGATGATGTTAGATGAAGTCCTGCTGGAGCAGGGAGGACCCTTAACCCAACGTGATTGGTATCCTTTGAAGAAGAGACAAGATGATGTGAAGACAGTACACAGAGAGTAGCTATGTGACTCTAGAGGCAGAGACTTGAGTGATACACTACAAGCCAAGGAATACCTGGTGCTACCTGAAGCCGAAGAAGGGAAGAAAAGACTCCTCCAAGAAGCTTCTAAGGGGGTTGGCCTTGCCAATACCTCAGTCTCAGATACTGAGCCTCCAGAACTGAGAGAGAGGTTGTCTGAGCCACAAAGTTTGCTGAACTTTGTTACTGCTACTCTAGGAAATTAATATAAACTTGGATGTAGTAGAAACTTAAAACAACTACAAGTGAGTACTTTCAATACTATTTTCCAGTGATGATCAGTTTTTCCATTTGGACTCAGATGTGGATCTTGTAATAGCTAGATTTGGTCAAATTATGTGTCATATCCAACCAGTGGTTACAGTAGTGCATGCATGTTAATAGAGAGTAAAAATATTAAAAATAAAAAAGTAAGGCTCAAAATCAAAAACACTATATTTGAATATGTCAGGCACACAAAGATCAAGGTGACATGCTTTAGTTATAGTTCATTTAATTGAATTGCCTAGTCATCTCTGATTATTACCAGAAATTTAAAATTGTAAAGAATTTCATTCATGAAAAATTAATTATGAGTTATATACCAACATAGATATCTGAATTAAAAGTTTACTAACTTTACCCTAAAATTTCAGAGTTTCATTCATTGAATTCCAGTGCCTAGAACTTATAACTGTTCTATAAATATAAGTTGGATTAAAGAAGATAGTGAAAATGATATTTTAACTAACTTAAATAGACAAGTCAATTGGCTCAGAAGGTCACTTTGATAATGACATCTCTAAGTTACACTATCCCAAAGCTTGAATGCTTGCAAAGTAAAACTGATATTCCACATTGTTGATTTTTTACAAATAAGCCATTAAATTAACTATGAAATATGAATGGCATGATGTTGTGGAAATAGACAATTGGATTTTTTAAAATTATTTTCACTGTTAAGCACAGAAGCAAAATCTACCTAAGATCAACTGTAGGAATTATCAGGCAGTCAGCAGCATTCCTCAGAGCTAGTACCAATTTCCTAGTCATCCTGGATTGGCTTCTCTCCCTTTCTCCCTAAAAACCTGTATGTATATTTACAGCAAAATCTTATGTTCCTTATTTTACATTTCGACCACTATCAACAACCAGTTTAGGTTCTTAAATGTGGGTATTTCACTTTCTTTCAGAGTAGTTTATCAATCTCAGTAATACACACATAAAAATATTTCCATTTTTTCACACATATAATTGATCACATAAAAAATTTTGTGTATTAAAATATTCACTTAACATTTTATGTATGTATCTTTTTGGGGACAATTTTCAAAGACATGAAGTTTAATAATATAGACATAATATTAAAACTAGATTTAATATAGTTGATCTTTGATTATTGAAAAAGTACTAAATAGATCAATAATTTAGTACTTTCTTAAATCACTTATTTACATTATGTTATAGTATTCAACTGCTTTTCAATAATGTCCTTGAATACTAGATAAGCAAGCTTCCATAAGAAAATTAAGAAAATTACAAAAGCTCCAGAACATGTCTGGTATTATTTTATAAATTCTATAAGATAGAGAACTGGCAGTTCCTTTTGGCATTTAAGGTATAGAAACCTGTCAAAAGTAGATGCCTCTTTTAAATTGTGTAACATCATATAAGGATCTTGTATGATGTTACTTGAAATTAACAAATTACATTTGTTACTAGAAATTCATACTGCTGATAAGCAGTCAAATATTTCTCTTAAAACATTTTATGCCTACAGTCAAACAATATGAATTAAATATAGTTTTATCAATATAGTAAAAACTCACACAAATGTAAATATATTGAATAAAT
Organism: Bos indicus; assembly: GCF_029378745.1. Classification (NCBI taxonomy): domain Eukaryota; kingdom Metazoa; phylum Chordata; class Mammalia; order Artiodactyla; family Bovidae; genus Bos; species Bos indicus. The sequence goes on along the minus strand of NC_091776.1, from coordinate 36,808,988 downwards.
ATACTTGAATAAGCTTGTTAATCATTAATCATACCTGGATTAGTTCATTAATATCTACAAGTCCATTACTGTCGGCATCAAAATATTTAAACATTTGATCCACCAGCAACTTCTTCCGAAATACGTCATCACCATTAGGGTTTTCATTGTCTTGTGTAATGTATTTTTGTTTTTGTAAATCTAAAAGCATACTTTTCATCTTGCTGTATTCAATGGCCTTGCAGTTATCTCCTGTAACAAAAGAACTAAGTTATTTTCAAAGCAATATTATTAAAAGGGAATCATTTATCTTATTAATGCTCAAAGTTGATACCTAGCAGATAACATATTTTGTATATAATATTTATGCTTCTACTTTGCATACTACACAAGGAGAAAAGAATGGGCCATTAACATGAGAGGATAAAAATTTTAATTGTTATCAAATCTAAAAACACAATATGTACTATGTGTTTTCTCAAGGCCAAAGTCATCGGTTCTACAACGGACACAGAAAAAAGATAACTTCAATTGGCTACAAGGCTTAAATACATCATCTTAGTTTAACTCCTCATTATACATGATTATAGTGATAGTTTCAGAGATTTTGAACATGAAGTTTAAGGAGAGGAAATGACTTACCCAAGCGTAAACTTAGACTGTGTTGAATTTTGAATTTAAACTCATGTATGTCTAGTTCCAAACTAGTATAGCAAGTTTCTGATTGGAAGTGCATCTTCTTTTACATTTAGATTTATTTTGAAGAATTTTGTGTGTATGTACTTAAAATTTTTAAAAAATTTTTAATCATGCTAAACTCATATTTGCTTTCTTCGGAAAGTCTATTTTTCTGATATTTATCTACTCTCCTTTAAGAGCACTTGGTGAATAATATCTATGTTTGAATTTTTTATCTTGAAGTTTTAACCTTGCAAATATCATTTCCACAGCTAAAGTAGGAGCTTATTGAAGTGATAATGCATTACAGAATTCAATATCTTCCATAAAATAGCCCAAATACTAGGGACTTCACATTCAATGAAAGCAGTTGTTGGCGTATATCTTCAAAAATAACTTCAATTACTCTATCTTGGCTTCCCAGGTGATGTTAGTGGTGAAGAACCTGCCTACCAATGCTGGAGACATAAGAGACACAAGTTTGATCCCTTCAGCAGGAAGATCCCATGGTTGGAAAAGCCTGGCAGGCCATGGTCCATAGGGTTGCAAAGAGTTGAACACGACTGCAGTGACAGCACTCACGCACACACTCTACTCTCTTGACATAATTATTTCACAAGAATTTTTCTTACAAAAATATGCATGCTTATGTCTTCATAAATAACACATTGAAATGAATGTATATTGATAATAAATGTGATATAAAATGTTAACATATAGTCTATAAATACAGTCTATAAAATGCAGTATATAATGTAATTTATAAATGAAAAAGCAGGTATTATTATATTAGCTAAGAACTTTTACAATATATCTTTAAAGAAAAAAAGGCCTAACTTTATAATTGTGCTTCATTTTGACAATTAGGCTGTGGCAGAATCTACAATTTTAAAGATTTCTAAAGATTTAAAAATATATATCTGAGAAGCAGGGGATTGAAAAATAATATTTGAATTCTCATTCTCTTCCCAGACAAGATGGAAAACAATCTTTTAGAGAGATGAGATCTTATCTTTCAAAGACTTTGAAATGACTTCTGTTATTCAGCAAATTTAGTGTTTAACAACCCTGTCAATAACTTCTTTTCTACAGCAAGATATAAACTCTGTGCCACAGATTAAGTCAATTTTGCATCATTCTAGTCTCAGTAAAGAATAATAATTATAATAGTTTTCATAAAAACACAGAAATCACTGACAAGAGAGAAAAGTAATCAAGTACAGAGGGACAGGTAGCAATTTTGGTGTCTGTGAAAGCTGCCTAAGAGGGGCCTTCAAATATACGTGCCTGTGTGTGTCAGGAAGAGAGAGAAACTGATCAAAGAAGGGCAAAGGAGAATAAACCATTCCAAAGCCCTCCCTGGATTTCTGTATTTGACCATGGGCTTTCCTATCATTTCATTTGACTGATGGGAAGAGGGATGGAGTTTGCGGGAGCTCCCCTGGGTCCATTGTTATAAGCAGATGAGAACATGGGAAATAGAATTTAAATGCTGAACACTTTTTAGTTAATATTTGAAATTTGGGGTTTTGTTGTTGTTGTTTAGTTGCTATTGAGGAGATACAATTTGGGGTTGTTACATTCTAATTTTGACCAAATCAAGGAATACAGTCATCATGTTCTTCATGAATGCTTTCATTTCCCAAATTGTAAATACCCTAGTAAAACCAGGGATTGTTTGCTGACAATTCAAAGCTAACAAAAATAAAAGCATTACAATTAAGGCATTCATATTCCACTGAAATGTACAATGGAAAATAAAAGTGTTAGTCGCTCAGTCATGTCCAACTCTTTGTGACCCCATGGACTGTAGCCCACTGGGCTCCTCATCCATAGGATTCTCCAGGCAAAAATACTGGAGTGGGTTGTAATTCCCTTCTCTAGGGGATCTTCCCAAACTAGGTATCAAACCTGCATCTCCTGCATGTACAATAAACAACCATAAAATTACAGTAAATTTTGTAGAATTTAGATATTTTAAGTAACCTCTATCACAGGTCTTTGTTAGTAATAGAAACATCTATTATGAATAATAGATTACTTGTAATGCAGACTTTCTATGTGCCAGGAACTTTATATATATGTAATCATTTAACTCTCATAACAATCCAACATGAAGGACCTTATAATTACCATGATTTTACAGATGAAGAAAAATTAAAACACAGAATGATTAAGTAACTTGTTCAAAGTTACAAAGCTAGAGAGGAACTCAGTGACTTTTACACCCAGGCAATACCTAATATCTTTTCTAGCCTTTATTCTCTACTTTTTTCATCTTCAGAACTGAGTTTTAAAATAAACTTATACATGGTTTCAGCAAATTTGTCAAAGGATTATTTGAAAAATGAATGGCAAATATAAAATAAACTTCAGGCAAAATTACTGCTGAAATTATAGGTAGAGAAAAAAAGAACTTTCAAAGGGAGAGAGAGAAAAAAAAAGGAGTACCATAGAAATAGCAGGAAAACTATAGGAAAATACTGAAGAAGAAGAAAAAGGGAAAAGAACTTTTCAAGAAAGAGGATGTGATGAAATGCTAAATGTTTCAGAGTTTAAAAAAAAAAAGAAAGAAAGAAAACATTCCCATTAGATTACTTAACTTGGAGATAGCTTGTAACTTTAAAGGAACATTTTAATGAATAAGTGAAAACTTCCTATTATAATGGGCTAAAATGAGTAAAAGCAAAATAATGATTTGAAAATATTAAATGTTTGTTTTTAGTCACCCAGTCGTGTCCAACTCTTTACGACCTCCTGGACTGCAGGAAGCCAGACCTCCCAGTTTCTCACTATCTCCAAAGTTTGCCAAGTTCATGTTCATTGCATTGGCAATGCTATCCACCCATGTCATCCTCTAACACCCTCTTTTCCTTCTGCCCTGAACCTTTCCCAGTATCAGGGACTTTTGGTATTAAATCTTCATCACTTTTTTAATGAGTATCAATGTGAAAAAAAGAAGTAGCATTAGTAATGAAACACAAGTTATTTAGAAACAAACATCAATGTATATTAGTATATCATGGCCTCATTCAAGAATAACTTCAGGAAGAAAGCTAGCTCGTTGATTTGTTTGTTTTGGTGAGTCCTTCCTCAATACTTAATCAACCAGTGGTGTTTTGTTGGTATAGTGAAGGAAAAGAAATGCTCTTCTGGAGTTACTTTCTGCTGCCAGAGACCAGTAAGAGCTCTCCTCTGCTGTCCCTGTTCTAGACACTAAGGACAAGATGAATGAGGTCCCCAGCTGGTGGTGCCTAAACACCACCTTCCTTCCAGTGAACGCAGTGATGCCAGGGCTGTGCTGACTCGGGACTGAATCATTCTAGGGCAGTCATTCTTTGCCCTGTGGGGCAAAGAAGGAGGTGGAATCTCTGACTTTCCCCCCCCTTTTTTCTCATTTAAACAATAGATTCATAATTTTACTCCAACTAAATTATTTTGTGAACAAAAACATGATTGATAACACCACGTGCCCCAAACATGCATATTAATCCTATATTATCATTATGTTCACAACTTCTCACATGCTTTGATGTTTTGTAAGTTAAGTTTTATTGGAGTGTAGTTGATTTACAATGTCGTGTTATTAATAGCATCTGCTGTAAAGCAAAACAAATCAATTTTATGTATACATATATCCCCTCTTTTTTTATATTATTTTCCCATGTAAGTCATTACTGAGTATTGAATAGAGTTTCCTATACTGTAAATAGGTCCTAATTGGTTATCTATTATATAAATAGTAGTGTGTATATGTCAATCCCAATCTCACAATTTATCCTCCCCCCCCCACACTTTCCCCTTGGTAACCATAAGTTTTTTTTTTTTTTTCCTACATCTGTGACTCTATGCTTTATAAATAGGTTCATTTATGCCATTTATTTTAGATTCTATATATAAGCTATATTACATGATATTTGTCTTTCTCTCTCTGACTCTTTCACTTTCAAATGGGTTCACCTGGGTATTGGCAGTGCTTCTCCATGTCCCTATGGAACCAAGGATAGCTATATATTATATATCTGATAGTACAGCCATCAGTTTTGAGTACATGATAACTGCTCAAAATTATAGATTCTACCAATTATGCTTAATGCTAGTTTTTCAAAAGTTGTAATTTGTTCTTAACTCTTTGAAGTTACCCTTTATCCTTCCTTACCATCTATTAGAAAAACATACTAATTACTTTCAACACAAAAATATTGAAATCTAAGTATATAATAATATTGCTTGCCTCTTTTTAGCATTTCTAGTTTGAACTTGATTAATTTAATTCTAATAAAAGCTGAAATCTTAGAAGTTAAATAAGAAGATATTAAATATTTTATTATAGTATCAATTCTACTCACGTATTAGATTGCATACTGAAATTGTATTTTTCTCAATCTATTAAATAATTGCTAATAGAAACTTTTAAAGCTTTTTAATATGTAAACATATTTAAATTTTTATAAAATATTTCTCAGAAAAGTACTTTGCATTTATGACATAAGGAAAGTATCAAAACTTTAGTATGGTCATTTAATATAAATCTGTGAATCAAATTCAACATGGAAAACTATTATATGAATTGTAAATTGTTAACTGTGTGTTTGATGGAATTAAAATTATCTTGGTTAAAAGTAGTCTGAACGAAATAAAAAAACAAAACAAAACCAAAAAACAACCTTTAACCTAAATGGAGCTTCTATAAAATGTGGAAAAATAAGGGTGTAAATTGTTTTGTATCACATAAACTTTACTGCAATGTTCTTATCTAAAATGTTTATAGTTACACATAAGATTAATATAAAACTACTATGCTTCAAATGCTAATCTAAATCTGGAAATTTACTAATGCAAATATACATATATACACCACTTCACAACTTTGTACCTTTAAAGGGTCGTGATTTTCTCATAGAGAAGGAATTAAAAAAAAAAAATCTACTTTCTTTTTCAGAGCAGTTTTATATTCAAGGAAAAGTTGAGCAGAGAGTACAGATTTTTCCATATACCCTCTGGTCTTCCACATGTGCAGACTGTCACTATCAACAGTCCCACAGCAGGGGGGAAATGATGACAATACAGTGATGTATCTTTAACCCCAAAAAGTCTATAGTTTATCTTAGAGTTCATTAAGTACATAGGGTACTTGGTGTTGTATATTCCATGGGTTTTGACAAATGTATAATAACATGTGTGCATATACATCAAACAGAATAGTTTCACTGCCTTAAAGAGCATCTGTGCTCTGCCTGTCCATCTCTCCATCTTCCTTAACCTCTGACAAACACTGACCTTTTTAACTGTTTCAAAAGTTCTGCCTTTTTCAGACTGTCATATAGTTGGAATCATACATAACCCTAACCCTGGCCCAATTCAATATGTAGCCTTCTCAGACTGGCTTCTGAGAAGCAAATATATTTAAGGTTCCTCTGTCATGACTTGTTAGCTCTTTTTTTTTTTTCTTTTTTAATTGCTGAATACACTGTCTGGAGGTACCACACTATATTTATTCCTTTATCTACTGAAGGACATCTTGTTACTTTCAAGTTTTGGTAATTTTGAATAAAACTGTTGTAAACATCCCTGTCTCTATTCTTTTCCATTCTGTTGTTTTCCTCTATTTCTTTGCATTGATGGCTGAGGAAGGCTTTCTTATCTCTTCTTGCTATTCTTTGGAACTCTGAATTAAGATGCTTATATCTTTCCTTTTCTCCTTTGCATTTCGCTTCTCTTCTTTTCACAGCTATTTGTAAGCCCCCCCAGACAGCCATTTTGCTTTTTTGCATTTCTTTTCTACGGGGATGATCTTGATCCCTGTCTCCTGTACAGTGTCATGAACCTCCATTCATAGTTCATCAGGCACTCTATCTATCAGATCTAGTCCCTTAAATCTATTTCTCACTTCCACTGTATAATCATAAGGAATTTGATTTAGGTCATACCTGAATGGTCTAATGGTTTTCCCTACTTTCTTCAATTTAAGTCTGAATTTTGCAATAAGGAGTTCATGATCTGAATCACAGTCTGCTCCTGGTCTTGTTTTGGCTGACTGTATAGAGCTTCTCCATATTTCAAATCCTGGAAGATGATGCTGTGAAAGTGCTACACTCAATATGCCAGCAAACTTGGAAAACTCAGCAGTGGCCACAGGACTGGAATAGGTCAGTTTTCATTCCAATCCCAAAGAAAGGCAATGCCAAAGAATGCTCAAACTACTGCAAAATTGCACTCATCTCACACGCTAGTAAAGTAATGCCAAAATTCTCCAAGCCAGGCTTCAGCAATATGTGAACCGTGAACTTCCAGATGTTCAAGCTGGTTTTAGAAAAGGCAGAGGAACCAGAGATCTAATTGCCAACATCTGCTGGATCATCAAAAAAGCAAGAGAGTTCCAGTAAAACATCTATTTCTGCTTTATTGACTATGCCAAAGCCTGTGACTGTGTGGATCACAATAAACTGTGGAAAACACTTCAAGAGATGGGGATACCAGACCACCTGACCTGCCTCTTGAGAAACCTATATGCAGGTCAGGAAGCAACAGTTAGAACTGGACATGGAACAACAGACTGGTTCCAAATAAGAAAAAGAGTATGTCAAGGCTGTATATTGTCACCCTGATTATTTAACTTCTATGCAGAGTACTTCATGAGAAACGCTGGGCTGGAAGAAGCACAAGCTGGAATCAAGATTTCCAGGAGAAATATCAATAACTTCAGATATGCAGATGACACCACTCTTATGGCAGAAAGTGAAGAGGAACTCAAAAGCTCGATGAAAGTGAAAGTGGAGAGTGCAAAAGTTGGCTTAAAGCTCAACATTCAGAAAACGAAGATCATGGCATCTGTTCCTATCACTTCATGGCAAATAGATGGGTAACAGTGGAAACAGTGTCAGACTTTATTTTTCTGGGCTCCAAAATCACTGCAGATGGTGATTGCAGCCATGAAATTAGAAGACGCTTACTCCTTGGAAGGAAAGTTATGACCAACCTAGATAGCATATTCAAAAGCAGAGATATTACTTTGCCAACAAAAGTCTGTCTAGTCAAGACTATGGTTTTTCCAGTGGTCATGAGTGGATGTGAGAGTTGGACTGTGAAGAAAGCTGAGCGCCAAAGAATTGATGCTTTTGAACCGTGGTGTTGGAGAAGACTCTTGAGAGTCCCTTGGACTGCAAGGAGATCCAACCAGTCCATTCTGAAGGAGATCAGCCCTGGGATTTCTTTGGAAGGAATGATGCTAAAGCTGAAACTCCAGTACTTTGGCCACCTCATGCGAAGAGTTGATTCATTGGAAAAGACTCTGATGCTGGGAGGGATTGGGAGCAGGAGGAGAAGGGGATGACAGAGGATGAGATGGCTGGATGGCATCACTGACTTGATGGACATGAGTTTGAGTGAACTCCGGAGTTGGTGATGGACAGAGAGGCCTGGCGTGCTGCTATTCATGGGGTCACAAAGAGTCGGACAGGACTAAGTGACTGAACTGAACTGAAACATCCCTGTCTAGGTATCTGGGTAGAGTTAAGTTTTCAGATCCTTAAGTTAGATCCTAGGGAGCATGATTACTGAACTGAATGTAAGATTTTGATTAGTTTGTTTTGAAAGAAAGAAAAAGAAAAAAGAAAGAAAAGAAAATTGCCACATTTTTTTTTCCAAAGTAGCTTATACCATTTTGTATTCTCATCAGCAATGCATGAGAGCTCCTTTTGCTTCACACCTCCACCAGCAGTTGGTGCTATCTGTGTTTTGGACTTCATTCTGATAGGAGTGTAGTGGCATCTCATTGTTTCACAGGGAATCTCAAGTTAATGAGAGACTATATTTTATAAGAGACGTTAGTCCCATTGCCTTTCCCCTGCTCTCTACACAGACACAATGTGATTTGACTTAATTTTATATCTCCTTAAACACCATTGATTTATTAAATAAAAATGATTAGAAACATAATTAATTGATTGATATTTTTACTGATTAATTTGGGAATTAATATTATTAGAAATAAAAGGAAAACATCGTGAGTTAAATATTCATTCTCCAATCACATCATTCTTTATAATGTACCTTTTGTCAGTTATATGCCACGTTGTCATTGTCAACTACCTACATCTAATATATTTAATACAGCAGTATTAAAATGGGGTTTGACTTTCTAGCTTGGCAAAAGTTAACATATGTTAGAATTTCAGTAACGGTGCTCTAGTAACCAAGTCACTTTGCTCTCTTTACACTAAAAGAACATTAATTAAAATGACTTTGAGGGGTGAGATTAGGTATCCTAGACTCTGTTTTCAATTATATTCATTAAATGTGACACACTTTGGAGCAAGTAGGCAATTTAGCTGTTACTATCCCCACTTTCTCTCATCACCCTCACAAACACAATCACATAAAGTAAAAATGCAGAGAATGCTGACAGAAAATACAGCAAAATAATACAGAGTGTAACACAGTGGTGATGGTTATCTAGGATGTTTGGGAACTTAAGTGATACATGTAAATTTATCTTAGCTGAAGTAAATACAAGTTATAATATTAATAATAATTGTTCAAATATATGATTTTAATATTTATGAAAAGTCTTTTAAGCCATTAACTGTATAGTCAAAACCAAGACAATATAATTTGCTTCATATGAAAAGGCATATTTCCTATAGTATGTATGATAGGTAATGCTGTCAAATAGTTTGTGAAATTATTTCCCAATTAACTATGTTTTCTGGAAACCTCTGGAAAAATATTTTGTACACACTATGTAATAAGACCTTTCATTTTTTTTACATTTTACTAATTTCTGTTGAAATTGTAGTGTATATTGCCTTAAATATTACACCACATTTTCCTACAGTTCTTGTTGTATGCTGTATTTTCTTGAGGTTTTTAATTTTGATTTATATTACACAGATTTATACTACTTCTAGGAGCAAATATATACATAACATATTCTTTAACTTTTAAAGAATTTGATAAAAAATATTTAAAAATTTAACCATTACAAAAAACCTATCACTGGGTCAGACTCAAAACTAAGACTCATATAACTCCACTAAGAGTAGGACTGCTAGTACTTCTGAACACTAAATAATCATAGCACTCAAATACGTGGTTTTCAATGAAAATTTTGTTGTTCATATTGATCTTACAGAAGATAAACTATTCATATCTGTGAAGCCACAAGGATATAATGATTTTAATCCAGTATTTACACAGGAATTATCATGTGCTGCCACTGTAAAAGTACTTTACAGATAATTCATTTAATCTTTAAAATGATCATGTGAAGTAAGTACAAAGACTATACCATCTCCTTGAAACATATTTATAATAAGCCCAATGACAGGCTTGACATTTGACTTTACATGAAAGATGTAGAAACTTCTGACCCTAGAATTGTAAGCCCATCATTTGGAAATTAACACAGACATATCTCATGAGGTATAGAGGATGCACAAGATACATCTATTTGTGTCTTAAGAAGATAGTGGTTTTAATTATTATTATGTTTATGTTATTCTACAAATTCATGTGAAATTCTGTCAAGAATTTACAATTTTCTGATGACTGCCTGCATACATATAATCTGTCATGCATTTCAATAATAAATCATGTGTTTTCTCTCTTCTATATTGAGACAGAGAGGTCTTGGTTGGTAAGATTTTTACTTTCCCCAACAATCTTTAGGGGTGTTACATAACAATGACAGAAATGACTCCCCAAGCCTGTCTAAACATTATGATTTTTATAAGCACCTAATAAAATAACTTCATAGTGGTCACTGAATATCTTATTTAATCAAGAGTTCATATGTCTTGTCTCCTAAAATGTGTTACTCTTTGTCTCATTGATCACAGAAAAATTCAAAAGTGACATTAAAAATAGAATTTCTTCTGTAGTTTCTAGTTTATATATTTTCTATATAGCCTATTCATTCTTTTCCATCAAAGAAAGAAAAGATAATAGTCATGACTGGGCATCAATCCCTAGCTATCTTTTCCTATTAAATTTAACATAAAGAAATAATTTTTACAAAATACATCTAATACTAATGAATGGTAAATACTCAAATGCCACTATATACTAAACATTACAACAGTAACATTTATAGTATCGATGTTGCTATTTGGTGTTATGATAGATATTTTCATGCAAGCTTAATATTGAAGTGAGTTACTGTATGTAACACTTTATACCCAAGATTAGCTCAAGATGACAGAGTAGAAGGACACGTGCTCACTGTTTCTTGTGAGAGCACAAGAATTAAAACTAACTGTTGAATAACCGTTGATGGATAAATGCTGGAACCTACCAAAAAAGATACCCTACACTTCCCAGAAAGTAGAGGTCATAAGATGGTAGGAAGAGCACAAACATGATAGTGTCAAATTCCATTCCTGCTGGATGGGCAACCCATGACCTGGAAAACAGTTATACCACAGAAGTTGTCCCACTGCAGTGAAGGTTGAAAGCTCCAAGTCTTGTGTATACCAAGACCCAGGGGAAAAGGGCAATGACCCCAAAAGCAACTGGGTCAGCCCTATCTTCAGGTGTATGAGGGTATCCTGCAGAGGAGAGGGTATGCCTGGGGCTCACTGTGAGGCAAAGACTCTGGCAGCAGCAATTCTGGGAAGTACTCATTGGTGTGAGCCCTTCCAAAGGCTGCCATTAGCTGCATTATACAACCTATACCCTCCAGTACTGGGTTGCCTCAGTCCAAACAACCAACAGGGAAGGAACACAGTTCTAATCATCAGCAGGCAAGTGGATTAAAGTTTTACTTAGTATGGCCATTCCTATCAGGGAGATAAGACCCAAATCTACTCCCCACCCCCTACCCCCACCCCACCATCAATCACTTTCATCAGGAATCTTGCCCAAGTCACTTAGATAGCCTCACCAACCAGAGGGTAGATAGCAGAAGCAAGAAGAGCTACAATCCTGAAGCTTGTGGAAAGAAAACCACAATCACAGAAAGTTAGACAAAATTAAATGGCAAAGGATTATGTCCTAGATGAGGGAACAAGATAAAAACCCAGGAAAACAGCTAAGGGAGATAGATATAGGCAACCTTCTAGAATAAGAAAACAGAATAATGACAATGAAGATGATCCAGGATTTCAGAAAAAGAATGGAGGCAAGTATCAGGAAGATGCAAGAAATGTTCAACAAAGACCTAGAAAAACTAAAGAACAAGCAAACAGAGATGAGCAATACAATAACTGAAAAGAAAAAAATACATTAGAAGTGATCAATAATGGAATAACTGAGATAGCATGGATAAGTGACCTGGTAGACAGAATGGTGGAAATCACTGTCTTAGAACCAAATAAAGAAAAAAAAAAAAAAAAGAATAAAAAGAAATGAAGACTACCTTAGAGACTTCTAGGAAAATATTAATTGCACCAGCTTTTACATTACAGGGGTGCCAAAAGGATAAAAGAGAGAAAAAGGACCTTAGAAAATATTTGAAGACATAATAGCTAAAAACTCCCCTAACCTGGGAAAGGAAAAAGTCAACCAAGTTCAGGAAGTGCAGAGAGCTCCTGGCAGGATAAACCCAAGAAGGAACACACCACAACTCAGAGTAATCAAATTGACAAAAATTAAAGAGAAAGAACAAATGTTAAAAGTAACAGGGCAAAAATAACAAACAGCATACAAGGGAACTCTTATAAGGTTATCAGCTGATTACTCAACAGAAACTCTGCAGGCCAGAAGGGAGTGTCACTATAACACACACCACACACACACAAAGCAACCCAAACACAACACTACAGATGGTTATCAAGCCATAAGAGAAGAGAACAAAAAAGGAAGAAAAATAAACCCCAAACAAGTAAGAGTCAATAGAAACATATATATCAATAGTTACCTTAAATGTAAATGAATTAAACCCTCCAATCAACAGACATAGACTGGCTGAATGGATACAAAAATAAGACCCAAATATATGTTGTCTATAAGAGACTCACTTCAGACCTAGGAACACACAGAGACTGAAAGTGAGGAGATGGAATTAGAAGACAGATGGAGTAACAACACTAACATCAGACAAAATAGACTTTAACATAAAGACTGTCATAAGAGACAAAGAAGGACATTTCACAAAGTGAGCCTTGATAAATTTATGAAAATCAAAATCATAGCACAAGATCAACCCAAGATAAAGATATAACAGTTGTAAATATATATGCATCTGACATTGAAGCACTTCAGTATATAAGGCAAATACTAATAGCCATAATGGGAGAAATTGACAGTAACATAATATTAGTGGGAGACTTTAACATTCCACTTGCATCAATGGACAGATCATCCAGACAGAAAATCAATAAGGAAACACAGGTCTTAAATGATACATCAAAGAAGATGGACTTAATTGATATTTAAAAGAGCATTGCATCCAAAACTATTAGAATACACATTCATCTCGAGTACACATGGTACATTAAGATTGACTACGTGCTGGGCCACAAAGTGAGGGTTGGTAAATTTAAGGGAATCAAAATCATGTAAAGCATCTTTTTCTGACCACAACACTATGAAATTAGAAATCAACTATAAGAAAAAATAACTGCAAAAAACACATAAAGGCTAAACAATACTCTGCTAATCAACCAACAGATCACTGAAAAAATCAAAGAGGAAATGAAAAAATGCCTAGAGACAAAAGGGAAATGAAAGCATAATGATCAAAAAACTATGCTGTTGCTGCTGCTAAGTTGCTTCAGTCGTGTCCGACTCTGTGTGACCCCAGAGATGGCAGCCACCAGGATCCCCCATCCCTGGGATTCTCCAGGCAAGAACACTGGAGTGGGTTGCCGTTTCCTTCTCCAATGCATGAAAGTGAAGAGAGAAAGTGAAGACGCTCAGTCATGTCTGACTCCTAGTGACCCCATGGACTGCAGCCTACCAGGTTCCTCCATCCCTGGGATGCTCCAGGCAAGAGTGGAGTGGGGTGCCATTGCAAGCAGTTCTAAGAGGGAAGTTTATAGCAATACAATCTTTCTTCAGGAAACCAGAAGAAATTGCAAATAAACAACCCAAACTTACAACTTAAGAAACTAGAGAAAGAGGAAAAAACAAAAGCAAAAGTTAGTAAAAGGATATCAATCAAAAGAGCAGAAATAAATGAAAGAGACAAAGAAAATAATAGCAAAGGTTAATGAAACCAAAAGCTGTTTCTTTGAAATGATGAACAAAATTGATACATTTTTAGCCAGACTCATTAATAAAATAAAGGAGATGACTCAATAAAATTAGAAATGAAAAATAAGTTACAACAGACACTGCTGCTGCTGCTGCTGCTGTTGCTGCTGCTAGGTCACTTCAGTCGTGTCCGATCTGTGCGATCCCATAGACGGCAGCTCACCAGGCTCCCCGTCCCTGGGATTCTCCAGGCAAGAATACTGGAGTGGGTTGCCATTTCCTTCTCCAATGCATAAAAGTGAAAAGTGAAAAGGAAGTCGCTCAGTAGTGTCTGACTCTTTGCGACCCCATGGACTGCAGCCTACCAGGCTCCTCTGTCCATGGGATTTGCCAGGCAAGAGTACTGGAGTGGGGTGCCATTGTCTTCTCCGAAGGCAATGACACTACAGAAATACAACTGACACTACAGAAATACAAAGAATCATAAGGGACTAGTACAAGCAACTGTACGCTAATAAAATGGACAACCTGGAAGAAATAGAAAATATGAACAGAATAATCACTAGCTTTGAAATTGAAACTGTGATTAAAAAATCTCAACAAACAAAAGTCCAGGAACTGATGATTTCACAGGCAAATTCTATTATATATTTAGGGAAGAGCTAACATCTGTCCTTTTGAAACAAGTTCATTCTGTGAGACCACCATCACCTTGATACCAAAACTCAACAAAGATATCACCAAAAAGAAAACTACAGACCAACATCACTGATGAACATAGACATAAAAATCATGGTCCGAAAGGATACATGCACCCCAATGTTCATTGCAGCACTGTTTACAACAGCCAAGACCTGGAAACTACTTAAGTGTCCACTGACAGAGGAATGGATAAAAAAATGTAATACGTGTATACAATGGAATATCACTTAGTCATTGAAAAGAAAGAAATGGTGCCATTTGTAGCAGCATGGACAGTATAGAAATCATCACACTTGGGTGATGTAAGTCAGACAGAGAAAAACAAATATTGTATGATATTGCTTACAAGCAGAATCTAAACAGAAATGATACAAATGAACTTATGAAACAGAAGGAGATCCACAGACTTAGGGTGAAGTTACAGTTACCAGTGGGGAAGGAATAGTTAGGGGGTTTGGGATGGACATGTACACACCACTGTATTTAAAATGGGTAACCATCAAGGACTTACTATATAGCACTGGGAACTCTACTCAAATTTTTGTAACAATATAAGTGGGAAAAGAATTTGAAAAATAGATGGATGTATAACTGAATCACTTCGCTGAACACCTGAAACTATTATAATACTGTTAATCAACCAACTATCCACCGATATAAAATAAAAAGTTAAAATATATATATATATATATATATATATATATATGTAGCTTGGATTTGGGAGAAGATCTCTTGTCTGTACTTTATGTAGGTAGAGCAACATCACTTTACTGGATTTTTCTATCTCAGTACAATAACTTATTTGACTAAACGTAACATATGAAAAACCATGTCCCTGGGGTGGTCAGTATGTGTTGTAATTACTTTTTCTAAGCACTGGTGAGCTTCAGGAGACATTGTCCAATGAGAATCCTTTGCTATTACACATTTTGATTGTTCGTGTCATGGATGCCAGCATTAATTGCCTTCTCACTCACTGACCCCCAAGTCATCACATAAATACAAATGATTCTACCAATTTGTGTCTCTCTAGAAAAGGATAACTCAGTGCTTAAATAGTTCAATCACCAACATAAGACTTCTTTAACTAGACATGTATCTGCCATTTTCTACTATATAAGTATTCTTCAGAATATTTTCAAAATGGACTCCTATTTTTGTCTGTAATTTCATCAACTTAAAAATGCTGTAGGTTGAGAACATTTGGTCATATATTGCCTACATGCAATGTTCATTGTTTTGTTCTCTGGAAGATTATAAATGTTAACTGTTCAATTCCTCAATATTATACATATCATAAAAATATGATGTGATTTGACATTTTATTTTCATTTACACATATTTAGTCACACACAATAAGTCATTCACTTTCTTGTGGTATTCATCATGCTTTAGTGATAGCTCATCAATATCTTGACCAAAGATTTATAAGAAATAGAAAAGGCAGAGGACAAATGATATAAAGAATGTGAATAGGAGGACATGGAATAATTAATACTGGAAAATTTCTACTTGAAGTATAGACTGTATGTGTCATCAGTAGAAATTGGGCTTATGAAATCATGGGCAAATAAATTAGAGGAAATAATAAATTAATCATTTTAAAAAATAGAAAAAATGTTTCTTCATTATAATTCCTTGGAGACTTTTAACAAGCCACTGTGAATATTAGAAAAAACAAGAATTTCCTGATGTTATTATTATTATAAAAAATTTAGAAGCAAGTTTTTCACCAACAAAAATGAAAAATATTCATGCATTTGACACAAAAATAGGTCAGATCTGATTCACAAACACACGATGACTTCCTAATTAGGTTAATGGCAAACGTTTTCCATAAATTCATCATCTAATTTTGTTCATGGGCTTCCCTGGTAGCTTGGATGGTAAAGTGTCTGCCTACAATGTGGGAGACCCCGGTTTGATCCCTGGGTTGGGAAGATCCCCTAGAGAAGGAAATGGCACCCAACTCCAATATTCATGCCTGGAAAATCCCATGGACCGAGGAGCCTGGTGGGCTACAGTCCATGGGGTTGCAAAGAGTCGGACACGACTGAGCGACTTCTCTTCACTTCTTCACAAGGTAAAATTTATATTTATATTATGTTATAGCTATAATTAATAGCCATTTAGCAGTCTTGATAAAGTATATTTTGAAAACCTCCCAGAAATTGAGAAAATGAATAATCCTAGTGAATGAATAAAAATACTTTTGTAAGATGAGTTTTTTCCCATCACTCCATAAAGAATTGCCTTTTAAAAAGAAAAAAAAAACAAAAACAAAACAGACATGAGGCAGAATCTAATGAAATTGTCAGTAAATCACCAATTTAAAAATAATTCACAGCAGTGGATCACTGTATAATTTTTAGCACATAACCTAAAAGGGGTTCAAAGAATTGATTGACCTATTTGGTAAGAGTCTAGTCAAAAAAAAATCAAAATAGATATTTGAAACAGAAAATTTAATATAGGCAATTAGTTTCACTGTTGTTAAAACTGGTAAGGCAAAAGAAAAGAACTTGTAACTCAGAAGAATTGGAGGAAGCAACTATGACTTCAAGGGTTGGGGGAATTAACGTTCAAATGAGATGAGTTTGAGAAAATTGTGGAATATCCTGGTAGAAACTGCAATGAGAGTAAAAAAAAAATAGTTATACTTCAAAAGCTTTGTAGTTCATAAAAAAGGAACAATTTGATGAATTGCATTTGTGTCATTGGCAAATGCATGGAAGCTAAAGTCTGAATGATAAAGGAGAGCATTTGTAAAGGGTAAAGTAAAGATGATTGTGGTCAAAACATAACTGTGGGCATTTTTTTAGGAATAGTAAGACACAGACAAGTTAAAAAGAGACTGAAAGCATTGACATTGGTGGAAGAAGAGATGATGATATTTTTATCACACATCTTTATGTGCTAAATCAATTTCTTAAAGAGGGAAATATATTGACTAATTATAACTGAAGGTAGGGGCCCAGCTGCTTACTGCTCAAAAGCAATAAAGAGGCAAAGTTGATGGAAAGGGAAATTTGCTTTGAGGCCATCAACTGGGGCAGGGTGGGGTGTTGCTGGTCTCTTGTCCAAAGGCTGACTCTCCAAACACTGGCAATCAGTGGGCAAGCACTTTTGTAGATGGAAAGAGGGAGATACATGCAGAAATAGTAGTCAGTTCTGATAGTCATCTTGAAATTGGTCATGTGGTGATCTGATCAGAATCATATTGTTATCTTGAATGTTTTAAGTACAGTTCAGTTCAGTCAGTTCAGTGCTTCAGTCCTGTCTGACTCTTTGCGACCCCATGAATCGCAGCACGCCAGTCCTCCCTGTCCATCACAAACTCCCGGAGTTCACCTAGACTCATGTCCATTGAGTCAGTGATGCCATCCAGCCATCTCATCCTCTGTCATCCCCTTCTCCTCCTACCCCCAATCCCTCCCAGCATCAGAGTCTTTTCCAGTGAGTCAACTTTTCACATGAAGTGGCCAAAGTACTGGAGTTTCAGCTTTAGCATCATTGTTTCCAAAGTACACCCAGGGCTGATCTCCTTCAGAATGGACTGGTTGGATCTCCTTGAATCAAAGGGACTCTCAAGAGTCTTCTCCAACACCACAGTTCAAAAGCATCAATTCTTCAGCACTCAGCTTTCTTCACAGTCCAGCTCTCACATCCATACACGACCACTGGAAAAACCATAGCCTTGACTAGACGAACCTTTGTTGGCAAAGTAATGTCTCTGCTTTTCAATATGCTATCTAGGTTGGTCATAACTTTTCTTCCCAGGAGTAAGAGTCTTTTAATTTTATGGCTGCAGTCACCATCTGCAGTGATTTTGGATAATCACCGCAAAACCCCAAAATAAAGTCTGACACTGTTTCCACTCCCATGAAGTGATGGGACCAGATGCCATGATCTTCATTTTCTGAATGTTGAGTTTTAAGCCAACTTTTTCACTCTCTTCTTTCACCTTCATCAAGAGGCTTTTTAGTTCCTCTTCACTTTCTGCCATAAGGGTGGTGTCATCTGCATATCTGAGGTTATTGATATTTCTCCCGGCAATCTTGATTCCAGCTTGTGCTTCCTCCAGCCCAGCATTTCTCACGATATACTCTGCATAGAAGTTAAATAAGCAGGGTGACAATATACAGCCTTGACGTACTCCTTTTCATATTTGGAACCAGTCTGTTGTTCCATGTCCAGTTCTAACTGTTGCTTCCCGACCTGCATACAAATTTCTCAAGAGGCAGGTCAGGTGGTCTGGTATTCCCATCTCTTTCAGAACTTTAAGCACAGTAAGTACTTAAAATAATCTGTTTTAAGTACAGCAAGTCTTTAGTTCCATGGTTGATTTGTTTCCATTTCTTCAAGTCTCAATTTCAGAATTGTGGCTTATGTGACGGCTATAGTCTGATAAGCATGTATTTAAATTCTTCCATCTGATAGGAGTTTTAGTATCTACAAAACATCTCAAAAGCTATGGTTCAGAATATTATCTATAGCCCCCAATGGGGAACTAAAGGTTTTTGACTTAATTTAATGGCTCAGCTATTATTATTTGTCCTGTTTGCCTGTTTTTCTTTTGTTCTATATTTTCTCACTTTTCCGATTAAACTTATTCTTTGGCTAAAGTTTTACTACAGGCAAAAGGCAGGCTGAAGACAGGAGGGGCAAGGACCACAGGGTCCTGCTACATTTCATAAGTGCTGCAAATTAATTGAAAGAATATGAAGATGAGGATGTTGCCTTTCTCTGAAATGCAAAATTTTATATGAAATCCAGCTGACATCTTGATTTTTACCATATGCATGAAGTAAAGTACTAGTCGCACAGTAGTGTCTGACTCTTTGCAACCCCATGGACTGTAGCATGCCACGCTCCTCTGTCCATGGAATTTACCAGGCAAGAATACTAAAGTGGATAGCCATTCCCTTCTCCAGAGGATCTGCCCAAACCAGGGATGAAACCATATGCATGGTTGTGTATGTAAATGTGTATAAATAAAGCAAGTCTGTGAATATATTAACATGAATAAGAACAGTGTGTGTAGAGATATATTTCTTTCATTTGGCTTTAGCTCAGCTGATAATCTGCCTGCAATTCAGGAGATCCCAGTTTGACTCCTGGGTTCGGAGGATCCCCTGGAGGAGGGATAGGCTGCGCACTCCAGTATTTCTGGGCTTTCCAATTGACTCAGATGGAAAAGAATCTCCAGTATTCTTGTCTGGAGAATCCCAGGGACAGAGGGCTACGGTCCATGAGGTTTCAAAGAGTTGGACACAATTAAGCAAGCACAGCACAGCGCATAAAATTTCAAGATAATATTACAGAAGGAAATATTCTTTCTTCATCAAACTGACTTTATTAAGCTGATTTTGCTACAATCTAAAAGCATGGACCTTTAATATGTTTACCTAAAAATCATTAATCGAAATGTATGTGATTTTTAAAATCAATAGAAAGATATAAAACTCCTAATTTTCACCTTATAAATAAATAGCAGAAAAGAATGACTTAAGTATTTCTCATTTTCGTGCATTCTTTCAGTTGAAAATGAATTGCAATTCTTCTCATTTTAAAGTCATTCATTTTTACCAGTGAGTTGTTAAATTACTTAATAAACATTTTAAGATAATGTCCAGTTTTCTAGTTTCTGGAGAAAGAAAAAAAATCAAGATATTGCCTTTATATACACTCTAAAGTTCATGCTAATTTAATATCTTGGTTAAACTACTTGATATGAGCAGTGGACATAAAAACATTCTCTCTTTGAAGATTATGTTCATATGCCTATATTTATATATGTTCCTGTGTATACTAATGCAAAATATAAAATGGTTTTAATGAGATAATATTTTCTTCAATTAAACTTATTTCTTCTTGGCTCTATAATTAAAAAATTAGAGTAGCTTCTATAATTTTTTAAAGATGAATATTTATTCAAGCTTATATAATTTGTGTCTAAAGGTTTTCACTTTCTGCAATTTGAATGTTATTTAGGCCACATACTGAATTCTACTATAGTTTGGTAAATAAGTTTGGAATAAACAAAGGCATTATTAGGTGTTTCCAATGGAAAGATACTCATAATTTATAAATGGCTTTCTGGATTATTTTACTTTAGCCTTTCATTGCCTTTGAAGTATTTTAGTACTTTATAAGTTGCAGACAACTGATACCAATGGAAAATAATTCTTTTCTATGAACTTGCAAACTAATTCTGACTGGAAGAGATCAGTTGATTTCTATCCCCCCTAAAAGGGACTTCCCTGGTGGCTCAGACGGTAAAGAATCTGCCTGCAATGGAAGAGACTCAGGTTCAATTCCTGGATCTGGAAGATCCCCTGGAGAAGGGAGTGGCTACCCACTTCAGTATTCTTACCTGGAGAACTCCATGGACAGAGGAGCCTCGCAGATAAGAGCCTGGCATGGGCTCACAGAGTCAGACATGACTTAGTGACTAACTTTATGTGGAAAAGGCCAGGTTAATGTCTATTTGTAAGTTCATTTACACAGTTGTTTAGCCCATGTAAATATATGGCTGTTTATAACTTTGAGCTGATTATAAATCTGCCTAGTCCCCATGTAAACAATGAACTAATTAAATATTTAACACCTATTAAATTTATATTTTCAAGAAAGTCATTATTTTGCTCTGAAAAATTATTCTTGGGACTTCTCTGGTGGTCCAGTGGCTATGACTCCACATTTCCAATGCAGAGGGCCCAAGTTCGATCCTTGGTGAGGGAACTAGATCCCACATGCTGCAACAAAAAGATCTTAAACGTCAAAGTGAAGATCAAAGATCCCGCATGCCACAACTAAAACCCAGAAAAGTCAAATAATAAATATAAATAAATGATTTAACAAGAAAAAAATCCTTTAACAGTCTAGATAGCCAATTCTTTTTTCTTAGAAGACAAGATGGCCTAATACAAACTCAAAGTTCTTTAATTGTTTCAGATATATGTGATGAAATATCACTTAAGATAGATGAATGAGTACATATAAGCAGATTTAAACAAGGAATATAACAAGAAAGTATTATAAATAACAAACTTACAGAACACAATTTTAATTTTTCCATTCTGTTACTATACAAAATAAGCTTTAAAAAAATAGAACTCATTAACTGAATTAACTCTTGACTTTTCTAAAGCAAATCTCCTATATTTCTTTTTAAAGTTTACTTTAAAAAGATAGTCCTTTTATTATTTTTATTCATTGAAACATCCTTTCAAGGAGAAAATTGTTTTAGTTACTGAGTCATGTCTGACTCTTTTGTGACCCGATGGACTGTAGCCCTTTGTCCATGGGATTTCCCAGGCAATAATATTGGAGTGGGTTGTCATTTTATTCTACAGGGGATTTTCATAAGCCAGGGATGAAACCTGCTTCTCTTGCTTTGGCAGGCAGATTCTTTACCACTGGGCCATCGGGGAAGCCCAAGGAGAAAACAACACTTTTTTTATTGAGGTATAATGAAATAATACAAAAAAAAAAAAAAAGATCTATTATTTTCTGAAGACACACAACTTAGATTTTTTGTATTCAAAAGAATTTTCAAATTGTTGTGCATTTCTAACAGGGTCCTTTAGACTTTACTTCTCCTTCTAGTGAATTAAGAAGGCACTCACCTAAGTGGACATGACTCTGGATACAAAACTTAGCAAGCAACTATTGCCCTTGTGGAAAGAGGAGAACACTGGTGAATACAACCTATCATGGAAAGAAGAAAGGTCTTACTGGTGAAGATACCCCACCAAGGGTGTCTGGCTTAAAAAGTGAGGTGGAAGCTTGATTTCAGCCCCACTCATTGCCTTGATCCACTGCTTTTGTGTCATGAACAGCTGATGGCAACGCTGCCTGTATACTTTTGTGCTGGGCATAATTTTTTATTTTACTTTGAATAAGCTAAACATTTCATTATAAGTTTTAAAAAGGACCTTTTATATGAAAAAAACCTCTATTTTTACACCATTAGTTGTATCAATTTATCATAGTGTTTCATATCTTATGTAAAGATGTCAGCCAATAATGTTTAAAATAATGATAAAAGTACTATGAAAAAATTACCATTAATAGCTATCTGATTGTAGGAAAACCAAAAATATAGTTCAAAGAAAATGGTATCACTATTTAGTCAATAGCAACTCTACTAAAGGATGGATTCTTTTCATATTTCACATTTTCCTCCTTCATAGCATACACTTTCTACTAACTTTCTGGAGTCACTACTCTGATGCCTGCTCTTATCTAGCCTTGGCACCCCAAGGAACAGACAGGACTTGGGCTGGTACCCAATATTTGAGTCAGGACCAAGTCTCTAGTACAGTTCCATCTTGGACTTCTGCCAGGTTGAGAGAAACTAAGTGGAAAGTTATGTAAAGCATGATCTGAATTTCTATTTTATGCTAATTATCCTTCAGATCATCCTTAAATGATCTTTCCCAGACTTGGTCTTAGGAAAGCAAAGAAAAATTGGACAGTTGATTGTGGAAAGGTGACAATCAATGTAAAAGTTCCAGGAAGTATGGCTTTTTAACTAGACCAAGGAAGACTGGAAAACATAGAAGAAAAAATCATACAAACAAAAAATATGTGAGGAGGGAAAAGAGAGAGATTATATCACACTGAGGAATGGATTTACTTCACAAATAATTTCTTCTTCCTCTGTTTATTGCAAGGAATTGTCAAAGATCAATTGGAGAGAATTAGTAATCACACGTTATTTTTACAACAGATTATTAAAAGCCAATCTTTAGCAGGTTTGGACAAACGTTTTCTGTAAACGGCCACAGAGTAATTATGCTACTCTTTCTGGCTATCCCATCTCTGTTACCATGTTATACGGCAATTTGTATACCAAAAGCAGACACAAGCACTTGTGAATGAACAGCTGCGGTTTTGTTCCAATAAAAATTTATTTATAAGAGTAGTCTGTGGGCCATACTTTGTGGGCCACTGACCTATACAATAATGGTATAGTATAGACAGATACCAATATAAAACTCATTAACATCATTCCTGTGTTTTCTTTTAAGGATTTTGTGATTTAAATATATGTATGATATCACTTATATGTAGAATCTAAAATATAACAGAAGCAAAATTATTTACAAAACAGAAATAGACGAACAGACATAGAGAAGAGACTTTTGGTTACCAAAGGGGAAATCGGGTTGGGAAGGGATAAATTAGGATTTGGGGATTGGCAGATATGAACAAATACACATAACCTACTATAGTGTACAGGAAGGTATATTCAATATCTTGTAACAAACCATACTGGGAAAGAACATAAACATAATATATATAATAAATATATGAAAATAAATATATTATGTGTGTGTGTGTGTGTGTGTGTGTAGGCTTCCCAGGCAGCACTAGTGGTAAAGAACTCACCTGCCAATGCAGGAGACATAAGAGATGAGAGTTCGATCCCTGGGTTGGGAAGATCCCCTGGAGGAGGGCATGGTGACCTGCTCTGATTTCTTGCCTGGAGAACCCCATGGACAGGGGCACTTATAGGGCTATAGCCCATAGGGTTGCAAAGAATCAAACACAACTGAAGCGAATGAGCACATATGGGCTTCCCTTGTGGCTCAGCTGATACAGAATTTGCCTCTAATGCGAGAGACATGGGTTTGATCCCTGGCTTGGGAAGATCCCCTGGAGAAAGGAAAGGCTACCCACTCCAGTATTCTGGCCTAGAGAATTCCATGGACTCTATAGTCCATGGGGTTGCAAAGAGCTAGACACGACTGAGCAACTTTTACTGTCACTATCATATATATATATGAATCACTTTTCTGTTAATCAGAAATTAACACAAGATTGTAAGTCAATTACATTTTAATTAAAAAAATAAGATAGATTTAAGTATAGAGCTTTTGTACTCAGAGTAAAAACTGTGGATATAGCTATATTACTGTATTTAAAAGTAGCAATTTTTGTTGTGTGAATTTTAGACATCTTCTAACATTTCAAGTAAGATGTGATAAATTAACCTTTTATGTGAATTCAAGGGATAGTGTCAGAAGGAGGGACAACTTCTCTATCACACACATCATAGGAAAGTCACTGATTTTTCTCTCTTGCCATAAAAGAGTGGACTAGACCTTGTACTTCTATTGAAGTAACCTCTTAGCTGTTTCAGGTAAAGTCATTTTGTTAAATACAATCAAGGCGAATTTAGTCATGTATTGAATGGTGAACATAAGATAGACCTATGATTTATCTAGTGAGGATAGTCAGGAAAGCTAGACACACAGGCAATTACACCCCAAAGAGTGTTGTTGGCACAGCTTAAACTTGGCTTTTCAGTTATTTTGAATGAGGAAATAGGATCTCAGAAGCAGTAGTTGTTCACCTTTTTTTCACATTACACTAATCAGGAGTATTAAAACAAGTGCTGTCTGAGCCTCATTTACAGAAGTTCTGATTTAATTCTTCAGTCATGGGACCTGAGCTTCAGTGTTTTTTAAAATATATCAGGTAATCCATGTGTGTAACCCAGGTGGTGAGAGTTTAAATAAAATAAATTGAAATCACGTCCCTACAAGGGGAAAAACTAAACTTTGACATTAGTTCGGGTGCTCAATCTAGATCATAATCTCTCAGTTGCTTCATAATGCACAGGGGCCTACTAGATTATGCAACAGAAAAATTCCTTGAGCATTTAGGGCTCAGTGTGATTTGTGTGTATTGCAGTACTTGTAAATCTGAGTTAAATTAGTGGAGCTGAAGGAGAATACACTTTTATCAATAAATTGAGTTCCAAGTCTCATCCATTTCTAACGCTCAATTTAGGGGCAATCTAGCCCACGTTCTCAATTTTTTCAAGCTCAAAATTATAGAAGCCTTAGCTAGGGCCTATTTTTGTTTCTCCCTTTAAACTTTTATAGTGTTTTATCTGAACCACATTTGTTTTCTCTCTCTTTCTCTCATTTTACCTTTTATTCTTTAAATATGTCTCTTCCCTCTACTTCTGGACTATGATGTGTTAATGCTAAGGAT
Organism: Bos indicus; assembly: GCF_029378745.1. Lineage (NCBI taxonomy): Eukaryota > Metazoa > Chordata > Mammalia > Artiodactyla > Bovidae > Bos > Bos indicus. Next base: position 36,783,482 of record NC_091776.1, on the reverse strand, counting down.
CACTTATGATTCATTTCTCTATCATCTATGGGTTCTTGAACTGAGTTTTTAAATTTTTATTTTATTTTTTTTTTGGCTGTAGTGGGTTTTCATTGCTGTTTGGGCTTTTTTCTGTGCTGTGCTGTGCTGTGCTTAGTCGTTCAATCATTTCCAACTCTGCAACCCCATGGACTGCAGCATGGCAGGCTCCTCTGTCCATGGAATTCTCCAGGCAAGAATACTGGAGTAAGTTGCCACGCCCTTATCCAGGGGATCTTCCAAACCCAGGGATCAAACCCAGGTCTCCTGCATTGCAGGCAGATTCTTTACCATCTGAGCCACCAGGGAAGCCTGGGCTTTTCTCTAGGTGTGGTTAGCAGGAGGAGCTACTCTAGCTGTAGTGCTCAGGCTTCTCTTACTGAGCATAGGCCCTAGGGTGCATAAGCTTCAATATTTGTGGTACAAGGGCTCAGTAGATGCAGTTCCTGAGCTCTAGAGCACAGGCTCAATAGTTGTGGTTCATGGGCTTAGTTGCTCTATGGCATGTGGGATCTGCCCACATCAGGGATCAAACCTGTGTCTCTTGCATTGGTGGGTGGATTCTTTACCACTGAGCTACCAGGGAAGTCCTGAAATGACTTTTACACATAATATAATTTCAGTAAGTTGTCATAAAGTAAATCGAATGTCAATATAAAAATGTTGTAGCTTTTCTTATTGTCCCATTATGTGTATATATCATTTATAAGATGTAAATGTGTATAATTTGGGGGGTGTGGTGTGGGGGTAAAAAAACATGATAAAGGTATTGCTATCATGAAAATAGTTATCTTAATCTTATATAAATGATATAAAAAATCTGATCTTCACTTTAACTGATTGGATTAATCCATTTATATTCTCAATTGCTATGATCTGAATGTGACACTTCAAAATTCATGTTGAAATTCTAATACTCAATGTGATTGTATTAGGAGGTAGAGCCTTTGGGAGGTAATTAGGCCATGAGAGTGGAACCCACATAAATGATATTAGTCCTCTTATAAAAGAGAACCTACAGAGATCTCTAACCTTTTCTACCATGTGAGGACTTAGTGAAAATACAGCCGTTTATGACCAGGAAGCCTTCACCAAAATGTGAATTTGCTGATGCCATGATATTGAGCTTCCTAGTTTCTAAAACTATAGGAAATAAAAAATTGTTATTTATAAGTCACTCAGTCTGTGATATTTTAAGAGCCTGAATGGACTAAGACAATTAGCATGATTTATATATCTGGGCACGCTTCTATAACTTTTCCTTGTGCTTACTATTGTCTTTGCATGTTTTCTTTTCGGTCACATTGCATTTGTTTTGTTTTCATTTCATCCTTTTCCTATTACAGACTTGGAATTAGCATGATTTTCCCCCCTTATTTCAGAGCTTGCTCTGGGTATTTTATCTTGCATCTTTAAAACCACAGAAATATTTTTTATCCTTTTGTGTGTCTTTGAGAAATTTATTTAAAGTTATTTTCATTATTACCCAACTCTTTTACGGCATTATTATTCTACTCCCACTCTATCAAAGTCTTTAAAAGGTAATGAGATAAATGCTTAATCTCAGCTGGCTTTCATTCATCCTGCCTTAATGTCTGTTGTATTTCTCTAACCCTCCTATAGTAGGTAAATTAACTCAGGGCTCCTTTATCATTCATCTCATTCTTGCATAGTTTCCCAACTCTGCCTAACTTTTAATTCTCTTTGCATTCAACCCTGCCAACTTCAATCTCATTACTGTTAAAGTTACCTGAATTAATATTTTTAGATGTCTTTCTGCTGTAAAGCTTTAAATGACCCACCATTCCTTTCTATATGAAGTCCAAGCAGAGACATGTGGTGCACTTCCTGCAGTAAAGCCACCAGCTCTTCATTTCTAGTGTAGTTAACTTTGGAAACTTTGAAGTTTCTGAGAGCTGAATAATCATTGGCTGTTCTCTTTCTTTTAGTATTCCATACTGTCTATTCAGCAGGGTCATGGTACAAAAAGCATATTGAAGATGTGCAGTAAGCATTATGTTCACTCGAATTGTTTAAATGTCCATACACATATTAAATTACTACAAATTGAACACTATAACATTCTGGGAACTGCCTAATAATATTCATTATAGCACTTAATTTTCCTAGAACAGTTTGCTTATATTAATTTTGTTTTAATCAAGTAAAATTCTACTTTTTACCACTGGCCCTATTAGGCATTCTAGCAGAAAAATGACAAGTCTTCTCCAAAATTAGGAATTGAAGTAAATATTCAGCTAAACAACTGATCCAGATGATTATATTTCCATTATAAAGTACATGTTACAGTATTAGAAAAATTGGACTAAAACAAAAGGTGGATTCTGTGTGTTGTTTCATAAGTACTATGTTTATTAAAGAATTTCAAATGTATTTACTTAATGAACACAGTAGTCTCAAAAATAAGAAATTGCTTTTCTCATAAGTAGCAAAGCCTATTTGTTGCTTTACTAATATGGTGTTTTTGAAGGTATTTATATTGTAAATATTTCAATTATAAGATTCCAGGAATAATATAGTTGAATTAAAAACATAAAATCCATACAAAACATGTTAAGCTGAGATTTGAATTTCATTTTGACCCTTAATGGTTGTGCATAATATGTATTTTAATCTAATAAATCCTCTAAGCAAAATATTTTACATTATGCAAAGCATAATGTCATCATCAAAGTAAAAGCTAAAACTCATATATCCCTCACTGTGTATATTTCTAAATGATATGATAATAAAACTACATAATGGGTTGCATGCGTGCTAAGTCACTTCAGTTGTGTCCGACTCTGTGCAACCCCATGGACTATAGCCTGCCAGGCTCCTCTGTCCATGGGATTCTCTAGGCAAGAATACTGCAGTGGGTTGCCGTGTCCTCCTCTAGAGAACATAGTGGGATAGATGACATTATTATTTTCCCCTTTTAGGTCAGGAAACTGTGACGCATGGAAGTTAAATAATTTAATCAGAATAACATTTAAGAAATGGTAAAGCTGGAATTTGAATTTCAGGTAGTTTGGCTAAGAGTCTAAGATACTTTACAATTTGTCCAGTGATAGTGATCAAACTTGGGAATTATAACTAACAAACTTGATTATAGTCTCCTTTTTCAAAAATATTTTTTTTTAATCTGTGAAATATAGAAACATATCTAAAAATGGAAAACAAAAAAAAAAATACTCTTAAAAACTGTATCAACCTCAATCTAATGGGGATATTTTGCTGGTTAGAATTTTGTCAAGGGTTAAAAATGCAATTAAAAAAATGAACATGATAATTTTAAAAGTACCTTAGCATTCATGAGAATGTAGCAATTGAAAGCATTTATAAATGTACTATGTTATTCTGCACCAGTGGTCTCACATTGCAGCCTAACTGCAAATTCTCAACCTCAATCAGTACTTAATGAATCAGAAACTTTAGGTGTGTGACCCAATCATTTGTATTTTAACAAGATCTTCAGTTCATTCAGATGAACACTCAGCTTTGACAAACATTGGATTTTATTCACAACAATATGATCCAGTGATGGGGCCCATTGGAAACAGAAAAAACACAACATTTAAGAAGTTTAGAGATGCACCAAGTCTAATTTTTAGCATGACCTGTCATACCAAATAAAAAGGTGTTTGTTTTAACAATCTGAGCTAAGAAAGAAAAAAAAAAAAAAAAAACTTGAAAGTATTTGAACTTCTAAATTGTGTATAATGGAAATAAAAGTGGAAATTGTGGAATTGGAAAGTGGGATGGGAGTTCGACAGGCCAGAGATATAAGAGAAATGATGATTGGCTGTGAAGGCATTATGAAAGTGAAAGTGAAATCACTCAGTCATATTCGACTCTGTTGAACAGGACTCATGGATTGTAGCCCACCAGGCTCTTCCCTCCGTGGAGTTCTCTAGGCAAGAATACTGAAGTGGGTTGCTACTCCTTTCTCCAGGGGATCTTCCCAACCCAGGGATAGAACCCAGGTCTCCTACATTGCAGGCTGATTCTTCACCATCTGAGCCATGAGGGAAGCCCAAAAATATTAGAGTGGTTAGCCTATTCCTTCTCCAGGGATCTTCCCATCCCAGGAATCAAAGCCGGGTCTTCTGCTTTACAGGCTGATTCTTTACCAGCCCCACTACCATTATGGTAAAATCTAATGAAAGTTCAAAAGATGAACTCTAAATTAGCTTGGATATTGAGACCATACATTCAATTAACAAAAGCCAAGGTACACATTTAACTAACCTCAGTATATACCAGTTGTGAATGGGTCAGTGACTCAGTGTATTTTTTTATGCCTTAGTGGTCCTATTTAATATAGTGATATCAAAACCTAACCTGTGTGTTTTTACAAAGATTAAGTTATATGTGAAGAGCTCACCATAGTTTATGTTACATAACTAAACTTACCCTCCACTGGATTCCCCTATAATGTAAACAGAATTCATCAGCATAGTGATGAGTGAGGCATGAGAAACCAAATATATTAATATTCTACTTACAAATGTTTGGGGTTAGATATTAGTGATATTAACTCAGTTTGAAGTTATTATTTTCTAATGTTCTGATGTTTTCATAGGTAAAATACATGAAAAAAATAGTTTTTTCCCAAACTATTTTGATAGTAAAAGCAAAGAGATGTTTGACTCAAAATACTTTACTGCACATCCCTGTTCTCCACTTGACATCTTGCTCACATGGTCTGTATTTTATTCATATGGCTTGTTTGATTCCAAAATGGAAATATAGAAGCAAGACCTAATGTATACATGCTGCTGCTACTGCTGCTAAGTCACTTCAGTCATGTCCGACTCTGTGTGACCCCATAGACAGCCTCCTACCAGGCTCCCCCGTCCCTGGGATTCTCCAGGCAAGAACACTGGAGTGGGTTGCCATTTCATCCTCCAATGCATGAAAGTGAAAAGTGAAAGTGAAGCCACTCAGTCGTGTCCGATTCTTAGCGACCCCATGGACTGCAGCCTACCAGGCTCCTACATCCATGGGATTTTCCAGGCAAGAGTACTGGAGTGGGGTGCCATTGCCTTCTCCAATGTATACATGAATAACATCTAATTATATTTTAATATTCACCATGTTAAAAGGTCCAAAGCTTAGTATTAGCACATTTAATCCCTGTAGCTTTATTATAGGAGCCTCCCAGATGGTGCTAATGGTAAAGAATCTGCCTGCCAATGCTGAAGATGCAATGTGGGTTCAATCCCTGAATCAAGAAGATCCCTTGGAAGAAGAAATGGCATCTTACTCCAGTATTCTTGCCTGGAAAATCCTGGGGACAGAAGACTCTGGTGGGCTACAATCCATGGAGTCTCAGAGTCAGACAAGACTGAGCATGCACACAGACACATACATACACACAAAACTATATTATGAGATAATTATTGTCTCTTTTTCACGGATGAGTAAACTATGGCAATGGGGCGTTGAGTAAATTCCCAAAAAAGATAGTTTGTTAATACTGGAGCTGGGTTATAAAATCAACCAGTTAAGCCTCAGAGTCTGTGTATTTAACCACTGTGCCATGATTCAAGACACTTGAAATAGGGATGTTTACAAAGTAGTATTGATTCATAGCCATAATAGCAATTCAAATATTGACATAACATTCAGGACATCTGTTCAAATTTAGATTTCCATATTATACAGATGTAGTACAGAATGCCAGAGACAGGCTAAGATTAGATTTGGCTAACTGATTATTGAAATAGTGATGTCTCATCTCAAAAAGCTAATTACACATTTTGTTTTTATCACTGAAATAAAAATCTTTTTTCCATTTTTATTCTGTTTGTTTTTAAGCTTTAATTTTTAGATATAATCTCTGAAGAGCTGAAAATTGTTGACCTATTATTTTAAAGTAAATATTGCACAAGAAAAAGCTTATATTTTAAATCTTCTCTCTCTCTATTGGTTACTTTGACTGAATGAAGGAAACATAGTAAATAATCCACAGAACCAATCCAACTAGAGAGAAGCACTTCTTAAAAGAAGGGGCTAAAAGGATCATTTCCATATGATTTTATCTCCTCTTTTATAATGTAGGCACCAGACCTACAATCAGCAGCTTTCCGGCATGTTCTGGCCAATTTTCACCTGTCAATATTTATGTCAAAGGACATTTCAGAGCCTTCACGTAGACTACTAAATTTAAATTGTAAAAGAATCGTATAAGAGAAAACCTTTCTCAAGCTGGCAGATGGAAATGAATATACAAAAACTATCTTTCCCCCCTCCCCGCCTCAGCTGGGACAGAATTGACCTGATTTTTTATCACTCATGTAAGGCTAACTTTTAATGTGCATTTTATAGGCCAAAAACTTTGATAAACTAGCACTTTTAAGTAACTGAAATAGTAACTGGAAATTTAAAGAAGCTCATTTATATTACATTTCAGTCATATTTTAAATAAGAAAGTGCCATGAAAAATACTAGTTTTTTTTTTTTTTAAATGTAGGCAATAAACTGTTTAAAGCTTGACTGCAAAGGGTTTTCTTCAAGTAGAATGGATATCTTGAATATAAACAAATATTTGATTTAATTCTCATATGATCAATCTTTGAAACAATCTTTGGAAAAAATAACAAAATCAGTGACTATTTTGAAATATATTGTGGTCATATGTTTAAGCAGTTGATAGGTTTATCATGGTTTATGTGAAAACATTGTTTAGTTTCTTTTGATAGGAGTTTGGAAATACTGAAAAACTATTAGAAAATAATGCTAAATGACAGTGGATATGTTTCATTAAGCAGCTGCAGGGATTGGTATTAGGTGATGAAAAGTGCTACACTTGTCACATTATGGAGATGAAAATGAATAAAGCAGCATTTTTGCAGTCACAGTTTAAAAAAAAATAACCTTTTCTTAAATGTCTTAGTGTTTATGTGATTCATGCACTTTTTTATAGGAGTAGATGTGTTTCTGGGAGGACCAAAATGACGCATATATTATATGATCCTTATATGAACTGTTATTCCTTCTTAACCTTTCCCATGCTATTTTGCACCATCACTGGCAAATAGTAGTGGTGCCATTTGAGTTTATGAGCCACCTTGGTGGCTCTGATGGCAAAGAATCCGCCTGCAACGGGAGACCTGGGTTCAATTCCTGGGATGGGAAGATCCCCTGGAGGAAGAAATGGCAACCTACTGCAGTATTCTTGCCTGGGAAATCCCAGGGACAAAAGAGTCTGGCAGGCTACAGTCCGTGGGGTCGCAAAAAGTCGGAGCAACTGAGCAACTAATCATATAGCACAGCACATTTACTCAATGCACATTTATTTTGTGGAGAAATGAATGAGACTTGAGTGTCTTTCTTAGCTCTATGTCTTCCAGGGTTTAAAGATTTTCTTTAGAGGAAATCTCCTCAGAGAAATACAAGAAATAAATCATTTCTGCAATATCAAGAGATCCTTCTGTTTTATCCCTCTGTGTCCCTGATGAGAAAGCAAACTCCTCCCCTCCTTCCAGATTTTCTAGGGCTCAGATTTCAAATCTCTCATCCAGCACAGCTTTCGGTTTCAAACATACTGTAATCAGAATTTTCAATATGACTGATACATTCTTGTGAAACTGTGGTGAATATATCACTTTATGGCTGTGTTATATAAATATTTATAAGCATCTTACCTAGCTAATACAGTATGTGCAACAATAATAAAAAAGCCTTTTGAGAAAAATGTCTCTACATAGCAGGCATTTCATCAAGTTTCTTGAACACCTGATGAGCTTTGATTGAAATGTCTGAAGGACAGATTAAAAAGAGGTTCCTGTTGTGCCTCTTGTCCTTCTCCCTAGCAAATACAACCACAGGATATGGCATTTTTGAAGATCTTTCTCCTTGTTTGCACAATATTCAAAGATAGAATTTTATTTTATGGTGATACTCCACCTATATAACAGGAATAAAATCATTCAGTCATCCAAAGACCTCACCATGTACACTTTTAAAAATATTTAGAGAGAATACTATTCTTTACATTTAAAGACTCATTGGTCAACTTTCAGTATTTTCTTCATTAGGAAAATGACAGATTCTTTGAATTCTCCATGCCCATATGCTTAAAATGCAATCTCATGTTGTTTCTGTTATGTGACTAAAATAAGTCAGTTTTAGTCATAAAGTGGAGAAGGTTAACTGGGCTCCCAAGAGTTAGTCATGGGATATTAACTGTAGTCATCTTAGTCTAAGTATTGCTAAAACCAGATAGCATTTTGTGTGTGCATATGTGTGTGTTTTTAATATTTTCTGAATCCAACACAGTGAACCCATTTATAATTTTGTAAATCAGAGGACCCTGGCCAATGGTAAGTGAGGCAGTGATGCGTGAGGAGAAATGATGTGGAGCTCTTACTTTTCTCTACTCTGCTATCCATCCATCCAGTTAGGTAAAAAGAGGTAGTAAACTTTACCATATGAGAAGTTTTCCTAAAGCCTGCATGTCCCAACCTTCCAAACTCCATGACATTAATTATTATTAGATCAACATGTAAGATGCTCTGCTGTATATTAAATAAAGTTTAAGGTCTAGCAGATGCTATGTCTCAAAGAGTGTCTTTAATTCACGCCTTGCTGCTGGTAAAGCAAAAAAAAAAAAAAAGACAAATAACATATGTGTTGTCATTGAAAAGAGGAACTCCATTCATATGTGGATGGGAAGATGGAAAAAAAAAGCATTCTGTATCATCGCTAATGATTTTCATAGCATTATTGAGCAGAAGGATGCCTCCTGAAAAGGCTGTCTCCATTCTTGAAGACAGCTGAGTTGAATATATTTTGTAGCCATAGTTTGAAAATAATTTTTGAAACATAATAATTCACTTTCTGTGAAAAGTTATTTCTCCTATTATTTACACTAACAATCTGCAGAGACATTAAAGGTATAAGACATATATTGAGCTTTGATATCCTAGTATCTAGTATATTTTATACTTGTTGGTTTACAAAATCCAAAGTGAATTATTTGGCTATTGTGCTGAAAAGAAGGCTGAATGAGTTCTGCATAAAGCATTACAAAAGTCACTTACACCTTCATTTTATTTCTGTGCATGGCAGTGTTCAGTGTTTATCAGTTAATTTTTGATTGATTAACTGGGTAAAATTAATCATTTAGCAGCTTCAGAGTCATGCTTAAAATCCATATAAAAGGGAACCATAGAAATAAAACATTGGAATTTAATAGATTGTAGCATCTTGAAGAGAGATAATATACAATCTGTATAGTCCTTTAATATCTATGATCCTATAAAGTATTGATAATCAAATATTCTCTAGCTGACTCTTCCTAATGGTCAAATTTCAAAGTTTCAAAATAGTAAAAAAAAAAACCTCATGGTGGTGAATATCACTTTCATCAAGTAAATCTGCATGTGCAGATGCTTTTCCCTATGCAAAGCTAGTAATCAATAGTTTAAATGAAAACTGTATAATAATGTGTTTGCTAATTTCCATTTGTTGCCCTAACAAATTATTACTAACTTAGCTGATTTAATCCAACTCAATTTCATCATTCCATAGTTCCTACAGGCTAGATGTCCAGGTCTAGTGTAGTTCAGATGGGTCCTGTCTTTGAATTTCTCAAGGCTTAAGTCAAGGTGTCAATTGGATTGCAGTCCTTTCTAAATTCACGAGGGATAATATATTTCCAAGCTCATCAGGTGGTCAGCCAAATTTAGTCCTTGAAATTGTAGGGCTGAAGTTTCCTTGTTATTTTTAAGCCTCTTTGTTATTACCAGCAATGGCACTTGAAATCCTTTCAATCCTTCAAATCTCTCTGCTGTTCCCTTCTGCTGTTTCCCTCTGATTTCTGCTTTAAGGGCCCTCATGACTAGTTAAGCCCATTCAGATAATGTAAGGTATTCTCATAACTTTTAGGACCCTAATTATAACTATAGCTGCAGTATTAATTTTGCTATTTAATATAATTTGTTCACAGATTCCATGGGTTGGATGTAGATGTCTTTGGGGGTAAGGGGTAGTTTCTACCTACCACAGATTTTGGGGATTATTTTACATATCCTATTTTTTTACAACTGAATTAATTCAATTATATTTTATTTTCAAATTCCAATTATGCTTTGAAGTTTATCAAAGAAATTATGAGCCAAATTATATGTTGAACAGTCTCTCTTATGAAAAATATTTTTATACAGTTATTATTTTTCTTCAAAGTGAAAAACAGCTCTCATACTTGCTGTATTTAAAAGACAATTCTTTAAAACATGCGGGGATTTTTATTATCTTTGAAATTAAAAAAAATAGAAAAAAATTTTTGACCGGCACAGATGGCTGGAGGATTTTGTAAAAGTGTGCTTAATGTAAATTTCAAAACTTGTATCAGTTTCTTGAGAGACAGGAAGTTTTATTGTTTATTCAGTTAAATATCAAAAGAGACTAAAATAAAAGTCAATTTTGAAGAGACTCTTAAGACATTTAAAAATTGTTGACATTATGTAAAATACGGAAATCTTAAGATCCACTGACACTGGAGTGGTCAAAGGAAGTTTTCAGAGGTCATATCTAATCTTCAGTGTTTATAGGTATTACTATGTGCACAACATTATTTTAGGATTTTATGTGTATTAACTCATTCAATTCTAAAATGTAATTCTATGAGGTAGGTATAATTATTAAACTACACTTTACAGATGAAAAGCTAAGCCAAGGGGGAGTTAGTTTTACACATATTATACAATAATATTGGTGGCACTGGGCTAAGCACTCAACATTAAGTCATGTACAATGTTTCTGTGTATATGTTTGTATCTGGGTCCATCTCTCCCACCACCATACCACTGTTGGCCACTTTAGTCCATCGAGGACTCAAAGAAAGATTAGGACTCAAGAGAGGTTGGAGGAGAAAATGGAATATATCAGTTTAAGTAAAGAAAGCTTGAAGAGGAAAAAAGTCCAACAGTAAAAGACAAATATTATGAGTCTAAGTAAGAAAAAGCCTGAGAATGGCTGTCAGACATAGCAAAAATTAAAATCATTGGTCACATTATAAATGCATCAGAATAGTGAAAATAAGGCCACATTGAAGCTGGTTAGTACCTGAGTTGATCAGAGTCAGTGAAAACAGTTGAGAATGACTATGAAAGGGAAAATAAAAATGGTTGGTGGTAGAGAGGTAAGTGTTCAAGGACGGCTTCATATGTATTTTGTATTCCACAGACTAAACAGTTAAACACAGGATAGATACATTGATAGGTTTGATTTTTTAATGTGAATAAGAGTAAAAGAAATTAAAGTTAAGAAGGGATATTAGAAAGGAATGTGAGTTGGCTCATAGGTAGACAGATGGATACTTGGGTTAGAGGACTATTCTTTATTATAATAGGACATAATCAGAAGCAATGAGTCTCAATATAGGTTAATCAGTTGGTTTATAGGCATACAATTGATGATAATAATGTTCACATTGAGTGATAAATCAAGGTCATTTATGAAGAGTGTCTGAAGAAAAAGGAGACAATTTGAAATAGCTCTTATGAAATATGAAGACAGGGATGACTTGAAAATGTAGAACATTGCCGCTGGGCAAAATTAATATTCAAATTGTGGCTGAATTTGTGATGCTGATATTTAGTGAGATTTGTGATACTGTAAAGGCATGGGTCAGCAGACATTTTCTATCAAGGTCAGGTAGTAAGTATTTTAGTATTTGTGAGTCATATCTCTCTAGTAGCTACTCAGTTATTGTTTAAATGTGAAAGTGACCAGAAAATACAGGAATAAATGTACATGACTCTGTTCTCATAAAACTTTGCAAAAATAAGTGGTTGGCAGACCTTTTCTCTGTAGGAATGTATATCCACATGGCTGTAGACTAGGAAGCAGAAACTTACATTACACCTTGGTAGAGGGTGCCAATCAGTGGACAGGATGGATAGACAATAAGATTTGCAGAGTCAGAATGTAGGCAAAATCATGCCAAAAGTTCTGACGATATCAAATTTGCTGGAAATGAGAGGTAAAAAAACCAGGGACTTTATATACAGGGAGAAAGTAAAGGAATCCAAAGTCAAAAGGGACAAATAACATGAATGCTGTACATTATTGGGCAGAAGAAAGGGAAATAAAATAAAATTCGATTTCATCTATTTTTAGATGAAATAGAATACAGCAAAATCAGGCTACTGCAATTTTCTCTCTAGGTAAATGATGAAATAGTTATTTTTTACAGTGTAGAGAATAAAATAAATATTATACCTTCCAGAGAAAGGGTTGCTGGGAAATTAAAAGAACATAGAAAATAAAAATAGTGACAAGTAGATGAAAGAGAGATATGGATACAGATAGAGAGAGAGAAGTGTATGATAACAATGTAAAATAATTACATAACACTTCTCCAAAAGTTAAGTATCAAATTTCCATATGATATATAAATTCCATTTTTAGGCATGTACTCAAATGAAATAAAAGCAGGAACTTGAACAAATATCTGTACTCCCATGTTCCTAGCAGTATTATTCACAATAGTCAAAAGATGGAAACAACTGAAATATCCACCAACAGATAAATAGATATACAACAAAATAAACTATTACACTATATACAAAAAGTTGACTCCAAATTGATGAAACACCTAACTATAAGATCTAAAACTATAAATTTCATGTGAAAACATTAAGAAAATGTTTCATGACTTTGGATTTGGCAATAATTTCTTGCATATGACACCAAAAGTACAGGCAAAAAATAGAGATGAATTGGACTATATCAAAATTGTGTGTGTGCTTCAAAAAACAATCAATAGAGCAGAAAGGAAACCTACAGAATGAGATAAAATATATCTTGCTGCTACTGCTAAGTCACGTCAGTCGTGTCCAACTCTGTGCGACCCCACAGACGGCAGCCTACCAGGCTCTGCCATCCCTGGGATTCTCCAGGCAAGAACACTGGAGTGGGTTGCCATTTCCTTCTCAAGTGCATGAAAGTGAAAAGTGAAAATGAAGTCGCTCAGTTGTGTCCGACTCAGTGACCCCATGGACTGAAGCCTACCAGGCTCCTCCATCCATGGGATTTTCCAAGCAAGAGTACTGGAGTAGGCTGCCATTGCCTTCTCCGCTAAGTCGCTTCAGTCGTGTCCAACTCTGTGTGACCTCATAGATGGCAGCCCACCAGGATCGCCCGACCCTGGGATTCTCCAGGCAAGAATACCAGAGTGGGTTGCCATTTCCTTCTCCAACACGTGAAAGTGAAGTCGCTCTGTCGTATCCGACTCTTAGCGACCCCATGGACTTGAGCCTACCAGGCCCCTCTGTCCATGGGATTTTCCAGGCAAGAGTACTGGAGTGGGGTGCCATTAATTACTAGGGAAATGCAAATCAAAATAAAATATATCATCATACACACACAACAACTGAAGTTAAGGCCAGGATTTGGAGAAATTAGGTACTACTGGTGGGAATGATTCTGGTGTAGTCACTATGAAAAACAATATGGAGGTTCCTCCAAAAATTAAAAATATAGAAGTGCCATGCACTTGGTCTCTCAGTCATGACCGACCCTTTGCAACCCCATGGACTATAGCCTACCAGGCTCCTTTGTCCATGGGGATTCTCCAGTCAAGAATACTGGAGTGGGTTGCCGTGCCCTCATCAGAAGTGCCGTATGATCCAGGAATTTAACTTCTGGGTATATATTCAAGAAAATTGAAATCAGCATTCCAAAGAGATATTTGTAGCATCACTTATATTTCAGAGGTGGAAGTAGCTCAAGTGTGCATAGACAATTCAGTAGATTAAAAAAATGTGATCAGGACTTCCCTGGTGGTCCGGTGGTTAAAACTCTCTGCTCCCAATGCAGGGGTCCTGGTTTCAATCCTTGGTCAGGGAACTAGATCCTGCATACTGCAACTAAAGATCCCATATGCCACAACCAAGACCCAGTGCAGGTAAATAAATAAAATGAATACATATATTTTTAATGTAGTCTATACATACATGGGATATTAGAATATAAAAGAAAAATTCTGACAGATACTACAAGATGAACTATGAGGTCATGTTAAGTGAAATAAGCCAGAATAAAAAATAAATATTACATGATTTCACTTAAGTGCAGTACCTAGAAAGGTCATATTCCTAGGAAAAGAAAGTAAAATGGTGGTTGTCATGGTCTGAGGAAAGAGGGAAATGGGGAACTGATATCTAACTGGCACTTATTGGGGAAGGTGAAAAATTCTGGAAATGGAGGTAAAGATAGTTACACAACAATGTCAGTGTGCTTATGCCCCAGAACTATATATTAAAAGATTGTCAAAATATTAAATTGTATCTTATCTATATTGTACCTCAATAATAATAAGAATTCTATGGAAATTAAGTACTCTGATCACTGACTAACAGATTCTGCATATATGAATGTTATGTTCTGAATGTTAGGCTATGTATGTTTTAATCAAAATATCAGTGCTTGAAGACTGGTGAACCTGGACAAATCAGTTAGCCTCTCTAAGACCCAGTTATAAATGAGAATAACACTAAAATGTGAACCATGATAGTGTTCTGGGATAGGATGAGATAATACATTTGAAGTACTTAGCACAACATGTGGCACATGGAAAGAAATCAAGACAAATTGATTATACTTAGTTATTATTATTATTTCATATAGTCAAAGCTATGATTTTTCCAGTAGTCATATACAGATATGACAGTTGGACCATAAAGAAGGCTTAGCACTGAAGAACATGACACTGGAGAAGACTCCTGAGAGTCTCTTGGACAGCAAAGAGATCAAACCAGTCAACACTGAAGGAAATCACCCCTGAATATTTGTTGGAATGACTAATGCTGAAGCTGAAGCTCCAATACTTTGACCACCTGATGCAAAGAGATGATTCATGGGAAAAGACTCTGATGCAGGGAAAAATTGAGGGCAGGAGGAGAAAGAATGACAGAGGATGAGAAGGTTATATGGTATCACCAACTCCACAGACATGAATATGAGCAAACTCTCAGAGACAGTGAAGAACAAGGAAGCCTGGCACACTAGTCCATGGGGTCACAGAGTCCAAACGACTGAACGACTGAGCAAGAACACAGTGCCCAAAGATTGGTGCATTCTTCTGTTTTTTTGAGTAGCCAAAAAAGAAAGCTATAGAGATGTTTAACAGGAAATGGGGAACTCAGAACGAAATGTGAGATAGAATTTCTGACCAAGAACATTAATTTGGTAGCTGTTATGGTAAATTGCTACCATTTCCTACAGAGCTACATTTTATGAATATCAATAGAAAAGAAATAGATTGTGATGTATAACTCTGTCACCACTGTGACTTTGAGTATTTAAATCTTAGTGAGAGAGGCAATATTTATTTAATAGCTTTGTTATGAAATTATTTTATATATTTATTTATTAAAATAGTAATCAAAATAATATTTATATATCATAATAATAAAAGTAATTTATTTAAGCTCATTAATATGTAGAAGGTACTTAGCTATAACAAAAATAACTATTGACATGCACTTAATAAGCACCCAATAATAATAATAATAATAAAAACAAAAAAAAAGCAACAAATAAAAGCATCACCACCATCTGAAGGTGTGAAACACTCACTATGTAACTGTGTTAACCCTGTCCTAAAGATTCCTTAAAAAACTGGAAATAGAACTGCCTTATGATCCAGCAATCCCACTGCTGGGCATACACACTGAGGAAACCAGAAGGGAAAGAGACACGTGTACCCCAATGTTCATCACAGCACTGTTTATAATAGCCAGGACATGGAAGCAACCTAGATGCCCATCAGCAGGTGAATGGATAAGAAAGCTGTGGTACATATACACAATGGAGTATTACTCAGCCATTAAAAAGAATACATTTACATCAGTTCTAATGAGGTGGATGAAACTGGAGCCTATTATACAGAGTGAAGTAAGCCAGAAAGAAAAACACCAATACAGTATACTAACGCATATATATGGAATTTAGAAAGATGGTAACAATAACCCTGTGTACGAGACAGCAAAAGAGACACTGATGTATAGAACAGTCTTTTGGACTCTGTGGGAGAGGGAGAGGGTGGGATGATTTGGGAGAATGGCATTGAAATACGTATAATATCATATATGGAACAAGTCGCCAGTCCAGGTTTGATGCATGATACTGGATGCTTGGGGCTGGTGCACTGGGATGACCCAGAGGGATGGTATGGGGAGGGAGGAAGGAGAAGGGTTCAGGATGGGGAACACATGTATACCTGTGGCGGATTCATTTCAATATTTGGCAAAACCAATACAATATTGTAAAGTTTAAAAATAAAATAAAATTAAAAACAAAAAAAAGATTTATCATGAAATTTCTCCTCTAATCTTCAAAAATCTATAGGACCTGTTTTTACTCTCCACCATCATTTTTCACGAACAGGTAATACAAAGTGACTCAGAAGAAAGGGGATGAGAAATGTGGAGGGTATTTTGAGAACACCTTTTTTGTTAATAGAAAGGAACAATGAGAGAAGTAAGTGGGCTTGAAGAAACAGCTTCAGTGCCCAAAGAAAAACTGAACAAGAGCAACCTCACTGAATCAAAGCAGGAAAGAATTAAAAATATATAATCCATACAAATTTTTTGCAGAGTAATCAAAGTATAGTGTTATTTTATAATGAGATGCTTAAAATGTTTTCCTTTCATGTCGATGCCAAGTATTTGAATTACTGAATGACTTACATTGTGACAGCATTTTAATGGACTTTCTCTATACACAATTGAATCTAAATTTCCCTCACTCAGCTTTCACTGCAAAAAGCAACAGCGTTAATCTTAAAATGACTCTACTAAGAGGAAAGTGAATTTTGCATAGTGTACAACATGTCTGAAAGCATAGAGATGGAATTACAAATGAAACATTGAACTCAAATTTTACTTTATGTTCAAATTAAGGCAAGGCTTGAAAAAATAAAAAATATGTCATTAATCATGTCTAATTTTTGAAACCACTGAAAGCACGATACTATATATATTAAGATGCCATTATTCTACTGTAAATCAGCAGATTTTCTGCACAACAATTCATTTAAATACTTAACGTTACACACAATGTGCCATAGCATCAAATATTTAGCTTAAAAATTAAACATAAACACCAAATTTATCTAAAATAAATAATTATTCACAGTTGGCTCTCAGATCTGCCTCACTGAATACAAATTAAAGGCTATGAATATTACTAATTATAAAGCTAAATTTACCCTATGAGTATTTCTTTCTGTTTTAAAATTTTATTTTACTCAGGTGGCTCAGAGGTTAAAGCGTCTGCCTGGAATGCGGGAGACCCGAGTTGGATCCCTGGGTCGGGAAGATCCCCTGGAGAAGGAAATGGCAACCCACTCCAGTACTCTTGCCTGGAGTATCCCATGGAGGGAGGAGCCTGGTAGGCTACAGTCCATGGGGTCGCAAAGAGTCGGACACGACTGAGAGACTTCATTCTCATTCTCATAGTTGATTTACAATGTTGTGTTAATTTCTCCTTTACAGCCAAATGATTCAGTTATACACCCACATGCACACATATGTTTACACATTTTTCATTTTCTTTTCCATGCTGGGTTATCACAGGATACTGAGTATAGTTGACTGTACTCTAGGACCTCCATACGATAGAATGGACCAGTTTATCCATTCTACACATAATAGTTTGAATCTGCTAATTCCATATTCCCACTCCATCCCTCCCCGTGAGTTATCTCTAACTAATAGATTGCATGTTGAAGTAATACTTGACAACAGTCCCAGGAAATATTTGAATATATCCTAAATATCAATAAGAAACACTTCCCTCAGAATCCTAGAACCTCTGTTTTGATATTACATTACATATTACAGTGATGTAGCTGAAAACTCAATAGACGTTACAGAGAAATCTGCTCCTAAACTGTGTTTTAGGCAACATTCATTCTATAAGATATTAATAGCTGTTTCATTAAAAAAAACAATTTGTAGGGCAGAATATTTGGAAAAATATTGAAACAACCAGCCTCAAAAATATCTTTTTAGGCCTTTCAAAAAAGCACCGTGAGTTTTCAAGAGAGGATCACATCGATGCAGTTTTCACCACTTTTCTTGGTCACAGGGCTAGTAAACAGATGATACAACAGTACTGTGATGCTTGACTAGGAGCTGAACTCTGGGATCACACTGACTTGACACAAAACACAGCTCTGCCATTTTTACGGTGTAAGACTGTGCAGATTTCTTAACCTCTCTGTCTTTAAATTTCCCCATCTAATGTTAAGAAAAAAGTACACAAAAATTAATCAAACAAATGGGAGCATTTCATGAGTTCCTAATGAAGAGTGAAAGCTGTCTTGAGGATTTTTATTACCTGACACATAGGACACGCCCATTAACATTTGTCTGTTGTTACTATGAGCTAGCGAGTGAATGCTTGTATCCTTCTTCACCTAAATTCATGTGTTAACACTCTAATTCCCCATGTGATGGTATTTGGAGGTGGGACCTTAAAAGTGTAATTTGGTCATAAGGGTGGGGCCTTTATTAATAAGACTAGCATACAAGTTTAGAACAAGTGTGATTGTGTTGATAAGAGAAAACAGGCATGAGATCTGTCTCTCCCCCTAACATGTGAAGCTATAGTAAGAAGTTGCTGCTAAGTCGCTTCAGTCGTGTCCGACTCTGTGCGACCCCATAGATGGCAGCCCACCAGACTTCCCCATCCCTGGGATTCTCCAGGCAAGAACACTGGAGTGGGTTGCCATTTCCTTCTCCAATGCATGAAAGTGAAAAGTGAAAGTGAAGTCATTCAGTCATGCCCTACTCTTAACGACCCCATGGACTGCAGCCTACCAGGCTCCTCTGTCCATGGATTTTCCAGGCAAGAGTACTGGAGTGGGGTGCCATTGCCTTCTTTATAGTAAGAAGTTAGATTTCTGCAAACCAGGAAGAGGACCCTCACCAGATACCAAATCTACTAGCATTTTGATCTTAGACTTCCATCCTTAAAACTGAGAAATAAGTATTTTTTGTTTAAACCATTATTCAGTCTTGGTATTTTTGTCACAGCAGCCCAAACTAAGACACTGATTTCTGGAGCATCTCTGAAGAGCAGTGTACAAAAGTACACACTCTGTTTGGGCACATTTCATTAGTATTAGTTCCCTGGTGGCTCAGATGGTAAAGCATCTGCCTACACTGCAGGAGACCCAGGTTCAATCCCTGGGTCGGGAAGATCTGAAGAAGAAAATGGCAACCCACTCCAGTACGCTTGCCTGGAAAATCCCATGGATGGAGGAGCCTGTAGGCTACAGTCCATGGGGTCACAAGGAGTCAGACACAACTGAGCGACTTCACTTCACTCCATCAGTGTAAAAACTGAAACTGAAGTCATTCAGTCGTGTCTGACTCTTTGTGACCCCATGGACACGAGGTTCCTCCATCAATGGAATTTTCCAGGCAAGAGTACTGGAGTGGGTTGCCATTTCCTTCTCCAGGAGATCTTCCAGACCAAGGGATTGAACCTGGTCTCCAACACTGTAGGCAGATGCTTTCCCTGGTCTGAGCCACCAGGGAAGCTGAAGATGATACCATCGTTATCACATGGCTCCAGATGAAGCATGGGACAAAATTCAAAGGGAAATGAGTAGGCTTCACACACTGAGGGGGGCTAAATTATTCTTTGAAATATTGTTAATTAGAGGCTAACAAGAAGAGATGATTGTTAGGAACAGCTATGGGGTCTAACCTGGGACTTTCATAATTCACGCAATTAAGTTACATCTGTCCACTGGCCTTCCTCCATCCTCCAAGTCACAGCACCTTTACAGTGCTAAGTGTTGTTTTGACTGATTGGCTTTTCATGTTAAAATAACTAATTTTACATTGCAAGTATATTTAAATATAAAAATACAGTAAGTCTCTACTTACGAACCTTCAAGTTGCAAACTTTCTAAAACACGAAACTGTTCCATCAATGTCATTGCAGCTTGCCCTCCATCCCTTATTGCTGATGATCCTTCAGCTCTACTATCTCCCACCTCCTCTCACTCCTCCAGTTAGTAACTCTTCTTCCTGTTCACTTGATGCCAACCCCAGTATATCAGCTGTTGTATTGCACTACTGTAATTTCCCAGGTACTGTTTTATAAGGATTAAATATTTTCTTTATTTTTTTGTCAGTTTTTTTTGTATTTTTTGTGTGAAAAGTATTATAAACCTATTATAGTACAGTACTATAAAGCCAATAGGGTTAGTTGAGTACTTAGGCTAACTTTGTTGGACTTATGAGCAAATTGGACTTACAAGTTCTCGGGACAGAACTCGTTCATATGTAGGATGCTTGTAAGTCACTTGCCATATCATCTATATTAGCAATATTAGAAATGCTTAATTTTAAAGGTTCTAAATCATCCAGAATTATGTTCTAACTTTGTTGATGTCCTACACTGTGTAATTATGTAAGATGATAAGCCAAAATTATAATATTTTGTCATTGGAGTAATTAGAGCAAAATTGCATGTGTCACTGTAATAACCAAGAGATCAAAAGTCAAACTTATGGAACACATGGAAAAGAGTTCAATCAAGGTATACATCATAACAAAGAAGACACAATATATTAAGAGCCAAAGTTGAAGTTGGAAAAACTGGAAGATTAGGTTGAAAGCCAGGAACCAATTTAGAGTCCATAATCTAATCTGAGAAGGTATTTCTTGAGCTGTTCTTTCAAAGGTTCTCAATATAATACCAGTGGAGAGGACACAGAAATGTTATGATGCATTGTAAAACACAGGGAAAGATGTTTAATAGCTTGTCAGAATCAATGAAAACGCCTACTTAAAGATTAAGCTTGAGATAAAAAAATAAGTATGTAGAGATATTGCTTATGTTAAAAAAAAAAGTGAAAAGTGCTTTTAAGAAAGGAAGTTTTAGGGGAGAAAATAAAGTACAATATACAACTCGGCAGCTAGGTGAAGCCAGCCCAGAATAATGGAGATGGAGCAGGAGTTACTTCATAATTGCCTGGTATTGAGCTTCAGCTAGATTTGAAGCTTGTTGAAATGAACAGTGTTGAAATGAAGACAGTTGGCTGAGATTTCTAAACAGGAAAATTATTTGTATTCTCATTTTTCAAAATATCTTCAACATTTCAGCTAGATTTGAAGCTTGTTGAAATGAACAGTGTTGAAATGAAGACAGTTGGCTGAGATTTCTAAACAGGAAAATTATTTGTATTCTCATTTTTCAAAATATCTTCAACATTTCTTAGTAGTGTTAGTTCTTCTTAAATGTTTAATAGTACTTTTAAAAACAATTTTCAAATTTTATAGACATTTAAATGGCAATGGTCACATAATACACCTGGATATTGAATGTGAAACACTGTGTGTGTGTGTGTGTGTGTGTGTGTGTGTGTGTGTGTGTGTGCGCTTTCAACTAAAAGGGTCTGGGATCATAGGAACTTCTAAATTATTTCAATTCTCTTAAATAATTGGATATTAAGCTTGCAATGAAAATCCAAGAATAGCACATGACTTTTCTAATGGAGGAAAAAACGCTTTTTCTTTCAGAGCTTTCTAAAACTTCAGCATATTTTGAGCTAAATGGCATTTATTCCAAAATTAAATAACATCAACTTAGTAATCACAATAGCCTTTGCTACATAATTTTTGTATCTATTGATGGGAATCTTTTTTACTGTTGTATCTATTGATGGAAACCTTTTACCTATTACCTTTCCTGAATATATTTGATTTCTTAATAAAATTGTTGCTTCATTAAATGCTGGGATTTTTACTTTTGAGAGGAAATTCCTTCAATAATTACTTTTCTCCTCACATTCTTAAGGCTTAATAAAAACTTTATTTAGTGATGCAAATAAAATGAGATGTGTAAGCTGAAATAAAAAACAAATTATAGTCTATTTATAATTTATTAATTTATAATAAATTAATACGTAATCCAAATAGTAATACTATAATATATATGCATTCATTTGTCTATTACAATGAAATATACTATAACCTTACTATTTTATAGCTTAATATGTGAAGTAATGTATTTCTGTAATAACAATTACCAACTTAATGATGTTCTTGATGAAATGCATGTCTCTGTGTTTTATTATAAGTACAGAAAGCCTAAAATTTCTCAATATTCAAAGAGAGCTAAAAAATATCTGTTAGAATTAAGCATTAGCTTTCTCTATTGAATAACTTAGCAAAAGCAGGAATTTGAGTTGGTCCCTTTTATTTTATGCAATAATAATCAAACTAATTCCCTGAGATTTTGTTTTGTATAACTAGTATAAAGAGGGCTTACAGTTTCTCAAACTTAATCTTTTGGTTTCCAGTTTACCTTTCCAGTTTTACCTTTCTCTGTGGATTTTCACCATTCTAAAATGCAGTTTTGCATTTTGAGATCTACACAGAACATGATCTTTATAGCAAAACTACATCAATCAGATATACTACAATTTATTTTCAAGCCATTGCATCAAACAGGAAGACATTTTGGAGTAGAAGAAAATCTAAACTTAGTTTTGATCATTTAAAAATACATTTTAATTGTGGCAAAGTCCTTTGAAATTCATATAAAATTAGCATATTCTAATAAAGTTGGCAAGAAAAATATGTAAATAAATCACAGTCCTCAGTAGTTCTAATTCAGGGGAAAATTTAGTTCACATCTTTTTAAAAATATTTTATTTGAGTATAGTTGATTGCAGTGTTGTGTGAGTACACATCTTCTGAGTCAATTATTTCTTTCAAAATATTTTGAATATATCAAAAATTGGTGACATTTTGGAGTTTTTTGTTCATGAGATAATGGAAAATTTATTTATTTATTTTGTATATCACCCGTTAAATTCTAATATTTAAGAGTTTGAAATATCATTGTATTAATTAAATTGCGTTAGGGTATTGTAACAAAAACATGATGGTAAATAATTTTTAAAATGTAAATAGCAATTTTCTCTAAAGGACATTGAAAACTCCTTAATTCCATTAAAATGCTGGATAATTAATCTTTTCCTATATTAGGGTATATTTTTAAAGCGGGGAGAAATGTCTCCTGATTCTTTTCAAAACCTCTCAGTAATACAAAGGAATAAACCATTTACAAAAGTTTACCAGAATTTCCTCTGCATTGTCTACTATTTCAAGTAATATCAATTGACAGAAATATTTTCTAACTTAAAAAAATAATACTAGAAAGCATTTTGGAAGATAAAAATTACAGGAAGTCATATATTGCATAATCTCCCCTTGTATTCCAGGCAGAACACTAATGGAAACAGAGAAGAAAAAAAATCTAAATTACCTTTAAGAACTTTTGGGGATTCTTGGGATTCAAATAGACGTATATTAAGGATTATTTCCAACATACAACAATCTAATACTATGCATATACATACACACACACACATACTAATTTTAATTTAAAAAATAGGCAATAGCTCTTCACCAAACCCCTTAACCCATTTTCCTTTTTTTTTTTTTTCCCCTGAAATCACAAATGTGTGAAGTTTTCAAATTTCCTGTAGTGGTTGTGGCTGTGTAACAGCTGATGGGAAATGAACACATGTGTTTATGGTGATTTTAGTCAGTCAGTCAGTTCAGTTGCTCAGTCGTGTCCAACTCATGTCCAACCCCATGGATTGCAGCAAGCCAGGCTTCCCTGTCCATCACCAACTCCCAGAGTTTACTCAAACTCACGTCCATTGAGTCGGTGATGCTATCCAACCATCTCATCCTCTGTTGTCCCCTTCTCCTCCCACCTTCAATCTTTCCCAGCATCATGGTCTTTTCACATGAGTCAGTTCTTCGCATCAGGTAACCAAAGTATTGCAATTTAAGCTTCATCATGAGTCCTTCCAATGAACACTCAGGACTGATCTCCTTTAGGATGGACTGGTTGGTTCTTGCAGTCCAAGGGACTCTCAAGAGTCTTCTCCAACACCACAGTTCAAAAGCATCAATTCTTTGGCGCTCAGCTTTGTTTATAGTCCAACTTTCACATCCATACGTGACCACTGGAGAAACCATAGCCTTGACTAGAAGGGCCTTTGTTGCAAAGTAATGTCTCTGTTTTTTAATATGCTGTTTAAGTTGGTCATAACTTAAAGTTGCCCCCTACGTGGTCCCCATTACATGTTATTTTCATGGACTGAATGCATGTGAAAAGGGCTCACTTTGAAGTCCTGTTGAAGATAATGAAGCATTAAGATGGAAGAAATTCCAGTCCTTGAATTGCCACTGGGAGGAAAATTAGTGAGTAGTCCTTCAAAACATGTTTTCGCTTTAATATAAGCATGAAAAATATATCTATCATATTTAAAACATCATGTTTTTTGTTATAATACCTTAGCATCATTTAATTAATACAATGGTATTCTGAAGGCTCTTAATTATTAGAATTCAAAGGGTGGTATACAAAAAAAGCAATAGCTTTGCAAGTGAAAATGCATATATTTGTAAACTCAATATTTTCTTAAACACAGGTTTAATTAGAGTACAATGAATAATTAGATGATGAACATTTCCTAGATTCTATTGGCATGTTAAGATTCATGTTTGTTTTAAAAAGAGATATTTATGTCGGAGAGTGTTTTGCCTATGTTCTCCTCTAGGAGTTTTATAGTTTCTGGTCTTACGTTTAGATCTTTAATCCATTTTGAGTTTATTTTTGTGTAAGGTGTTAGAAATGTTCTAGTTTCATTCTTTTACAAGTGGTTGACCAGTTTTCCCAGCACCTCTATGACCCACCTCCCAGAATATTGGAAATAAAAGCAAAAACAAACAAATGGGACCTAATTAAACTTAAAAGCTTCTGCACAACAAAGGAAACTATTAGCAAGGTGAAAAGGCAGCCTTCAGAATGGGAGAAATTAATAGCAAATGAAGCAACGGATAAACAACTAATCTCAAAAATATACAAGCAACTCCTACAGCTCAACTCCAGAAAAATAAATGACCCAATCAAAAAATGGGCCAAAGAACTAACTAGACATTTCTCCAAAGAAGACATACAGATGGCTAACAAACACATGAAAAGATGCTCAACATCACTCATTATCAGAGAAATGCAAATCAAAACCACTATGAGGTACCATTTCACGCCAGTCAGAATGGCTGCGATCCAAAAGTCTACAAATAATAAATGCTGGAGAGGGTGTGGAGAAAAGGGAACTCTCTTACACTGTTGGTGGGAATGCAAACTAGTACAGCCACTATGGAGAACAGTGTGGAGATTCCTTAAAAAACTGGAAATAGAACTGCCTTATGATCCAGCAATCCCACTGCTGGGCATACACAATGAGGAAACCAGAAGGGAAAGAGACACGTGTACCCCAATGTTCATTGCAGCACTGTTTATAATAGCCAGGACATGGAAGCAACCTAGATGTCCATCAGCAGATGAATGGATAAGAAAGCGGTGGTACATATACACAATGGAGTATTACTCAGCCATTAAAAATAATACATTTGAATCAGTTCTAATGAGGTGGATGAAACTGGAGCCTATTATACAGAGTGAAGTAAGCCAGAAAGAAAAACACCAATACAGTATACTAACGCATATATATGGAATTTAGAAAGATGGTAACAATAACCCTGTGTACAAGACTGCAAAAGAGACACCGATGTATAGATCAGTCTTATGGACTCTGTGGGAGAGGGAGAGGGTGGGGAGATTTGGGAGAATAGCATTGAAACATGTATAATATCATGTATGAAACGAGTCGCCAGTCCAGGTTCGACGCACGGTACTGGATGCTTGGGGCTGGTGCACTGGGACGACCCAGAGGGAGGGTAGGGGAGGGAGGAGGGAGGAGGGTTCAGGATGGGGAACACAGGTATACCTGTGGTGGGTTCATTTCGATATTTGGCAAAACTAATACAATATTGTAAAGTTTAAAAATAAAATAAAATTTAAAAAAATAAAATAAAAAGATATTTATTTGGAAGGAAAGCATTTTTTTACCTATAAAAATGGACACTGGTTTTTTAGAAGTTATCTGACAATTTTAGAATCTCTAATTTCTTCTGTTAGATTGTGTTTTCTTTGAGGATAATATCATATGTCCTTGATCTTTCTAGACCAGAGTTAAGTTATATTTAGCAACTGATTGCGAAGCAGGATGATCCCTGGTTCAGGAAGATCCCCTGGAGAATGAAATGGCAACCCATTTCAGTGTTCTTGCCTGGAAAATCTCATGGACAGAGGCTACAGTCCATGGGGTTGCAAAGAGTCAGACATGACTTAGTGACTTGTGACTTAGTGGCAGCCACAGAACATCTGCAAATTTTTTTTATTGAATAATTGAAAAATTTTATACCTAATTCTATTTTAGCAGTTATGATATTTATTGTGAATCATCACTACATGCTTTCTAGATTATACAGTGTCTTATACATGTGATGTGCATTCAAACAGAAAGGAAGGTCAATAGAGAGACAGAGATTTCGATCTGGTCTAGCTATGGACAGGAGCCCGTTCCAATAAACTAAAGATTAAGTTAGAAGCTGAAGCTCTGTCCTCGACCAGGTCTCAGGTGAAGAGCGAACTGATGAGGGGAATGGACTTTTGAAACTCTGCACGTTGTACATGTCACTGGTAGAAAGTTTAGGATGCTTGAAAAATATCAATAGATTAACTCCAAAGAGGAAAGATTGGGAAGTTTAAAAGTTTCAATCACCTTAAGCATTATGAGAAGGAGACAAGTGGATTGCACCTCCAGGAAGACAGTCTTTGTGAATTTTAGATTATCTCTTTGCCGATAAAACTTCTGACTAATGCATTAATGAAAAAACTTTATAATATAGATATGCATTACATATATCATACATATAATATTATACATTATATATGTAACTACTTGCATATAAGTGTGTATTCAATGTGAATTGTGGTATTTAAAAGCAAAATCTCTTAAAAATGTTAATTCTAACTCAACAACAAACAGGAAAATATTACAATTTTCCATATTGTGATTGAGAGCTAAAGGAAAAAAGAATTATATAATCATTTTCAAGACTGTCAGTATGTAGAAAGCACTCAGCTTAAACAATAGCAAATCAAAAGATAAACCCAGAGAGAACTAGATTTTATGCTGAAAATCAACACAAATCACATTATGATGAATGTCTACAATTATGATAGTATGTAATCCAAATGGATACAGATTTTTCTTCAAAATTAGCTCACTTTAAGCATTTCTTATGAATGGAAAATAACTTCCAATTTTGTTTTGAGCCATCAAATAACAAACACCTTGTAAATGAGACAGAAACAAGAATCCATTTGGCTACTGTGCCAGGAGGGACCCTAACAGCAGGTGATTACAATAAAGAAACACCTTATTGTTATATAGTTAACATCTGTGCTTTCTAAATGGTAAAGCAAATGAACATAATGGATATAGTTTTGGTTTCACACTTTGCCACCTGCCTTTACACAAGCGTATGTAGTGTCTTCAAATCACACATCCAAAATCTCAGATGCATCCTGCCAATTCTCCCTTAAATGATTTTATGTATGAATGGCAAGGAATAAACATGTTTTGCAATTTTGCTCACAAGGAGAAAGCAATAATTAAATTTATAACAGTGAGAGACTAGAATCTAAAGTGGTTTTGAGATGAATAAAGACTAGAAGGCAAAGATACAGTAGAATTCTAGAGTCAGCTTATTGTGTTAAATGTTTTTAAAATATATATGATATAAAGATAACAAATTTGAATGACAACAAATATCTGTGGCCCTTTTGGCTGATGCAACAACATTGATAAGGATTTAACTTAAGGAAAAATATTTACTATTGTGCTATTTACTATTTACTACTATTTACCATTGTACTCTTCTGCAAGCAGAATTCTCTTTGTGGTTACATCTATAGGATAGAGAAAAATAGGTCACTCATTTTCAGGCATATTTTTTTCTTTTTTTTAAAAAATAATTTACTTATTTTAATTGGGGGATAATTACTTTATTTTTTTATTTTTTCTAAATGTTCTTTTTTTTTCTTTTTTTTTAATTTAATTTTATTTAACTTTAAAATATTGTATTGGTTTTGCCATATATCAAAATGAATCCGCCACATACTTTAAAACATTGTGATGGATTTTGCCATACATCAACAGGAATTGGCCACAGGCATACATGTGTCCCCCCATCCTGAACTCCCCTCGCACCACCCTCTTCACCCTATCCCTCTGGGATGTCACAAAGCATCTGCTTTTGGTGCCTTTTATGGCACGTCTGGGGCATCTTTTGGAGCATAACTAAGATACTCCAAGTTGTCTTCTTTGAAAGTAAGTAAACATGCTGCCAACTATTTCCACAGACTTTGTTGCCTGCTAGGATATATCTTTCTAGTTCTTAATGAATAGTAAGACTTAATAAAAATATCCATTAGATATTTTAGATTTGAGTGCTTAATGATTTTATTAATAACATTTAACTTGATCAAAATGACTTTGCCTTTCTTAAATTAAAGGTTTTGATATAACTGAAATTGTGTTTACAGTCATACTTTTGTAGAGACAGAACATTTGATTATAAGGGAATAATACTCTGTCTTCTCTGTTCACTTGTTTTGTGACCTAGAGATGGTTTTAAAGTCTCTGGTCTTGAGATTCTCTGTCTACAAAATGAAGGTATTAGTCACTCTCAAACTCAAGATGATCCTGTGTACTTCAAACACAAAAATAAATGAAAAGTAATCCTTGATAAAATGTTTGGGAAATAGTCATTCTCTAACCTCTCAAAACAGAGATCTTACAAACCTCAGAATATTAAGGACTTCAAGCAACCTTGAAAAAAATCCTAAATAAATAAATAAACAATAAGTCTGCATTTTCTCAAAATGACAAGAGTACTTTCATAAATTGGGATAAGGTAGTAGAATTTGAACACATATTAACATCTCTCTGACCCTGAGGATAATGAGCTGTTATTTTGAGGAGAAAAGTGGTATAGGATGACCTATGGGTTCCCATCCACAATAAATTACAAGACGCTTCACTTGTTTGAAAAATCACAGTGCATATACATACATGTTCTCCAAAAGTCAAATCGAGGTTTTTCATGACTTAGCATAGTGAAGCATTTTCCTTCTTTGTGTCATTCCCAAAGATCTAATCGATAATTATATAGCTTATTTGTAAATTCTTATTTGGACATTTAAATTCAATTTTTCCTATTTGAAATATACCTCACATCATAATTCTGATAAAAAAGCACATAGCATATACATAGTTTTAAAACTGACATATTCATCACCTGAATGCCTTCTTTCGTATACTGTTGTGAAGGAAATAACACAGACTTTAGAAATAAAATGGAAAGGTTTAAATTTCCAACATTACTCTTTGTTCCATTAGAAAGTACACATGAATCACATAAAAACATTAAAAATAGAATATTTTAAATGCCCAATTCCAAAAATTTGCATTACAGTATACTTGAGATTGGCACCCCACTCCAGTACTCTTGCCTGGCAAATCCCATGGACGGAGGAGCCTGGTAGGCTGCAGTCCATGGGGTCACTAGGAGTCAGACACAACTGAGTGACTTCACTTTCACTTTTCACTGTCATGCATTGGAGAAGGAAATGGCAACCCACTCCAGTGTTCTTGCCTGGAGAATCCCAGGGACGGGGGAGCCTGGTGGGCTGCCGTCTCTGGGGTCGCAGAGTCGGACATGACTGAAGCGACTTAGCAACAGTAGCAGCAGCATGCTTGAGATTAAAAGATGATCAGATATTTAAATATCTTTCTTACATGTTCTAATTCAATATACTATTTTATTCTAATGCATAAATCCACAGATTTTCATTTGAAAAGTAAAAGTTGTTTAGAAATCTCTTAAAGCATTGAAATTCACAGAGTAACTTATTTTATTTTTAATATGTATACTTATGAATAGATACCAGTGTATTATATATACTTACATATAGTATAAACGTATATACATTATATACAAATAATGCAATTCTGAAAAAAACATTTAAAATTTTTTCTGGAGCTTTAAAGACAATTTGCTGAAAAACATTATAAAAGACTAATAAAATTAATGACGTGACTTTATTAACCTATTATGTGATTTGAATAATAGCAAGGGACATTGCCCAATTAAGACCATTTATTCAATCAACAGATTCTTACTGTGTCCAGCTTGGTATGTGCACAGAAAGTTAATAGAGAATTGAAAGATGCTTGATAGTAAAGCTAGTGCAGAATTCCTACACATCAACAAACCACTATAATACAACCTGGGGAGTGTTTGACAGTTTTATGCATGGTACACATCTGCAAGCCTTGAGGAGACTTCATGTGAGGGGATGACTAACCAATCATTGCCTCAGTACAAGGACAAATGAAGAATTCATAGATGGTATGAAAACCGAGCTTAAAAAATGAGCTATACAATAGGACAAGGTGATGGTGAATCTTGTGATGAGAGCTGATTATTCCAGAGAGTCGGAACACAAGTAGAGACGCACAGAGTTGGTAATGGGTATGAACTATTTCTACACCTGCGTTTAGTGCAATATCCCTGAGGATGTCTAATAGGAAATGAGCTGTTCATGAAGACATTTTCATGTTCCTCTGAGGAGTTTGGACTATATCAGGGAGTCTACTTTAAGCAAAGATACTGTATAATCAAACTTGTATATTAGAAAGAACACCCTAAAGCATTTTTGGGAAAGGACTACTGAGAAGTAATTTGGGATATTGTGAAATTTGGGATTTTGTGTGTGTGTGTGTGAAATATGTTTTTATTTATTTATTTATTTTTTACTTTACAATATTGTATTGGTTTTGCCATACATCAACATGAATCCGCCACAGGTATACATGTGTTCCCCATCCTGAATCCCACTCCCTCTTCCCTCCCGGTACCATCCCTCTGGATCGTCTCAGTACACCAGCCCCAAGCATCAGTATCATGCATGGAACCTGTATGCGAGACAGCAAAAGAGACACAGATGTATAGAAATCTGGGATTTTTTAAAACTTATTTTTCAGATATTAAAATAAAGAATGAGTATGAACATATAGTGGAGAAGGACATAGCAACCCTCTCCAGTATTCTTGCCTGGAGAATCCCCATGTACAGAGAAGCCTGGCAGGCTACAGGCCATAGGGTTGTAAAGAATCAGACACGACTGAGTGACTAAGCACATGCACATGTAAGAAAAGGAGATATAGTGGAAACATATTGGAAAGATCATGTTTTTAAAAAATAAAGTTCAAGTATCTTTCTATTTCTTGATATGAATAATAGAGTAGTTGTTGGTTCCATTTTTTGAGATAGAAAAAAATGAGGGGCAGTTTTTTTTGTGAAACAGTGATAAGTCAGTCTGTATCCTTTGATTTGAAGACACATCTGTGTAACCACCAACAGAAGGTGCTACATGTGTAGTTAAACCTGTGGATTTGGAAGCTAAGGAAACATTTTCAACTTAAGAATTAATTCAAATGTATGTGGTACTTGAAGCCATGGAGAATACTATTTATTTGATAACAGGGTGCAAAACAGGTAAAAAAAAATTCTTTGGAATTCAACAAAGATGATGATGATATCATCCAAAGAGAGCATATTGTGAAAAGAAAGAGCAATAAATAACAGATTCGAGAAAGACCCTTCAGATCAGATCAGATCAGTCGCTCAGTCGTGTCTGACTCTTTGCGACCCCATGAATTGCAGCACACCAGGCCTCCCTGTCCATCACCAACTCCCGGAGTTCACTCAGACTCACGTCCATCGAGTCAGTGATGCCATCCAGCCATCTCATCCTCTGTGGTCCCCTTCTCCTCCTGCCCCCAATCCCTCCCAGCATCAGAGTCTTTTCCAATGAGTCAACTCTTCACATGAGGTGGCCAAAGTACTGGAGTTTCAGCTTTAGCATCATTCCTTCCAAAGAAAGACCCTTACTTTGCACCAAAAGAGGAGAAAGGGGGGCTCATTAAAAAGACTAAGAAGTGCTGAGGAAAATTTAGAAAATATGCTAGTGAGAATTTCTAGCTATATGATATGCTCAGAAATCTCAAATAACATGAAAAAATATATCCAACAAATCCTGGAAAATGCCTATTTCATATGGTAACTAAATAGGATGACTTTGAAATTAGGCAAAGAAGTCAGTGGATTTGGGGAAGCAGAAGTCATTGTATTTGTTTGAGGTGAAGAGATAGAAGGATTTGAAATAATGAAATTGGATAAGATATTTTAAACTAAATGAAGCACTTGAATGTCACTAGTTAAATAAAAAGATTGAACTATTGTACCTGTGAGATCTCATTTATCTCTGTATATCTATGATTCATGAAGAAAAAAAAATCCCAATCACAAAACAAATTCTAATATTTAAAATACCATAAAGAAAAGCAAAAGCACTTTGTAAGAGTTAACTTTTAATACAGACTTGAGTAAGGTTAAAATATATTCTATGGCTTATGAAGTGAATGCATTTTCTTTAGTATGCATTTAATATCCTTTTATCTACCCATATAAGCAATGCTGACTCACTTTAAATTATGGATACCACTTCATCTATAAAATACATTTACTTTTGACTTTGGGGGTCCATAAAATAAATACTAATATATCATTATGGAAGCCACAGATAATCAACCATTTGGTATGATCATTTTATATGCTTAAAAGATTTGTCTTTTTAACATGATTTTAATATTATATGTGATATTTCTTATTTTGGCAAGTAGGGGTAAATTCAATAAAGTCTATATAAGATTTACACACACACACACACACACACACACACACACACATAACAGTAAATAATGTTGTGTAGGTGTTGGATCCACTATCACAGTCAAGATAAGGAACAGATCCAGTCCTACAAGGAATTTTATATTCACTTTTGAATATACATTACACTTTTGTATTCACATCCCACTCCCTCCAGCTTCCCCTGCTGCTGCTGCTGCTAAGTCACTTCAGTCGTGTCCGACTCTGTGCGACCCCATAGATGGCAGCCCACCAGGCTCCCCCGCCCCTGGGATTCTCCAGGCAAGAACACTGGAGTGGGTTGCCATTTGCTTCTCCAATGCATGAAAGTGAAAAGTGAAATTGAAGCTGCTTAGTCATGTCCGACTCTTCGCGACCCCATGGACTGCAGACTACCAGGTTCCTCCGTCCATGGGATTTTCCAGGCAAGAGTACTGGAGTGGGGTGCCATCGCCTTCTCCCACTGGCACCCACCTAACCTCTGGAAACCGAACAGTAAACTTTCTTCCATTTCTAAAATTCATACTTTTAAGCATGTTGTATAAACGGAATCATGAAGTATATAACATTTAGATTTTTTTTTAATTTGGAGATTAAATGCAAACCTTTTTCTTTATTTATTGCTGAATCATGGTCCATAGTATGTATAGACCACACTTGGTTTCCCCATTCACCTGTTGAAGGACAAATGATTCCTGTTGTGAATTACTATAAATAAAGCTGCAATAAATATTTGTGCATAGCTTTTTGTGTAAGCCTAAGTTTTCATTTCTCTATAATAAGTGACAAACAATACAGGTCCTGGATTATATGGTATTTGTTGGCAAGGGTTGTCATAAGAAAAAGCCATAAATTCTGTGGCTTAAACACAAAAATATAACTACTCACATGCCTGGAGTCTGAAAGTCTAAAGTCAAAGTAAACAAGGTTTGGTGTCTGTTGAGAGCTCCCCACTGTGTTGCAAAGGGTCATCTTCTCACCATGCGCTCACAACTTGTGTGTGTAGAAATAGTAAGCTGTCTCATGTCTCTTCTTATACAGTCAGTGAGTCTACTGGGTCAGGGCCCCATTCTTGTGACTTAATTGAACATTATTGGCTTCTTTAAAGACATTGTCTCCAAAGACAGCCACCCTAGGGATCAGGACTAACAGAGGACTTCGGGAAGTACAAAATTTTTCAGTCCCTAACCTACAGTAATCGGATATTTTATTTCACAAGAAACTGACAAGCTGCTTTCTAGGCTGTACTGTACCATTTTACATTCCAACTAGGGATGCATAAGTAATCCAGTTTTCCTGCTTTCTCACCAGAATTTGATGTCACTATTTTTAATTTTAGTTATTCTGATACATGTGGAGTGACATCTCCTTGTTTTAGTTTACATTCTCCTGATGATTAATGATGTTGAAAATTTTTCATGCATTTGACAGTTGTATATCCTCTTTTGTGAAAGTGCTCGTGTCTTTGTCCACTTTAAAATTTGATTTGATTGTTTACTTTTACTGTTAAGTTTTGAACTGTTTTATATTTCTAAATGTGAATCCTTCACTGGGTATGTAATTTGCAAACATATTCTTCTGCTCCATATTTTGTCTTTTCATTCTAATCCAGTAAGATTTTCTAGAACAAGCATTTATAATTTTGATGATACTCAGTTTATCACTTTTTTCTTTTATGAATCATGATTTTGTTCAGATTCTAAGAAATCTTTATCAAGTCCAAAATCCTAAAGATTTTAATTTAAAGGTTTGAAGTTTGTCATCTGACATTTAGCTGTAAGGTTTAGATTGAAGTTCTATTTTTCACTTTTTTTTCCTTGCCTATGGCTGTCCAATTGCTCCAGCACCATTTGTTGAAGAGGTTGTCTTTCCTGTATTGCCTTTGCCTTTTTCTGGCTCTATTTATGGATTCCCTTTTCTGTTCCATTGGTCTATGTGTCTTTCCCCCTGCCAATATCACACTGTCTTAATTTCAAGTAAAATAATCTTCCCAATTTATTCATTTTATAAAGATTGTTTTAGCTATTATAAGACCAGTTACCCAGGAGGATCATGCACTCGTTGTTATTGAGAAAATGGATATTTGAATGTTTTACATGAGGAAGAAAAACAGGTTTAAAATCAATGATATAACTTCATATTAAGAAATTAGAAATAAATATAAAATAGCAAAGTGCATGAATAAATTAAATAATAAAGATAAAAGTAAATATCAACAAAATATAAAGCAATTTAAAAGCCAATAAAAAATAAATAAAATTTCATGGACACAGAAAGCAGATTGGTGTTTGCCAGAGGCAGGGGGAGGTGGATGCACAAAGTGGGTGAAAGAATGAAAAGTACAAAGTTCCAGTTATAAAATAAACCATCCATGGGATATAATATACAACATGGTGACTGTAGTTATAATTAAGCACTATACATATGAAAGTTTCTAACGATGTAGATCTCATTAGTCCTCAGAACAAGGAAAATTGTTGTCCCTGTATGGTGATAGATGGTAACTAGACTTATTGTGATCATTTCACAATATGTACAAATATTGATGTACCCTTGAGACTAATTTAATGTTATTAGCCAATTGTACTTCATTTAAAAAGCCAGACGTTGTTTCTTTTGAAACATTAATAAAATAATTAAATCCCTAATGCAATTCATCAGAGGGAGAGACCCATTAATATTTAGGAATGCAAGATAACATTGTCTCAGAAAGGAGACTTAACTAGAAAAGGGTGTGGTGGACATATACTATGCTTTGATTGGAATGGTAATTACACAGTATATGCATTTGTCAAGGAGCTAACCACTTAAGTTAGTGTATGTTACTGTATGTAAATTTTACATCAATAACAAACATTTTAAAAGAAAACATAAGGCTGAAAGAGCTTGCCTCAGGGGAACATTTAGAGAGAAAAGCAATGGGCAAAGACTGTAATTTTGAGAAGCAAGTAGGCTACTTGGAAATTTTTAGAGTTTAGATTGTAGATATATGAAAAATGCAATATAATGATACATAAGCTAAGGGGTAGCATAATTTTTAATATTGTTGATAATATTTGTTTATTTTTTATTGTTCAGGAGTATTATTTATAGACGTATCTTTAGGTAATGACTGAAAAGTACCCACTGTATCCACAGGTATTGTCTGAACTAAGGGAAAGTGGTTCCATGTATTCTTGGGTGCCCAAGCCAGATAACAAAGGACTGAGGCTGAGTAAGGATAATAAAGGGATGTTTTTATTTTCAAGATGCTTGAATGACATGGATAGGAAGCAGAAATTTAAAAGCAACAATAATACTTGGGCTTTTAAAAACATTCAGAAATATATGGCAAAACCAATACAATATTGTAAAGTTAAAAAATAAAATAAAATTAAATTTAAAAAAAAAGAAAGAAAAGAAAACAGAAAAAAAAAAAACCTAAAAACATTCAGAAAATATTGTGTTGGGTCCTCTATCAACATATCCAAGATAACTGTTATATTCTGTTCAGAATGTATGTCATAATGTTACTTTCTTCAATGTGTAATAAAGATTTTTTTTATTTATGAATGGAAAATGGAGCAGCATAAATATCACTGGTAACTCAAATGGTAAAGAATCTGCCTGCAAGGCAGGAGATCTGGGTTCCATCACTGAGTCAGGAAGATCCCCTGGAGAAAGGAATGACCACCCACTCCAGTATTCTTGCCTGGAGAATTGCATGGACACAGAAGCCAGAGTCAGACATGACTGAAAGACTAACACACACACACACACACTCACTCATTCTGGTCAGTATTCTCAAGCGAGGTTGATATCAGCAGAAAAAACAATAGTAAATAGAACTATCTGGTTAATCCTTAAATTCAATTTATCTACTCTATTTCCTCCTGGGTATTTCCCTTACAGGAATCTCACTAGTATCTAATCTGTTATATCTGGCCAACCACTTTTTATCAATTACCCTGCAAACATTGCTAAAGTTATTGTGCAAGACAAAGTGAGCAACTGATTTCTTAGTTCCCCATTCGGATTGGCCCATGCTCATTCTCTATTTTCCTGTCCAAATTTATTCTACACTTGTATGTGTGGCTTCAAGAAGCTGCTTTGACTTTTGATTTCTGAGGGGGTTTCAAAAATGAGGAGCACAGGCAAGAAATCAAAAAAGGAGGGACACTGAGATTCAGAATAGATAAATAACTATCCAGCCAGAAAATAGATTTAGATACAGATATAGGAAAAGGAGTTCGTCAAGGCTGTATATTGTCACCCTGTTTATTTAACTTATATGCAGAGTACATCATGAGAAACGCTGGACTGGAAGAAACACAAGCTGGAATCAAGATTGCCGGGAGAAATATCAATAACCTCAGATATGCTGATGACACCACCCTTATGGCAGAAAGCGAAGAGGAACTAAAAAGCCTCTTGAAGAAAGTGAAAGTGGAGAGTGCAAAAGTTGGCTTAAAGCTCAATATTCAGAAAATGAAGATCATGGCATCCGGTCCCATCACTTCATGGGAAATAGATGGGGAAACAGTGGAAACAGTGTTAGACTTTATTTTTCTGGGCTCCAAAATCACTACAGATGGTGACTGTAGCCATGAAATTAAAAGATGCTTGCTCCTTGGAAGGAAGGTTATGACCAACCTAGATAGCATATTCAAAAGGAGAGACATTACTTTGCCAACAAAATTTTGTCTAGTTAAGGCTATGGTTTTTCCAGTGGTCATGTATGGATGTGAGAGTTGGACTGTGAAGAAGGCTGAGCGCCAAAGAATTGATGCTTTTGAACTGTGGTGTTGGAGAAGACTCTTGAGAGTCCCTTGGACTGCAAGGAGATCCAACCAGTCCATTCTGAAGGAGATCAGCCCTGGGATTTCTTTGGAAGGATGCTAAAGCTGAAACTCCAGTACTTTGGCCATCTCATGCCAAGAGTTGACTCATTGGAAAAGACTCTGATGCTGGGAGGGATTGGGGGCAAGAGGAGAAGGGGACAACAGAGGATGAGATGGCTGGATGGCATCACCGACCCGATGGACGTGAATCTGAGTGAACTCCGGGAGTTGGTGATGGACAGGGAGGCCTGGCATGCTGCGATTGATTCATGGGGTCGCAAAGAGTCGGACATGACTGAGCGACTGATCTGATCTGATCTGATCTGATAGAAGTAGATGTGGATGCAGATATAGATGTAGATGTAGACATAGCTGTAGATATAGGTGTAGATACAAATATAGATGTGGATGTAGACACAGGTGTAGATGTAACTATAGATGTAGATGTAGGTATAGGTATAGATAGAGGTAGGTGTAGATACAAATATAGATGTGGATATAGATGTAGATGTAAATATAAGTTAGATGGAAATGTGTTGTAGATATAGGTGTAGGTGTTAAGTACAGATGTAGGTGTAGGTATAGGTATAGATAGATGTAGGTGTAGATACAGATTTCGATTTAAATGGAGGTGTAGATGTGGATACAGCTACCAATGTAGGTGTAGATGTAGATGTTCAGTTCAGTTCAGTTCAGTCACTCAGTCGTGTCCAACTCTTTGTGACCTCATGAACTGCAGCATGCCAGGCCTCCCTGTCCATCACCAACTGCCAGAGTCCACCCAAACCCATGTCCACTGAGGCAGTGATGCCATCCAACCATCTCATCCTCTGTCATCCCCTTCTCCTCCCACCTTCAATCTTTCCCAGCATCAGGGTCTTTTCTAATGAGTCAGCTCTTCTCATCAGGTGGCCAAAGGATTGGAGTTTCAGCTTCAGAATTAGTCCTTCCAAAGAATATTCAGGATTGATTTCCTTTAGGATGGACTGGTTGGATCTCCTTGAATCAAAGGGACTCTCAAGAGTCTTCTCCAACACCACAGTTCAAAAGCATCAATTCTTTGGCACTCAGCTTTCTTCACAGTCCAACTCTCACATCCATACATGACCACTGGAAAAACAATAGCTTTGACTAGATGGACCTTTGTTGGCAAAGTAATGTCTCTGCTTTTTAATATGCTGTCTAGGTTGATCATAACTTTTCTTCCAAGGAGTAAGTGTCTTTTAATTTCATGGCTGAAGTCACCATCTATAGTGATTTTGGAGCCCAAGAAAATAAAGTCTGTCACAGTTTCCACTGTTTCCCCATCTATTTGCCATGAAGTGAAGGGACCAGATGCCATAGTCTTAGTTTTCTGAAAGTTGAATTTTAAGTCAACTTTTTCACACTCCTCTTTCACTTTCATCAAGAGACTCTTTAGTTCTTTTTCGTCTTTGCCATAAGGGTGCTGTCATCAGCATATCTGAGGTTATTGATATTTCTCCGTGCAGTCTTGATTCCAGTTTGTGCTTCATCCAGCCCAGCATTTCACTTGATGTACTCTGCATATAAGTTAAATAAGCAGGGTGACAATATACAGCCTTGATGTATTCCTTTCCCGATTTGGAACCAGTCTGTTTTTTCATGTAGAGTTCTAACTGTTGCTTCCTGACCTGCATACAGATTTCTCAGGAGGGAGGTAGGTGGTCTGGTATTCCCATAAGATGTGATGTAGGTGTAGGTATGAGTAGGTCAGATGTAGATAGAATTTCCTTCTCCTCCCCACCACTTGTAAAATCACTGAAATTCATTTACCTCCTAACATCACAGCTCTTGTCAGAGGCATTCTACAGTGGCTCTTTTTCTGGTAACAGCCGTCTTTTCTTTACATTTTCAGTCCTAAAATTGGGAATGAGACCTTGTTCTAGCTAGGTCCTTCTAAACTTTTAAAATCCAAAGTTCATGCATTATTTGTTTCCTGCCAGGATTCTGATTGCTTTGTCTCTTTTATTCATAAGTAATAAATAAAAAGGAAAGGAAATTGATAGCATCATGGTTAGGTGTTCACTAGTGTCTTCTATAAAATTCTATATAAAATATATTGATACCATATATTTGTAGGGGCCAAGTGGCTCAGGAGTTTGAAGTGGGCATTAACAGATTCCAGTTTTTTCCATAAACAAATTGTGAAGGCTGGATATGTTATCTGAATATATATTCAAGTCTTTTAAGAATAAAAAGTTTCAAAGTTTTAGTTTTCAGAAAATCACCTAATTATTCTAAAAAAAAAACAGGAAATACATTAGAATGTGTACATTTTCATCTGATTATATTAAATTTTTTCTTTAAAATCAGTTTTATTTTAATATACAAAATATGTCCTAAAGCATTCTTATGTAATATCTGGGGTCAAAATTCCATAGATTAACATGTAAGATGTTTTTTATTGACTCAGTAGATATTTATCAGTCAGCTTTCTGGTAGATGGAGATACATTGTTAAACAGCAGAGATCAGATTGTTGCACTCATAGGGTTTATCTTTAGGTGAGACGATACATACAGTAAGAAATAAAGAGATATGTAATGTTAACTGCTGTTTCTAGTTCTTTAAGGTTATTCTTTGTGAATAAAAAAGTGACCAGTGTAGTAGAAGCATAGTAAGAAAATGTTTAATAGTTTAAAATTTATTCCCCTGGGTGGCTCTTCAATAACTGTTTTGATGCTAACAACACTTTGGCATCTACTCTACAGGCCAAAAGATCCTTTCGCAGCTGGATGGCAGGTTGGTTCAGATTCTAGTCTATATTGGTTCAGATTTCAAGTTTTATTTACACTGAATTTCAGGGAAGTACTAAGGGGCTTTTGCATGGGTCTTGATTGAAAGACTCCAGCAGATAGGACACCTTGTGACATAAATGTAGATAGCTGCAAATAGACATCTGGTACCAAGTAACAAAAAGAGATGGCGAAATGTGAACTGAAATGTGATAGTGATTATTGTATTCTGAAGATATAGTCTGTAACTCTTCCTGTGAGGAAGCAGGATGGTTACATGTATTATAAATGCTATTGGCTTATTCCAAGATCTCCTTTTCATTATAGGGGACTGGAATGCAAAAGTAGGAAGTCAAGAATCGCCTGGAGTAACAGGCAAATTTGGCCTTGGAATATAGAATGAAGCAGGGCAAAGACTAATAGAGTTTTGTCAAGAAAATGCACTGGTCATAGCAAACACCCTCTTCCAACAACACAAGAGAAGATTCTACACATGGACATCACCAGATGGTCAACACCGAAATCAGATTGATTATATTCTTTGCAGCCAAAGATGGAGAAGCTCTATACAGTCAGCAAAAACAAGACCAGGAGCTGACTGTGGCTCAGATCATGAGCTCCTTATTGCCAAATTCAGACTTAAATTGAAGAAAGTAGGGAAAACCACTAGACCATTCAGGTATGACCTAAATCAAATCCCTTATGATTATACAGTGGAAGTGAGAAATAGATTTAAGGGCCTAGATCTGATAGATCGAGTGCCTGATGAACTATGGACTGAGGTTCGTGACATTGTACAGGAGACAGGGATCAAGACCGTTCCCATACAAAAGAAATGTAAAAAAGCAAAATGGCTGTCTGGGGAGGCCTTACAAATAGCTGTGAAAAGAAGAGAAGTGAAAAGCAAAGGAGAAAAGGAAAGATATAAGCATCTGAATGCAGAGTTCCAAAGAATAGCAAGAAGAGATAAGAAAGCCTTCCTCAGAAGCCTTCCTCAGAAATATCCTGACCTAAAATCAAATCGATAAATGGGCTGTATAAGTATATTCCACTTAATAATTACCATCTGTTTATCTCAAACGGTGGCTCAGTCGGTAAAGCATTTGCCTGCAATGCAGGAGACCTGGGTTTTATTCCTGGGTGGGGAAGATCCCCCTGGAGAAGGAAATGGCAATCCACTCCAGCACTCTTGCCTGGAAAATCCCATGGACAGAGGAGCCTGATAGGCTACAGTCCATGGGGTCTCAAAGAGTCGGACACGACTGAGCTATCACTTCACTATCTCAAATTTATCACCTGTTTAAGTCTAATTTCAAACTTAACCCTAGTTAGTGTTACTAAGATAAACAATATTTCTTTATCGATATAAAAAAAACCAACTCTTTGACATTTTCTCTGTTATCCTATCAAAGAGAAACAACAATCAGCTTTTATTGATTTTTGACAAACCTAAGTGGTTTCTTTATATCATTTGTTTTTCCACTAAGTAATTACAACTAGTCATTCTATTATGTTTCTTCTAACTTGTCCTGTTTTAAAGATCAAATATCATTATCATGAAACAAAGCTATATGTCATAAAACATGATGATCTTTTGGGAACTTAGTCACTTTGATCTATAGTGAGTTCTTCATTAGAATCAAAAGGGTTCTCAGCTATTCTTTATCTACTACCCTAAGGAGAGCAGAATGATTTGAATACATCTCTGTTAACTTGATTGTGTTCTACTGTATATTTTAACATTTTTTTATTATTTCATGTGATTGAATATTTCTTTTTTAAATTATTAAAATACTGCAATATAAACACAATTCTTTTTTCCAGATGTTTTGAGATATTCCACGTTAAAGTGTGCAGTGCAATAATTTGATACATGTGTATACTGAGAAATGGTCATCACAATAGTTAACACCTTTCACTCCCTCACTTAATTACCATGTGTGTGCATGCGTGTCTGTATGTATGTGGTGATATTATTTAATATCCATCATCTTAGTAACTTTAAAGTATCTAATAGAGAACAGTTAACTATAATCACCATGATATACATAGTTCTCCAGAACTTATTCATCTTACAACTGGAAATTTGTACCTTTTGAACACCATCCCTCTCTTTCCTCCATCTCCCTTATCCTAAGAACCATGATTCTATTCTCCATTTCTATGATCTTTGGCTGTTTTTAGATTATACAAACAAGTGAGGACATAAAGTATTTGCTGTTGTATGACTTCTTTTACTTAGTATAATGTCCTCAAGATCCATTCATGTTGTTGCAAAAGACATGCTTTTCTGCTTTATTTATGGCCGAGTAATATTTGTTATATATTTATATCAATAGATGATAGGCATAGGTACAGATATATAGTTATAGATATAGATCTCAAATTTTGTCATGATTTATCCATAGATGGATACTTAGGTTGTTCCCATGTCTTGCCTATTATGGATAATGCTGCAATGAACATGAAGGTGCAGATCTCTCTCCATGTGGTGATTTTATTTTCTTCATATAAGTGACAAGGAGTAGAATAATTGAATCATATGGCAGTTCTATTTTCAATTTTTTTTAGTAATCTCCAAACTGTTTTCCATTGTGACTATACCAATTTACATTTCCACTAACAGTGTCCAAGGTTTCTTTTTTCTACATTCTCACCAACACTGGTTAACTCTTGTTTCTTAGTAATAGCTGTTCTAACAAATATGAAGTTACATCTCATTGCTGTTTCGGTTTGCATTTCCATGGTTATTAGTGATACTGACATATCTTCCGGTACTTGTTGGGCATTTATATGTATTCTTTAGAAAAATGTCTATTGAAATCCTTTGCCCATTTTTTAATCATATTTTTAAAAATTGCTGCTGAGTTGTTTGAGTTCTTATATATTTTGGATATTAATCCCTTATTGAGTAGATAGTTTACAAATATTTTCTCTCATTCTATAGATTGACTTCATTTTGCTGATCATTATGTCGATTGTTTCCCTTAGTTGTACAGGTTGTTTTTTTTTTTTTTATGCAGTCCCTGTTTATTTTTCTTTTTTTGCTTGTGTTTTTGGTGTCATATACAAAAAAATGTTCAAAGATCGACGGTAAAGAAATTTCTATATTTTGTTTTATCAATTTTATGTCTTTTATGTCTTATGTGTAAGTCTTTAGTCTATGCTGAGTTTATCCTGTGAGTGGTTTAAGATGGAGTTCTGATCGCACTGGATGCAAATAGTCAGCTTTCTCATTACCATTTATTTCCCTATTGAGTATTCTTGGCTCCCTCATCACATATTAGTTGATCATACATAGGTTAGTTTATTTCTGGGTTCTCAATTCTGTTCCATTGGTCTATTTGTGTATTTTTGTTACAATACATACTATTTTGATTAATATAGCTTTGTATAAAGTTTTAAATTAGAAAGTATGATTGATGCTTCCAACTTTGTTCTTTTTTCTTAGGCTTGATGAGCCCAATTCTTTATTTGCTGAGCAATACCATTTTCCCAGAAGTCTCCTTTATTTATTTTGTGGATATTCAATTAAACGGTTGAATAACTGTCTTGTTATTTATATATACACAGTTGTGTTGTTTATTCTCTTTGCCTTGGGTTATTAAGTTTTAGATAATAATAATGAACCTGAAAAGTTGTTTCTTGGTTAGTATTACAGAATATAATTAAAAAGAAAAAATAAAACAGAACAACTGCAAACACTGTTCTTAGGAATTCAGTCATGCTACATACATTATTTATTTCCTGAATTTAATGTGCAGATTTTCAAATTGCACATCTGAGAAACTATTTAATGTATTTTAGTAGTACAAGCTCTGAGATTAATATGCTTTTCAAATTATACTAATTGATTCTTAAATATCTTTAAAAGGCCCATTTTTTTTTTTAATTTTGAGTTTTGTTTTAACTAAGGCTGTTGATTTTCTTTATTCATGCTCTTTCCTGTTGCAAGAAGGTAATATGCCCTTAAAACAAATGAGACTATTGTGTGTGTTTTTTAAGTTTCAGAGTATTAAGGGGCTGCCTCACACACTAGTTTACTAGTTTTCTAGATTACTAGATTGATTACTAGAAAATCAAATCGAGTGTCTAACAGACAAATTGCTTTTGTGATTGTAGATTATATTATCAAGGTTGATTACTCTTCTTATTCACCAGGCATGAAAGGGTTCTACTTTAAAGAAAACATATTTACCACCACTGAA
This sequence comes from Bos indicus, assembly GCF_029378745.1. Lineage (NCBI taxonomy): Eukaryota > Metazoa > Chordata > Mammalia > Artiodactyla > Bovidae > Bos > Bos indicus. Next base: position 36,738,931 of record NC_091776.1, on the reverse strand, counting down.
TATATTGGAAGCTTTTGCTTTAGAATACAAATACAATTGCAAAAGAGAAACTCAAGACATGTTTTCAGAAATGTCAGTATCTTTAGATTTTCATTTGATAATTGAAGTATATTATTCCATAATATGGTCCCTTATTTCATTACTTCAAAAATTTTCAATGTTATTCTTTGCAGATATCTTTAAGTATTTTATCTGATATGAAATACTGTGTGCATGTGTGTGTGTGTGTGTGTGTGTGTACTGAGAGAAAGAACAAGGATAGCCCAGTTGGTAAAGAATCATCCTGCAATGAAGGAGACCCTGGTTAGATTGCTGGGTAGGGAAGATGCCCTGGAGAAGGGATAGGCTACCCACTCCAGTACTCTTGGGCTTCCCTTGTGACACATTTGGTAAAGAATCATCCTGCAATACAGGAGACCTGGGTTTGATTTTTAGGTTAGGAAGATCCCCTGGAGAAGAGAAAGTCTACCAACTCCAGTAATCCTGGCCTGAAGAATTCTATGGACTGTATAGTCCATGGATTGCAAAGAGTCAGACTAGACATGCCTCTTTCAAATGTTAGTCCACTGTGTTATTTTGGGAATAACCTTTAACTTATTTCCTACAATCAAGCAATAATTGAAAACATATAAGTATTTGTATTTATAGTCATATGTCTGTATTTGCAAAGTGCCTACTTTGTTCAAATTTTTGAGATTTTAGCGTATATTAGAATGCTATAAATCTTATAAGGGTTTAGTATTTAAGTTTGTGGTACATGTTTTTGTCATTGATCATATCAGAAGCCATATACCCTAAATTCATATTATTGAACTTTATTTTAATTCACTGGTTCAGATGCAATGCTTTTGTAAGTTTTCATTAAGTTCAATTCAGTCGTTCAGTCATGTCCGACTCTTTGTGACCCCATGAATTGCAGCATGCCAGGCCTCCCTGTCCATCACCAACTCCACTCAAACTCATGTCCATTGAGTCGGTGATGCCATCCAGCCATGTCATCCTCTGTCGTCCCCTTCTCCTCCTGCCCCCAATCCCTACCAGCATCAGTCTTTTCCAATGAGTCAACTTTTTGCATGAGGTGGCCAAAGTGTTGCAGTTTCAGCTTTAGAATTGATCTCCCTTAGAATGGACTGGTTGGATCTCCTTGAGGACTAAAATAATAGGAATGATTATTTCAAATGTTATATACCACCTAGTGAACACTATGTGAATATTAATGTCCTTCTTAATGTCTATGAAGAAAATTTACAGTGGCTAGTCACCCACAATCCTTTCTGCCCAGCCTTTATTTTCACTATTTCATATTCTTCTTAAAACCATGACATCAGGTAGTTTTATTGTTGTTATCATTGGAATATAGTCGATTTACAACATTGTGTCACTCTCTGCTGTATGTTATGACAGCAGACAGACAAAGAAACTGAGGTGTTGGAAATTTGAGTATTTCAAATTTGAAATATTTGATCGAATTTGAGTATTCACTACGACAACCTTGTCAAAGTTGAATGGAGAGTTAGAACCTAAGCATTCTTTTATCCAAAACCACTAACCAAACCGCTTCACTGTACAACCATAGAGTCACGTATTATTGATTTCAGTGTCTAACGTGATTTCATTTTGGGGTAACCAATTAAGAAAAAAATTGAAATTTTTTTGATAAAAATAAGTTAATGTGTGCATTTGACTATCACTTAGAACATATATTTAACCTTTAAAACTAGTTCTCCCATGATATTTGGGTGTTCTAATGATATGCATTAGAGTTTGCCATTATTTTAAGTAAATGACAGAAGGCATTTGTCAGCATCATAGAATTATCCATTTAAGATCATATAATCTTAAAACAGTAAAATAAATAAATATATGAAATTAGGAAAGTTATATTACTTTTACTGGTGTTCATTTCACATAATATATATATATAAGGTAGAATATTTAGAAAACATCAATATCAGGGTTTAAAGAAAGTCAAAAAATTTGTTTTGTTAGAGGATGATTACAAAGGAAGGATGAATTGATAGTCTTGTATATGGCTGCAATACATAACTTTTGTTGAGTGATTCCAATGTGCAAGTGATTCTAATGTTCTGAGCATTTTTCATAGGTTAACACAATACAACCCTTTTATGAGGGAGCTACTTTTAATATCCTCATTTCACAAACAAAGAAGCACACACAGCATGGTTAACTACCCTGCTCAAGGTCACATAGACGTTAATGTGGGGGAGCTGAGATTGAATGCTAGTCAAAGGACTCCAAGGTTGGCCTTACCAAGCACCATAGTTTACTGACTTTTTAGAGCCAACACACCACTAGCATCACTGCTGGTTGCTTTTCCAGAATGCAGATTTTTGCTTGTTTGTTTTGTTTTGCTTTCTTTAAATTTTTTCTCTTTTTTTCTAGGTGAAATTAAAGAACAGAATAACTCCTAGATTTACTTTAGTATTTGTAGCTATCACCTTAAAATTTTAATTTGAGCATAATATTAAAATCGTAAGTTTAAAAAATCCAAAAAATATTAGACAGCACTTGCAATTTTATTTTTTCTTAATATTTTAAGAAAAGACGACTATAGTATTTCAAAATTACAGTAATGTTAAGTTACTAAAATGACTACCATTTATCAGAAATGTACCATCTTCTAAGAATTACCCATGAAAATGATTTCAGGAATGATTAGGCTTTTCATAAATATAATAAATAAGTACAATAAAAGGATCATCAGCCTTATAATTTTCAGAAATATGACTTCTTAAATACTTTATCTTTGATTTAGGAGATGGAGGATTACCATTATTTTAAAAACAATATTTTCACTCCTTAAAATTATTCATAATTATTCTAAATTAATATTATGCCAAATTCATTTTCTATAATGGGAACTATTTAAAAAAAAAAGGAGTCCTACTGTAAATTTTAAACCTACTGGATAAAAAATGCTTAATGAAGTCTTCATATTAAATAGGCTAGCAAGTATTGTAAACTTTCAAGAAATTAATATGCCACATATTTGCATACTATACACATTATTTCACCATGATGCAGTGAGAAATGGATAGAGTTTTCTTCAGTGCAAGATCATCAGAAAAGCCTTTGTTGCATGTTCACAGAGTGTTAGCTGAAGCTCTGCTCCTCATCATCACTATCTTAGGGCCCAATTTTTTGGTGCTGTCTCTTCTTGGAAATTTTCTAGCTCTTAAGACAGAGGGAAAGGGGAGTCTTGACAACACAAATCAGTTCTTAATCTCTGAAAAGTGACACATATGCCAGTTTTGCTTTCACTGACTTGACCAGAGTAAGTTACATAACATTCTGAGTTCATTAAGCGTGGGATGTACAACTGTTTACACCAAGAAGGTTTTCCAAGCTGTGTGGTGAAGGGAAACGGAGAGTGAATGTGATCTCTGTAGAGGGGTTAAAAACCTGGACTTAACTAAGCATCAGTTCAATTCAGTTCAGTCGCTCAGTCGTGTCCGACTCTTTGCGACTCCATGAATCATAGCACGCCAGGCCTCCATGTCCATCACCAACTCCCGGAGTTTACTCAAACTCATGTCCATCGAGTCAGTGATGCCATCCAGCCATCTCATCCTCTGTCGTCCCCTTCTCCTCCTGTCCCCAATCCCTCCCAGCATCAGAGTGTTTTCCAATGAGTCAACTCTTTGCATGAGGTGGCGAAAGTAAGTATTGGAGTTTCAGCTTCAGTATCAGTCCTTCCAATGAACACCCAGGGCTGATCTCCTTTAGGATGGACTGGTTGGATCTTCTTGCAGTCCAAGGGACTCTCAAGAGTCTTCTCCAACACCACAGTTCAAAAGCATCAATTCTTCGGCACTCAGCTTTCTTCACAGTCCAACTCTCACATAGTAGTTGGTAAATAAATGCTTTTGAATAAATGCCAAAGTAAATTTGTTTCTATATTAGAGGCATTTTCTTGGGAAGATTTTTAGAAAGTCTAAGGACACTCAAGATAAGCCAACTATTTCCTCAGGAGGAAACCCTGATGACCACCAGCAGCAGAACTGCATTGCTTAGATCTGTCTCCTGGATCATCCAACAATGATGCGCTATCAGCTTGCATATGCTCTGATCTCCTTGACTCCTTAGCTACACACTAGATAGTATTTTTTGGTTACCCACAGAATAGTATTGAAATTATCCTACTGGTTAAAGTCATAGGGGAAAAAATGTTACTTCTGAGGCTTGGGTACATTCTCTAGGTTATGAGTATCTGTGTTTGATGGACACAAAAGTACTTCCAAGTTTCATCACTGCCTTTGAAGCTGTACCACGAACACACACACACACATGATTCTCAAACAGTACTGGGTATTTTCTTTCTGTATCCTCTCCTTATTTCCTTCTTTGCTAAGCAAAAATAACCTCTATTATATAATACAAAATACTAATAAAAATTAGGTAAGCATTTTTCTATACATTATAGGAATAGAATGCTTGAAGTCTAGAGTAAGTGAGAGAAAAGATCAACTTTTAGTAGTATAAAATATTAATGGTCAATGTCTTCAATGACACTATCAACCTACTTATATTTAACTTATATTGCCTGCAAGTTTTTAGGACTTTTTTTTCTTTTCATAGCCATAAAAACTGTTATTTCTATTTTCTTTGCTATAACCCCTGCTATCATAGATTATCCCTAGTCAAGGCAGCTCTTCTAGGTCTTAAATGACAAAAATCAATTTCTGTGTCAAAAATATGTACTAGTTTTATTTCATTAAAGTTGAATTATTTGACATGACAAATACCACAAAGGAAAGGTTAATTTTACATGAAAGCTTCTATAGCATTTATACCTTATAATGACTGTTGAAAACATATATTGTAGAAAACTAGACTGTGATTATGAGTATATTTCAGCGTGTAAACTCTTTGACAGTCCAACAATGCCACATGTGTTATGTCAAAGTACTTTATAACTGAGAGAGAAGGATAATATGGGTTCAGGAGATTTTAGCCAGAAAATGTTAGAAGTTGCTACTGCTACAGATTAATAGTAATGTGTTTCAGAATCAGCACCATGGGATGAAGAGTGCAGTTCCTGAAGAGAAGAAAACTAAAGTGCATTTATTGTACTACTGTGCAATGTCATGGATTTTTAAAACATTAGCCCATTCACCTACCAGGATGAACACTCAGGGTGATAAAGCAAGATAGAATTGCTTTTTCTCAGAATTGAATTGTCTCATGATAATGAAGTGAGCATGTGTACTGTGGGGAGAGCAATGCTGGTGAGCCTATGATATGCCTCTCAGTGGAGGAGAATCCTGGGTCTGGCTCGAAGTCATGTGGAAGGCTGTGAAGCAGGAGGCAATGGTCATCCAAACGACAAAAAAAGTATTTGCATCTAGATCTGAGGAGGGGGATGATTATGCACCAAATAAAGTGACCACTCTCTCCATGAACCCACAGATCCTCAAGGGTTCACCAAAAAAAAAGAAGTTCAACCTCTGTGTAAATATGAAAGGAGACAAACATGATTGTAAGCAAACAAAATGCTAGAAATTTGTATAAATTTGGAGAGGAGCAAGGATATGATTTCAGTAGGGTGAGTTAAATGATTTCAGTGGGAAGAACTTAATTCATCCATATCTCCAAGCGCAAAGAAAGACTCAAGCAAAAATCTGGTCTACTGTATGACAAAGTTGAAACTTAGAAAAATTAACTTCCTTGCTTACAATAACTTAGCTAGTAACTGAGAGAACTCGAATTTGAGAGTTGATCATTATGATCCATAGGTCTTTTTCATGTCAAATATATGAAAATATAGGAGCTATATAAAATGTTTATGACATAAATATATGTGAATTTCTAATATAATCTGCATTGTTATTATAGTGACACCATTAAATTTATCTGTTTGGGGTAGAGAAACTTCAGTTTTCATTGGTTAAGTACCTAACCACACAAACACAGGTGCACACAATCATAAACAGTTTGAGAAAGTGTTTCAGTATGTCTTTCTTATGACAAATTGCCAAAACAAAGCTAAAGATATGTGTCTATACACACATGTGTGTTCTCAGTCACCTCAGTTGTGTCCAACTCTTTGGGACTGTATGGACTGTAGCCCACCAGGCTCCTTTGTCCGTGGGATTCTCCAGGCAAGAATAGTAGAGTGGATTGCCATGCTCACCTCCAGGGGATCTTCCCCACCCAGGAAAAGAACCAGGCTCTCCTGTGGCTTCTGCTTTGCACGCAGATTCTTTACTGCTGAGCCACTGGTGAAGCCCCTATATACACAAATATATGCATCTGATATGTGTATATATATTTCATATTTCTATGTATTTTCTAGGACTTTTCCTCATACCTGAAATATTTTCATTCCAGATGGTAGTATAAATGTAATTACATTGTATTAATACTACTGAAATATTTTATAGTAACTCACAAAACAAATTAAATATATGAGTCATATATATGTCATGTATTGAGTATATTTTGTTTTGCATGTTATATCATTTATAACTTTGGCCTCTCTCAAAGTTATGTAGGCTTGGACTACTTTCACTTTTATTACAAACATCTTAAATAATTAGAAATATAGTACAAAGGAAAATCCATTTTATCGCACACAACATATAAACTCACACCAGCACACATGATTTTTCAAAGCATTTAGTTTCTTTAACTGTATCTTAGTTTTATTAGTATTTTCTTTTTAAGAAAATTTGGTTACTTTGTTTAGCTATGACTTATAAGAAAATGCATTGTAATAAGTTGCTTAATATATACAACCTTTCAGACTTATTTAAGAAATATATTTTAAGAATCAACATAGTTTCTCATTGTGTTAAATGAGGTTATTAACTTGATGCTCACTGAATATGCTTTTTAAACAAAGACAGTTGTAAAATACATATATGTATTAGAAATTATATATATAAATCCTAAAGGAAAATGACTGACAAATATTAAAATACTTAAATAACTCATTTGAAGATAATGGAGTTCAAAACCAAAATAAATAAATAAATAAAATAAAAACTTCAGCATGCATCTTATTCTTTAAAATAAAGGTGAAATAATTTCTTCTTCTTTTCTCATGTTATATAATTTATATATTATTTCTATCATTGAAATGAAAGGAGAAAAAATTGGTTTCTAATAACTTCCCTGATGAATTCTATCAAACTATGCCTCCTTTTTCTAGCTCATCCATTTCCTAAGTATAATATCAATTGAATACAATTCCTCTTTAAAGAAATTGTAATGAAAACCATAAGACTTAATCACAGAGATGCATAAAGGTTAAGTGACTATTTTTTTAAATGTATATTTCACTTCTAAAAAAAAAGTATCTAACTATCCTAAAAGTTAATCACTTTTTTGTTGCTTTTTCTTAAGTATATGCAAATATTTGCTAGCATTTTTACACTTTAAATAATTTATATTATTGACTTGCTCAAGGGGGCAACAATCTTGGGTAGTTGTTTAGTTCTCTAACCATTATATTGGTCAGAAATATAGCAGAACTGATTTCAAATGTTTTTATACATTTCAAGGCAGTTTATCCAGAGTTTGATAGAGAGCAGCCAGAGGACATTAGGATTCTGGAATAGTTAAGACTGTCCACTCACTCGCAATGTGGCCTTAGATAAGGTGCAGTTAAGACTCACTTTCCTCATCAACACAATGTAAGTAGTAATCTATACTTTCCAGACTCAAGATGAGAGTTCAGTAAAATTGTCCACCTAACAAAAGAGTAAATAAAAAACTAAGTCCTGCGAAATGACATATTTATAAATACAGATCATAACTTTACACAGTTCTTTTTAGCACTAACTTTAAAGTTAAGCACAAACCTATTCTAGAATTCGTTTAGTTAGGGTGAGGCTGGTTAGTAGGAGAGAAGAAAGCCTTTTACTGGAATTCTAGGGAGAAAGGGTGTGTGATGGAAGAAATTCAGGATTTGTTAGTCAGTTTTACTTTGAATTACAAAGAAAAAATGACTAATATTCACTTCTCAATTGAGAAGAACCATTGCTCAAAAGAGTGCACTCACTCTTCGGAAGGAGCTTCTGATCTGGAATAAATCTTCCAATAGACAATCTTAGAACTCAAGACAGAGCCTGGTTACAGAGAAAGAAACAGTATTAGTTCTTTGGATAAGTGGGATGAGTACCATGAACAACTGGGGAATTCCCATCCTACATGAACATTCTTCTAAACAAGGGTTTTGATTATAATCATTTGTGTCCATTGAGCATAATTACAGTAAGTCCCCTACATACAAAGCTTCAAGTTGCGAACTTTCAAAAGATGCAGACGTGCATTCCCATGTCCAGTCACATAAGCTGGTTCACATGTGTGGTGTACATTATCTTGTGCATGCATCCTCTACAAGTGTTTGTGCTTTTGTGTACTTTACACAATACTGTACTGAATACAGTAGTCGAGTACCTTTATTTCAAGCCCAGATGTCCAAAAGCAACGGGTATATAGCTGATTGTGTTATTTAGGTACTTAGGCTAACTTTGTTAGACTTATGAGCAAATTGGACTTAAAAACACTCTTCAGAATAGAACTAGTTCATCTGTAGGGACTTACTGCACATGCCTGTTTGATGACTTAAGACAATGAAAGATATTTAATTTCATAGTGTGTGATGGCAATTTTATTTCTTCATGGGAATCGTTAATCTTATGTCAACAAAAACACCAAGTTTATAGACAAGCATGTACTTCTTGAGTCAAAGAGTGTGACTCAAATGAGAAATGCTAGGAATAAACGAGTTAGGTTAAGCTATTGTGTAAATTAGTCTGGCTTTGGTGAGAATAGAAGAGTCATGATAAATATTTTATAAAACATGTAACAATGAATTATATAAACTATAATATACAAAATCAATATTTACTATGTAGTATAAATATTTATATTAAATATACTTTTTAAATAGACCCATATTTATCATACAGTATACATTTAAAGAAACAGCAGTTAAAACCAAGACGTGGAATAATGAACTATTTCAAAATTGGGAAAGGAGTACATCAAGGTTGTATATTTTCACCCTGCTTATTTAACTTATATGCAGACTACATAATGTGGAATGCTGGACTGGATGAAGCTCAAAATGGAATCAAGATTGCCAGGAGAAATATTAATAACCTCACACACCACCTTAATAGCGGAAAGCAAAGAGCAACTAAAAAAGCTCTTAATGAAGGTGAAAGACGGGAGTGAAAAGGCTGGTTTAAAACTCAACATTCAAAACACTGAGATCATGGTATCTGGTCCCATCACTTCATGGCAAATAGATGGGAAAAATGGAAACAGTGACAGAGTTTATTTTCCTGGGCTTTAGAATCACTGCAGACAATGACTGCAGCCATGATATTAAAAGATGATTGCTCCTTGGAAGAAAAGCTATGAAAAATTTAGACAGTGTATTAAAAAGCACAGACATCACTTTGCTGACAAAGGTCTGTATAATCAAAGCTATGGTTTTTCCAGTAGTCATATATGGATGTGAGAGTTGGACCATAAAGAAGGGTGAATGCCAAAGAATTGATACTTTCAAACTGTGGTGCTGGAAAAGGCTCTTGAGAGTCACTTTGATAGCAAGAAAATCAAACCAGTCAATCCTAAAGAAAATAAACCCTGAATATTCATTGGAAGAACTGATGCTAAAACTGAAGCTCCAGTACTTTGGCCACCTGATGTGAAGTGCTGACTCATTGGAAAGAACTTGATGTTGGGAAAGACTGAGGGCAGGAGGAGAAGTGGGCCACAGAGGATGAGATGGTTGGATGGCATCACCAACTCGGTGGACATGAGTTTGAGTAAGCTCCAGGAGATGGTGATGGACAGGGAAGACTGGTGTACTTCAGTGCATGGTGTGGCAAATAGTCAGATATGACTGAGAGACTGAACAGCAACAACATGTTAAAACATAATATTGAAATGCAGAGGCCATTTTTTTTTTTTAATTCCAAACAAAAACATGCCAAAGCATTTTCTGAAATCTAAGCCTGATAACAATTAGCATGTAAATAGCAATGTAACTGTATCTGTTTTCTGAGGAATACAGTTATGTGTTCTCTTTTGTTATTATTTTCTTTCTAGTTGTGTTACTGCTAAGTTCTTACAGCTTGGGAGGAAAGATTAGGAATGTTCTCAGGAATCTGACTCAAGGTGATAATATTAAAGAGAAGAGAGTCTTATTAAGCCCTAGTTGTGCTATTTAGTGTTAATTAATTATATTGCAATAAATATAAAGCTTAAGATTAGTAAAGTTTTATGCCGTGAGCTATGTAAACAGAGGGCAACATTGCCATAACGTGTCTTTGGAGAGCTTTCTAACTGGTATATTCAGAGCTATTCTATATTCCCCTGAAATTTCTCAATTGAAAAGAATTATATATCCAAGTCTATAAGGAGTACACAGAAAAGAAACAAACCTTTCCTTTGAGCATAAGCAGACTCATTTTTTTCAATGTAATGTCAGTGTGCAGTTTTGCAGAATACTGACTCACATTTGTTTCAGGAGATATAGTTATATTGGAAATTCACAGACACTCAGAGAAAACTGCTCCTAGTTATTCATTACATCAACACCAAAAGATATAGGAAGTACAGGAAGAATATAGAAATTTATGAAAAAGGATAATACATCTCCTCTGAATATTGTTTACTAGTTTGCTTGTTTACTGGTCACATAGAAACTTATCATTTCACTAATAGGGACACCAATCATATTACACTGCAGTTAATTTAATAACATTTAATTTTCTCACTTAGACTACTAAGATAAACACCTCAAAATTAAATGCAATCTCAGTTCAATAGGTCTTTTTTTTCAACCTGTGCATACTAAAGAATGTATAATTTCAGCTGGATTGGGAAGAATAATTCAACACAAGGGAGGAGAAGACACTAAAGAAACAGAATCTGGGTCTGAACAATAATGCTCAACAAGAAGAATGAAAGCAAGGTATTTCAAACTTGCTTCCTGGTTTTTTTTGTTTGTTTGTTTGTTTCCTTATTTTGTTTTTAAATGCTTATATATATCATGCCATTAAATAGTCTGTTGTCTTATAGAAATACAATATAAACCACAAATCTATAATATATGGTCTTACAGGGATACAATGCAAACCACATATATGTAATACAGAACACTAAGTAGTAAAAGCAGGCTAAAATGTTTTGATGCTGAGGAAACAGTGAACTACTTCATTTGGAAGATGAAAATATTCTCATATATCACAAAAAATATAAATGTTCCTTAAAAGATAATTCAGAACTAATTTCTTGATCTGAAAATGAGCAGAAACAGAATGAAGAAAGGCTCGGTAGAAGGCAAATGTGTATACAAAATGATGGAGAAAATTGCCAAATATTCAGCCAAACGGCTTGCTGTTTTCAAAGGGAAATATTTAATTTTATATTTAATTATAAAGTTAAATAATATTCGGGAGGTCTACATAGTGCCAAAGTGTGGTCATTAAAAATAAGTCATTTTGAATATGTGCATGTGTATAACTAAATCTCTTGGCTGTGCAGCTGAAACGAACACTGCATTATAAATCAACTACACACCAATAAAATTTAAAAGCCACTTTTAAACACCCTGTGGTTTACTTATATACAATCAACACACAGTTATGCAGGATATCCAGATTAGATATATCCCTTGATCTAGAGAAAGAAGGGGCTTTCCCGCTGGCTCAAAAGTAAAGAATCTTCTTGCAGTGCAGGAGCCACAGAAGTTCCCCGGATCAGGAAGATCCCCTGCAGGAGAGCATGTCAACCCACTCCAGTATTCTTGCCTGGAGAATCCCAAGGACAGAGGGGCCTGGCAGGCTATATACAGTCCCTAGGGTCACAAAGAGACAGACACAACTGAAGCACTTTAGCACACATGCACGCAGAGAAACAAGAGTGAACAAGACACCCAGATTTTTGTCTCTCTTTGTGGAATTTATGTTCTAACGGGAAAGAAAGAGAATTTCTATTTATACCAGTCCCTCCATTATTTATTTGCCTGCTGATTTATGCATGCATGTGGCTATACGTACTCAGAAAAGAAAATAAGTAGGCAATGTGAATTCAAATATTAATAAAATATCCTTAAAAATAAAACCCAGGACTATTTACAATAGCCAAGACATGGAAGCAACCTGTATATCCATTGACAGAGAATGGATAAGGAAGATATTTCATGCATTTACATTGATGTGAAAAGCTGACTCATTGGAAAACTCACTGATGCTGGGAAAGATTGAAGGCAAAAGGAAAAGAAAATGGCAGAGGCTGAGATGGTTAGATAACATCACCAACTCAATGGGCATGAATTTTAGCAAATTCCAGGGGACAGTGGAGGACAGGGAAGCCTGGCATGCTGTAGCCCATGAAGTCACAGTCAGATATGACTTAGTGACTTAACAACAACAAAATAATGAAATAATTCCATTTGCAGCAACATGGGTAGGCCTAGAGGTTGTCATTTTGGGTACAGTAGGTCAGACAAAGAGAAATATTGCATGTTATCCCTTATATCAGACTCTGAAAAGAAATCATACAAGTGAACTTACCTACAAAACAGAAACAGACCCACAGACATAGAGAACAAGGGATAGAGAGTTTGGGGTGGACATGTACATACTGCTATATTTAAAATCGATAACCAACAAAGACCTATTATATAGCACGGGGAAGTCTGCTCAATGTTATGTGGCAGCCTAGAGGGGAGGGGAGTTGGGGGAGAATGGATACATGTACAAGTATGGCTGAGTTCCTTTGCTGTCCACCTGAAACTATGGCAACATTGTTTATCAGCTATATTCCAGTATAAAACCAAAAATTAAAGTAATAGAATAAAATCCAGGTGGATGCATAGAAAGTTTGGATAAGAGTTAAAGACTGAAGACATGAATGCATCTCGAGACTTGAATTATGAACAGAAATGAGGCTTTGGAAGACCTGAGAGGAGAGGACTTAGGCAGGATAATCAAGAAACCTAGGCCCTGGGGCCAGTAGGAGCTTTGTGTTCTGATGGAAGGGAAAAACAGGCCATGTGGACTCAGGCAGAGTAGACTTGGGTACAGATGAAATGAGGGCCGAGATGGATGGAGAAGCCTGATGTACCATCCTGGTAGATTGTTTAGTGAAGTTTGGAATTCACCCTAAACACTATTGAGAATTCATTGACTGGCTTGTGGAATAAACACTATTTTCTCATTAAATGTATTTCGATCCATTTAGAATTATTTTTCTAACAAATCCTAAAAACAATGATTGGAGAGCAATTACTTATAATGTTAAGTCATTCAAGTGAAGTTAACTGCTGCATTATATGCATCTGCCTGGAATGCTGCCCTCCCAGCCCATCATCAATCTAACTGCTATTCTGCTACCTGTTATTTATTACTCAATATCTTCTTAGAGATTATGTCTCTGCAAGACTACATATCTTTTAACATATTTATCTCAATTTTAATTACTTAATTTTTAGCTTAATAATTTAAGGTTTCCACCCCCAATATGAAAGCTCCAGAAAAGCAGAAACTGTGTCAGTTACATTCACAGACTCTTCTCCATCCTAGGACCTTGCAGACAGTGAAATGTCAATAAATATTTATTGAGTGAAAAGCAATTCTCTTTCCTGTCTCTCCTAATTTTTTCCAGCCCTTTGTATGGGAGCTCCTGCTGTCTTTGTCTATCACCTTTACCTCTTCTTTTTTCTGTCAACCACCAATCAGTCAAGTGTTGGGGAGCAGGGGGCTTTTAGCCTACTTTTAGTCAACTATCAAATTCAAAATCCTGGGCAATCATTCATACCCTTAACTTACTTGCATAAATCATTTTCATAAAAGGTATGTTTAGAGTGTGTTTGTATGTGCTCAGTTGCTCATGTATAGGCTCATGCCTGACTCTTGGTGACCCCATGGACTATAGCGCACTAGGCTCCACTGTCCATAGGATTTTTCAGTCCAGAATACTGAAGAGGGTTGCTATTTCTTCCTCCAGGAAATTTTCCTGACCCAGGGATCAAACCTGTGTCTGTATTTAGAGAACGCATCAGACAAATTAAGGTCTGAAGGAGGAGACAGATACTAATGAATCCCACAAAATTCACAATCCCATAAAAATTTACATAAATAAATCCCATAAAAGTTTACAATCCCATAAAATTCCCTGACCTCCAGTCCATGTTAGCTACTTTACCACAGACATTGCCGTGAGCTGCTCCACTTCTGAAATTGTACTTCCAATCCTGATTCCCAGATCATAAACCTGAGTCCTCCACCATTTTTATTCTGCTGGTCCTGCTCAGCCAATACATTGAGACATCTAGCTCTCGGCTTTGGCTTTTACCCTAGAAGACAGCTTTGCTCCTGGATTTACTCCCTAGTTTTCCACTTGATAACCCCTGGAACTTCTCTGTTTCCTTAAGTTTTATCTCCATCAACTCTGCTTTACCCACACATGCTTGGTAAATCTTAATCTGGAACACATTTATGTATCTTTCAGTCTCTAATTCTATGAGAGCAGTTGAACTTTGCTGGAGACTATCCTGTAAAGGCTTTAATTAGTGGCATTGCAAACTTGTGGTTTCCTATCTCCGTTGGGAACAATGTTCAGCGACATGCTATGTGCCCCTTGTCAGGTCTCTCTCATTTCCACTCTCTCCAGGAATCTTTCTTAACGTTGTTTCCTTGTCTCTTAGCAGATGATACTGCTTTGCCTTTTTGGAACATTTGGTCTGTCAAAAGTAAAAGCCTTAATTTACTGCTCAGGTGCCAGCACATTCACTCAGAACCACAAACTGTCACTTCCCCTACATTTTGACCCTACAGGAATGAGTGGGAACTACTCACATCCTATTACCATTCTTATGATTTACACAAATGCTAATTTACAAACCTTGGGAATGTTTTTTCTGCTCTTGAACATTTCTCCTTGATTCATTGCACTTTGTATCATGAGATTAATCTTAGGAAAATATATGTCATTGGATGCCTTCCATGTACAAAAGCTTTGAGATATCTCTTCAAGACTTTAGTAACTTTTTCAATCCTCTCATCTGTTTACTTAAAACTCTGTAACCTAAATCCCTGGTAGTTCAGCTGGTAAAGAATCTGCTTGCAATGCAGGAGACCCTGGTTTGATTCCTGGGTCAGGAAGATCCCCTGGAGAAGGGATAGGCTACCCACTCCAGTATTCTTGGGCTTCCCTGATGGCTCAGCTGGTAAAAAATCTGCCTGAAATGCAGGAAACTGGAGTTCAATCCCTGGGTTGGAAGATCCCCTGGAGAAGGAAATGGCTACCCACTCCAGTATTCTGGCTTGGAGAATTCCATGGACTGTATAGTCCATGGGGTTGCAAAGAGTCAAACACAACTGAGCGACTTTCACTTCACTTCAACCTAACTTTATGTTAATTATCTAATGTTGTTTTCTACGTCTCTTACCTCAGTTCCATTCAGTTCAGTCACTCAGTCTTATCCGACTCTGCGAACCCATGGACTGCAGCACACCAGACCTCCTGGTCCATCACCAACTCTCAGAGTTTACTCAAACTCATGTCCATTGAGTTGGTGATGCCATCCAACCATCTCATCCTCTCTCATCCCCTTCTCCTCCCACCTTCAATCTTTCCTAGCATCAGGGTTTTTCCAATGAGTCAGTTCTTCACATCAGGTGGCCAAACTCCCAATTCATAGGATCTTCGTTTTTTCCCAAATACTTTGTATTTTTTATGCAAAATTATACCTCTTCAATTTTTAAAACTTGGGAAATGAATTTCAATCAAGAAGTCAGCTATGTTAAGTGAAATGAAAGTGTTAGTTGCTCAGTTGTGTCTGACTCTTTGTGAGCTCATGGGCTGGAGCCCATCAGATTCCTCTGTCCATGGGATTTCCCAGGCAAGAATACTGGAATGGGTTGACATTTCCTTCTCCAGAGGATCTTCCAAACTCAAGGATGGAAACGGGGTCTCTCACATTGCAAGCAGATTCTTTATGATCTAAGCAACCAAGGAAGATAGCTACTAGCTATTTTAAAGGCATAGATAACTGTCTGGAATAAAACAATAAAAGAGGTGGTGTGTTCCTTACCGTTACTAGACTCACAGCCCATTTGAAGGAGCAGATACTTATATACCATCAATTAAATGTTATTATATACAATTGTGAGGGCCATGGACCATGTAGAAGGAAATGGTACCCAGAGTGAGGGGCTAAATGGGCTGCTAAAGAAGGCTTTGTAGATGAAATACCAATTACATTAAGAGCTATAGGATGAGAAGGATATCTAAAATAAAAGAGATAGCAGTGAGGAAGCAACAATGTAGGTAATGCTATTTTGAGATGTTAATGAGTATGTATAGAATATAAAATCTGGTTTGGTGCAGTGCAGATCTAGAGGTGGAGTTGTGGTGACAGATTAGGTTGAACAAGTAATTTGCTTATTGTCACCATGTTAAGAAGCCTATAAATTATAAAGAAAGCATGGGGAGATTTGAAGAATTAAGAAATAATAGGGTTATATTTGACTTTTTATATCAGTCAGTCTCTACACTGGCTTCAGGGAAGAGAGAAAGTCCAGGGGTGTAAAATGCAGGCAGAGAACTGAATTAAGAGGAATTCATGTAAAAAGTAATAGCAGCATAAATCAGAGTAGAGGCAATGGGCCTCTAAAATACTCTACCCTGTGGATATATAAAAATTATCTTAACCATTCCCCTAGTTTTGTGCATTTATATTCTGCCTGGTGAATCTCTAAAAAGTGAATGAAGTGTAAAACATTTCTTACATGTATTTGCCTTCATTTTTTTCCCAAATAACATCTCATGACACTATATTTATATGGCTCACAATACAAGAAATGCTGACAGAATATTGTTTAGCAATGAATAAATGCTCAGCCACACACCCAGAATACAAGTTCTTACTTCAAGCCCAAGAGACCTTGATGGATATTATACGTATTACTACCAAAAATCACAGTGTATTTCTGAAAAATACATCTAAGTCAATATCACAACCAAATATACTTAAGCATTATTTCTTCATTCAGCGTATCATGTGTTATATTTATAAATTGTGTTGCTATGAAATCTTCCATTTTACTGGTTCTGCTAGAGTGTATTCTCTTTTTTTGTAAGAAATGCTAAATAATAGTTGGATGGCATTGCTCAAATTAGAATTATTCTCATTGATTCTCACTCAAGTATGGTACCAAAAAT
Source organism: Bos indicus (assembly GCF_029378745.1). Lineage (NCBI taxonomy): Eukaryota > Metazoa > Chordata > Mammalia > Artiodactyla > Bovidae > Bos > Bos indicus. The sequence goes on along the minus strand of NC_091776.1, from coordinate 36,721,717 downwards.
TCAGCACATCCAATTTTGGAAAAAAATAAAATTCAATTAGTGTTATATTTTTCATGGGTAGAGGTTGACTCTTCCTTCTGGACTCTTATTAGAGAAGCAGGTGAAGGATTTAGTGGGTAAACTTCAATTCATCTCAAGCAGTCTCTGAAAGTTGGTTTCTCACTTTAATTCTCTGATGATAGATGTGGTATAATAATAGTTGACAGCAAGATGGAAAGAAAATATATTAAATACATAGAATAAACTACTCACAGACAATCTGATCAATGCATGTGTCTGTGGCTAAGAAATCATTTCTCCCTTGATGCAAATTTAGTTCATTTTATCCCACTGAAAAGTAATCTAACATCATTAGTCTTTCCTCACCTGGTAAAACTGACACAGCATATGCAACGGAATTGAATTTTCTTCTTTAGGAGGAACTGCAATACAGACACCATATTACCTCTCAAAGGGAATGAATTCTTTATGCAAATACTTCCCATTTGATAAATACTGTAGAAAACATTTTGAATAACTCACTTGATTATGTATAGAAATACGTCTTTGATAAATTTATAAAATATATATTTTTTAAAGTAGGTGGCTTTTCACCTTTGCTTTCAACTGGTTCTCAAATGTCATGATCCCTAAATGCACATAAAGCTTATTTTCTGAAAATCCCTACTCCTCATCTATAACAAAGCAGTCTCTTGCTTTTCTGTCAATTATCAGTTCAACATTCCTATTTTAATGGAAATATAAATCCATATATTGTTATATTGTGATAGGTATATAAGAGAACAATAAAAAGACAGCTGGGAAATGGATGTTTCTGTTTAGGGATAAATAAATTATCTTGTTAGATGTAAGTGAATAATGATTTATTCAACTTCATGACACAGTTTATGTCAGAAGATAGAAGACCTTGGATTGTAGACTGATTTTTACTCCATGTGATACCAGATCAGGTTTGTTTTATCAAGAAGTTGCACCATCAAAACTGCACAGGAGAATGAACATTTCTATTCAGGTGATGGAGGGAGTCAACACAGATAAACTGAAGATGCAGGAGAACAAGTTAGAGGACATTACAATAGTTACAAACAGAAGTAAGAATGGTTGAGAGACTGAATGGATGTGAGAGGCAGGTAGCAGCAGCAGAATGGGCAGACTGAATGTGATACAAGCAAAATAAAGAGGGTGCGGAAAAATTTAGCCCAGATACGTGCGATGAGAGAACATTTTCTGGTCCTTGATTTTAATGAGAAGTCATTTCCCTCATCCTCTCTCACTTTTACCTCTCTGGTCTTGAGGTGTGAGTTCTTTATCTTGTTTGTGAATTTATCAAGTGTAACTCAACAACCTCCTCACAGCACCACTCATCTTACAGAGAAAGCCTGCCCTCTCGCTCCTGCAGGAGCGTGGATTCTGCCAGTATGGGGCTGGCTCATTCTGTGGTGAGGATTGTTAAGACCACTGGGCTCACAAACATAAAGCCAAGTCTTTCAACCTTGATTTTTATCAGTGGTGGGAAAAAACACCCTCTTTTTTTTTTTTCTTTTCATTGTCTAAATTTTTTATGACCCAAGTCAAGAAAGGGAGTCCTAGTTGGGTGGACCCACTGAAGACCCCAAGAGCAATATCAACTTTTACATTTCTATAGGTCATCTTGATGGTGAACAAAGTACTTCATACTGTCTTTCAGAAATAGACCACTTCACTGTAAATCCTGAAATACCATTAAAGTTATGTGGAATCCTGGGGGCACTCAAAGAGTCACTGAACCATGTTATGAAGAGAAGCAACACGCACTTCAGGTTCATTCAGACAGCAGTATGTGGTGGCCACCAAGATTCAGAGTTATTCAGCAGCTTTGGAGTCATGGGAACCAGACTTCAAATCCCATCCCTGACTCTTACCAACAGTGTGGCTACAGATAAGCCATTTAAGGCAACCATTAGATCTCCAGCCTCTGGGATCTAATGACTGATGATCTGAAGTGGAACTGATGTAATAATAACAGAAAGAAAGTGCACAATAAATGTAATGCATTTGAATCACTCCAAAATCATGCCCCATGGGTTTGTGGGAAAATTGTCTTCTATGAAATTTGTCCCCGGTACCACAAAGTTGGGGACCACTGATCTAAGGCATGTGAAGTTCAGTTTATCCATCTATATAATGGGGATCTTTTGGCTTACAGGTTGCTTTGAGGATTAAATGGCAGAAGTGCAGCACAGAGTCCAGGCATATAAATTAAAGAGAATGATTAATAACGAGTAGAAGGTGTCATGCTTAATATTGGAGCAAATTTAGGAAGCTTTTGCAATAAATAAGAGTGAAAATATTTAAAAAGGTTTAGCAAGGGTGAAGAGCAAGTTCAGTTTCAGTGGCACTATGTTTGTAATATTGGTGAAATTGCTCAGAAAAGATTTCCAGCAGTGAGACAAAGGGTAAATGATGCAATTTCACAGACACCACAGATATCCAGAGATGCACAAAGATGGGAATAAAATCTATTGATTTACCTAAGTGAATCAAGGAAAAGAGCATAAAATGAGATAAGAATTAACATTGTTCCTTGGAGAAGACGTATTTAGCATGTGAGAAACAAGATGAGCGACTGTCGATATAATTAGGTGATCAGTGATACAAATGAACATATATACAAAACAGAAACAGATTCGTAGACATGGAACACAAATTTATGGTTACCAAAGGGGAAAGCTAGGGAAGAGGAACAAATTAGGAGTTTGGAATTAGTATATATACACTATTCACACTACCATATGTAAAATAGATAATCTATGGTGACCAACTGTATAGTACATGGAACTACATTTGAAATTTTGTAATAACTTATAAAGGAAAATAGTCTAATATATATATATATATATATATATATATATATATATATATATAATGTAAATAACTGAATCATGTTGGTGTACACCTGAAACTAACACAACATTTATAAATCAACTATACTTCAATTTAAAAAAAAAAAAAGGTGGTCAATAGCTTTTAAATATCTTAGCAAGAGCTATTATGGTAAGCACTGTGAGGGTTTAGTATCCTTCATAGAATTTAGTTAATTGTTGTTCTAAAGATTATCGGACAATTTGTAAGACAGCTATAAAATTATTTGGTGAAATCATAGATTAAAGAATAACATGGTAAATTATGTATGAAAGTAAATAAAAGCAAGCATTCAATGATATGTACAAAAGCACATTTTTTTCTTCATTCACTAATCTAATGATAACCTTAATAAATCATTTTAAAGCATATTTTATGATAATATATCAGGTTGTCAAGAGCCCTGATAAGACACAGAATTAATGAAAGATTGCCTAATTACTGCAATGTTGCAATACCATAATTTGTTTCTTGAGAAGCTATTTCCGTAGTCTTTGAAGCATTATGAATCCATTTTGTTCTAATTTAAATCACAAGTGGAAAAAAATATCTTTTGACCTATAAGAATGCACTTTCTCTTTAGTTGCTATACTAAATTGAAACTTAACATCTCCAAACTGTAGTTTTTAAACTCAAGTTCTTTTGCTGCTATTGACTGAAACACATTGAACATGAATAGGAAATTTTTCCCAGGAACAGTTGATGGACCCTTACTTATAACTATTGTATGTCTCTCTCTTCTGGCCCACCATGTGAAAGAGACTTTTTCCCACAATGTGTAATTCAGAGAAAATAATTTAGTTAAAAAAAGAGCATGAGGTGCTCACTGGGGCAAATTGTTTTGGGTATTCTATATATTTTCAGAGATGCTGGCTATTGGAATAAAAGTGTCCTTCTAATTCATATAGAACCTAAAGAAGATTATGGAGTTAAGATTAGTTTATCCCCAGAATGATGGTTCCTTTTTAAAAATTACATCCTGGACCTTTTCAAGTTCCAAATGTGATACGACTCCAATAGTCTCAACACTATTTTCTCCAGGATGTCAGGTAATTTTTGTGGATGTTCTTTCTGAAAATTTACCAGAACGGTTTATTAAAAAAAAATTAACACAAAACATCCTGCCTTCTTCTTAAAACTCATTCTTCTCTGGCGTCTGTGACACATGGCTTTTCTGATTTTTCTCTTCTCTCTCCAGACCTAGATGTTATAGCTGCTATTCCATTTGGATGTTACATAGTGTTCAAAACTGAACACTTGATATATTTCAATTTCAGTAAAAGATATCACATTTTTATTTGCACATAAGAGACGTTATGGAGTTTTACTTATTTTCTCCCCTTCTTATTTTTACCTAGAATCAGATTTCTGTCATCTCTGATCTCTGTCTGCAGTGTCAATACCTACTTCAAATCTCCATAATCTCTTACTTTGTCTTCAACAGATTTTAACTAACCTCTTCTGCAACCTAATATTAGAGTGATCTTTCTTTAAAAAAAGAAAAAAAATTAATTTTCTCACTGAAAATATTTTAGTCTTTCTGATTGCACTTAGGATAATATTTTAAATTATTTCCCTGATCTATCAGGCTCTTTATGACTTTGTCTTTGCTCATTTCTACAACTTTAATGCAAACTTCTTAGCCCATTTCACTTACATTGTTTTGAATGTGTTTTGTTTCCATTTGTAAATCTGTTGCCTCATATTATTTCTGTAGTATCAGCTTCTTAAGACAGAGACTGGGACTGATCAAAATTTTGACACTCACTCAGCACAGATTATCTAAAAAATGAGTGCATTATTCAGAATAGCCTTAATATCAGTTGCAATTTAATGAAATAATATTTCGGATACTAAAATGTAGTGAACAAATTAATATCTAAAATGTCTTTAGTTACATATACATTTTTTTCCTATATATGAAAGTGCTTTCTCTAACTTTCTAAGATCAAGTTATTATTTTCTGCCATTTGGACTAATACAGTATCAAGTCATTTTGCAAAGTAGTGCAGATGAGGAAATAAAGGAACAAAAAGAAGTCTAAGGAAATCATGAATTTTACATTTAGCACTTTGTCTTTAAGGTCTTTCTGGAAGAAAAGATCATGAAAGCAGGTGTCAAATGTGATTTATAGGAGGCTAATAAAATGACTTCTTTCTCTTGCTTGCCTCTGGAAATATTTGAGTTTATATTTAATTCAGAAGAAGAGAGACAGAAATAGAACGTTGTACTCTGGGCTACAGTTTCAAACCTGACCCCTTGTTTTATCATTTGATGGAATTTATCGAAGCTCCTCAGTTCCGTACATGAACAATTGATACTTGTGTACATATGCATTGTGTATTCTATTCAATATCATTTATTTGCATGCTACTTGATATCTTGAAATTGTCTTTTAATTATATTACATTCCCTATGTAGATCATATACTTAAAATTAACACCCTTAGTAATATAAAGTATTAATAAATTTAATTTGCCAATATCTCAAATCATTAATTAATTTAACGAGAACTTTCTATGTGACAGGCTCACATATTTGAGCAAATTATGCAGGCTCAAAAAGTGAAGGTTTGCAAATATTTTAAATATGTTTAGAAATTATGCTCAACTTTCAACTTATCAAATACATTCAAAATTATATATATGTGTGTGTGTATGTTTTAAGTATAAATATTTAGATATTTTATAAAAAATGAAACTAAAACAGTTAATGTTTAACAATGTGAAAATAAATGGCATACTCAAATATTACTGTTTGAAAATAATTTAGCAAAATTGCTTAAGAAAGAAAACCAGCAATATGTAATAGGAGCATCGGATGTCCACAAACTTGTTTAAAGCAAGTGATGAAATCATAACCTTAGGAATGAATTCAAAATACAGGAAAAAATAGTCACACTATAAGATGTTTAGGAATTTTTAAGTGCAAAACTTAGAGAAAATTAAATGTTGAACAACAGGTATTTTCATATAATATAACACAAAATGAAAGAAACTACAAATTTCTGTTTATCGTGTGCTCACAACTGCATTGTATAAATAAAAACTGCATCAAAAGAAGTTGAAGCTAACCAATCCAAAATTAAATCAAGTATATGTATTTTTAGAATAGCACAATTTTAACTAAAATAGGCTTTTTTCTTCAAGTTAGAGATACTTACATAAAGATAGTGTTTGAAATGAAACAAGGAAAAATGAAGCTGGTCGTCCAATTTTCTTATTCTATTCATAAAGAACCTCCACCTTTAGCCCCCACCTTCAATTCATCTTGTTCTCTTTCTCTCTCTCTCTCTCTTTTTTTTCTTTTTCTGGTATTCATTTATCAATATCAATGAGGTGGTCAAGCCAAAAACATAAGCTCCACCTGTTCCTTTTAATACTTCAAATCAGTTTATATCTCTTACAGATTTAATTTGTAAATCTCTCTAGAACTTGACCTTTTCTTCAAAATCATGGATATTGTTTTAGTTTAGCTTCTTATCAGCTTTCATTCAGTTGTGTCTGAACTTGCTTATCATTCTTATGTAAGTTCCACCTTCTTCAAAAATTGAATTTCCATGATATTGTCAAAGTGATTTTCTAATAACTTGGTGTGATTATTAGTTTTTTGGTCATATTCTTTCAATGACCCTGTATCATTAAGTGGGCAACTATATAAACCCATTAGCATGATGTAAGTGGTTTGTATGCTGCCTCTTCAAACACCTTACCTAAAATAAAACAACTTGCTATAATTTCTCAATGCAGCACTCTCTAGGAGTGTGTTCATTTGTAAACACTAGACCCCCGTCTTGGTGTGCCCTCTATGGAAAGGCCTTTGGATCCATCCCAGGGATACTTATTCATCTTCTCTCGGAAACCATCACCTTTAGCAATTGTCTTTGAGTCTCCTGGACAGATATTCACAGTGCTACCCTTGTATTACGAGTCATCTCATGCAGAAACTATTTCACTGTGAGAAGACAATAAATGATGTTGATTTCACTGAGCAGCTCTGAGGCAGAATGTAGTAATGTGTGCAAATATTTTAAAACATAAAACATGTATTCAGTGAGTTAATGAACTATTACAGAAGAGAAGTATTAATATATAGAAGTTATTTGAATATTGGCTTCATATTCAGGCAGATCACAGATTACTTGTTGTATGATAACCACAAGTTTCTTAATCCATGAGTCTCAGTTTTCATTAAACTTTTTTTTATCAGCAAAATAGGAGCAATACCCCTGTTGTAACTATGGCTGACTCCCATCCCACCTAACTTCCCAGCTCTCAGTCCTGAGTGTTCTAACAGCACAGGTTCTCAATTAATGGTGATTTTACCTTCTGGAAAATCATCAGCAATATCTGAAGTCCTTGGGTTCATAGCTTGGGAGTGTTACTGGTGTTTAATAGGTAGAAATCAAGAATGTGGATAAACATCCTACAATGCACAGGAAAGCCCTCCAAGAACAAAGAATGATCTGACTCAAAGAATCAATAGAGTTAGGTTGAGAAACAAGTCTAATAACCATTCATGTATATCCCAGACACTGAGCCAATTTTAAGACATCAGCCTGTGGCATTCTCCCACAGTAAGTATCAGTCTAGCATGTGCTTCCCCAAAGACTCAATGGTAAGGAATCTGCCTTCCAAAGCAGGAGATGCAAGTTTGATCCCTGGGTCTGGAAGATCCCCGGGAGGAGGAAATGGCAACCTAAACCAGTATTCTCACCTGAAAAATCTCATGGACAGAGGAGCCTGTCAGGATACAGTCCATGGGGTCACAGAGTTGGACACAACTGAGCACATGTATACAGTGTATGGCTTAAGTTGATATAATTGCTCTTAAATGTAGAAAGTTATGTTTAAATGTGGAGTCTCTATCTCACCCTCTCTAACCCTCTCCACTCATCATTAGTCTCTGTCTTCCCCTCTACTCATTTCTTTCCCTCCAGTTTCTACCCTGTCTCTAGAAGAGGCCATACAATGTGTTCACCATCCACTGCATAGTGCAGTATCTGGCACATGCTAATTGACATATATATGGTAATTAACTGTTTAATTGCCTTGGTTTTATGCTTGTCTTTTCACAAAACAATAAAGAATACTTTACCATTATAAATATAAAATATTATTTGCTCAATCATACATATAATCTGATTAGAAGATATGCATGCACACATACACACACACACACACATACAAGAATATCTGGCTTCCAATGTTTGCTCTGTATGTTGAATATTATATCATGGTGTTCATGCATCATGGATTTTTTTTTTCTGTTAGGCCATATAGCAGTATATTCCAAGTGCCTGGAAGAAAAAAATGTCGGGCATATACTTGACTCTCAATAAATTCTCAATGACTGAATAATTATCTCTAATCTTTCTGAGCCACAATGATTTCTATAAAATAGGGCTAAGTAATATTTATAGGTTTTATCAGGGTGCAATTAAAATAAGTTACAGAGAAGGCAATGGCACCCTACTCCAGTACTCTTGCCTGGAAAATCCTATGGATAGAGGTAGGCTGCAGTCTATAGGGTCGCTAAGAGTTGGACATGACTGAACGACTTCACTTTCACTTTTCACTTTCATGCATTGGAGAAGGAAATGGCAACCCACTCCAGTGTTCTTGCCTGGAGAATCCCAGGGACAGGGGAGCCTGGTGGGCTGCCGTCTATGGGGTCGCACAGAGTCGGACACGACTGAAGTGACTTAGCAAAATAAGTTAAATGTTGGTCACAGGTGTTCAATATATATTAATTCCTTTATGTCTCTATTTTTTCAAACAATTATCTGGTAGAGAAACATCTCAGACAGCTGGATAGTAATCAATGGTCACATAATGTAAACAAGCCTCAAAAGAATGACAGACACAGAAGAAAGTAAACTTTGATCTGTTAAGATGCCTTAATAATGTAGAGATTTGTTTTAAATCAGAAATTTCACTTAAAAATATAATTTAATATATATTTTTTAAAAATATAGCCACTTCTTTGAAAACCATAGTCTTAGTAAAGAAATATTGTCTTCACATTACTCTTCCAAGTCAAGAATTATGTGAATATCTGATTATTCTTTTAAATAAGTTATGCACAAATATCTGATCTATAAAAGCAAATACTTTTTGAATGAATTATAATTGTTTGGTCTTATAAAATTTTATAATGACATTCATTCACACATACTACAGGTATTAATACAGATTTACCTTACATAGTGAATATAAAACATAACATAGTTGCTAGCCAACTAGTCTGTATATCTTTGAATTGTTATTAATTTTCCATAGACTTGTTTAAGTACCTTCAATTTTCAAAACAAAAGAAAAAGTCTTGTTTGTTTTACAGACTAGGAAATTCTTAATTTGTGTAAATTTTGGTATTTAAAATTTTTATTTGCAAATTATAAAATCTATTAGAAGAATAACTAAAATCAAGATTGTAAATTTGCCACAATTTTCAAAATGTAGCACAGTAAAAGTAACAATTACCTAATACGTTGTGTAAAACAGTCATGCATATATTTCCAAATGTAATTGTCATAATATTTCACAGTGCAAGGTACACAAGAATTAATATTCTACAATTGAAGACATGGATATCAAATGTTTGTTTAACAAATGCTGGTTTAAGTCTTATTTGACCCTATGCAAGGAGTTCATGGGCTTCCCAGGTAGCTCAGCTGGTAAAGAATCTGCCTGTAATGCAGGAGAACCTGGTTCGATTCCTGGGTCAGGAAGTTCCCCTGGAGAAAAGATAGGGTACCCACTCCAATATTCTTGGGCTTCCCTGGTGGCTCAGATGGTAAAGAATCTGCCTTCAATGCAGGAGACCTGGATTCCATCCCTGGGTGGGGAGGAGGGCATGGCAACCCACTCCACTATTCTTGCCTGGAGAATCCCCATGGACATAGGAGCCTGGTGGATTACAGTTCATTGGGTCTCAACGAGTTGGACATGACTGAGTAACTAAGCACAAGAGTTCATTTTCCAAACCAATTTATTGTTAATATAATGAATATGTAAATTGAAATTATGACCAAGCAACAGGTTTGAATCATGGCTTTTGCTACTAATAACAGTGCAAGTTTGGACAGGTTACTAACATCACTGACATCATTTCTCAGGTGGTAGAATGGGGATAATCATACTGTCACCCAAAGTGTTTGCATGAAACTAGTCCTTTGATCCAATGAAAGCACACAGAGAAGCATCTGGCATGTCATAAATATGCAGTCATGAAAACTATTAGTATTCCAATGATCATCATATTAGTAATGATCATCTCATTAATGATCATATAAAAATTAATTTTAGATGCTAACCTGGTATAGTTTATACATTTTACAAATACATTATTTAATTCACACCTAACTATATACAGAGGGCTAACAAACACATGAAAAGATGCTCAACATCAGTCATTATCAGAGAAATGCAAATCAAAACCACTATGAGGTACCATTTCACACCAGTCAGAATGGCTGCGATCCAAAAGTCTACAAATAATAAATGCTGGAGAGGGTGTGGAGAAAAGGGAACCCTCTTACACTGTTGGTGGGAATGCAAACTAGTACAGCCACTATGGAGAACAGTGTGGAGATTCCTTAAAAAACTGGAAATAGAACTGCCTTATGACCCAGCAATCCCACTGCTGGGCATACACACTGAGGAAACCAGAAGGGAAAGAGACACGTGTACCCCAGTGTTCATCGCAGCACTGTTTATAATAGCCAAGACATGGAAGCAACCTAGATGCCCATCAGCAGGTGAATGGATAAGAAAGCTGAGGTACATATACACAATGGAGTATTACTCAGCCATTAAAAAGAAAACATTTGAATCAGTTCTAATGAGGTGGATGAAACTGGAGCCTATTATACAGAGTGAAGTAAGCCAGAAGGAAAAACACCAATACAGTATAATAAAGCATATATATGGAATTTAGAAAGATGGTAACAATAACCCTGTATGCGAGACAGCAAAAGAGACACTGATGTATAGAACAGTCTTATGGACTCTATCGGAGAGACAGAGGGTGGGAAGATTTGGGAGAATGGCATTGAAACATGTAAAATATCATGAATGAAACGAGATGCCATTCCAGGTTCGATGCACGATACTGGATGCTTGGGGCTAGTGCACTGGGACGACCCAGAGGGATGGTATGGGGAAGGAGAAGGGAGGAGGGTTCAGGATGGGGAACACATGTATACCTGTGGCGGATTCATTTTGATATTTGGCAAAACTAATACAATTATGTAAAGTTTAAAAATAAAATAAATTAAAAAAAAAAGAAAGACGATAAAGATAAAAAAAAGAAAAGGAAATTTGGATACACAAGAGAGAACAGGAGCTTGGACACACAGAGAAAAGACCTTGCGTGGACACAGTGAAAAAGGGGCCATCTGCAAGCAGCAGAGGGAGGTCTCAGGGGAAGTCAAACCTGCCAACACCTTGATCTTGGACTTCCAGCCTCAAGACTCTGAGAAAATTAAGTGTTGTTTAAGCTAAAAAAAAAAAAAAAGAAAAACAAAGTTCACTGATTTCCAAAAAAGTCTTTCATAGCCTAATGTGATGTCTTTAAGAATGTTTCCATTCAAGATCTTTATAAAATGCTACAAAGATTCAGAAAGTCTAAGCAAGTCTATACACTTACTCAGTATATGTATGTATGTGTACTATTCAACCAGGCATACCTTGGAGACACTGTGGGTTTGATTTCAGACAACCACTTGCACTAAAATGAATACTGCAAATAAAGTAAGCCACACCAATTTTGGGGTTTCCCAGTGCATATAAAAGTTATATTTACACTGCACTCTAGTACATTGTCTGTAATAGCAGCAAACTCCAGGAGATAGTGAAGGACAGGAAAACCTGGCATGCTACAGTCCATGGGGTTGCAAAGAGTCAGACATGATTTAGTGACTGAATGATGAAAAAGAAAGAAAAGGCTAGCTATTATCTGAGCCTTCGGCGAATTGTAATCTTTTCACTGGTGGAAACTATTGCCTTGATGCTGGTGCCTGCTGGCTGATCAGGTTAGTGGTTGCTGAAGGTTAGAGTGGCTGTGGCAAATTTCTAAAATAAAAAAAAAAACAAGTTTGCTACATGGACTGACTCTTTCTTTCAGAGGCTTGTTCTCTGTAGCATGCAATGTTGTTTGATAGCATTTTACCCACAGTAGCATGTCTTTCAAAATGGGAGTCAATTCCCAAATTTTTCTGTAGCTTTATTACTTTTAAAGTTTATATAAAATTATAAATTCCTTGTTGTCATTTCAATAATCTTCACAGCTTCTTTACCAGGAGTAGATTCTATCTCATGAAATCCACTTTCTTTGCTCATCCATAAACAACTAACCCTCATCCATTAAATTTTTGTCAGTCACATCTTTAGTCTTCTAATTCTAGTTCTTTTGCTATTTCACTGCATCTGCAGTTATTTCCTCCATTGAAGTCTTAAACCTCTCAAGTCATTCACAAGGGGTGGAGGCAACTTCCACACTCCAGTAAATGATATTTTTATCCTTTTCTATGAATCATAAATGTTATTCAGATCAGATCAGATCAGTCGCTCAGTCGTGTCCGACTCTGTGACCTCATGAATTGCAGCACGCCAGCCCTCCCTGTCCATCACCAACTCCCGGAGTTCACTCAGACTCACATCCATCGAGTCAGTGATGCCATCCAGTCATCTCATCCTCTGTCGTCCCTTCTCCTCCTGCCCCCAATCCCTCCCAGCATCAGTCTTTTCCAATGAGTCAACTCTTCGCATGAGGTGGCCATAGTACTGGAGTTTCAGCTTTAGCATCAGTCCTTCCAGAGAAATCCCAGGGCTGATGTCCTTCAGAATGGACTGGTTGGATCTCCTTGCAGTCCAAGGGACTCTCAAGAGTCTTCTCCAACATCACAGTTCAAAAGCATCAATTCTTTTGCACTCAACTTTCTTCACAGTCCGACTCTCACATCCATACATGACCACAGGAAAAACCATAGCCTTGACTAGACGAACCTTTGTTGGCAAAGTAATGTCTCTGCTTTTGAATATGCTATCTAGGTTGGTCATAACTTTCCTTCCAAGGAGTAAGTGTCTTTTAATTTCATGGCTTCAATCACCATCTGTAGTGATTTTGGAGCCCAGAAAAATAAAGTCTGACACTGTTTCCACTGTTTTCCCATCTATTTCCCATGAGGTGATGGGACCGGATGCCATGATCTTCGTTTTCTGAATGTTGAGCTTTAAGCCAACTGTCTCACTCTCCACTTTCACTTTCATCAAGAGGCTTTTTATTTCCTCTTTGCTTTCTGCCATAAGGGTGGTGTCATCTGCATATCTGAGGTTATTGATATTTCTCCCGGCAATCTTGATTCCAGTTTGTGTTTCTTCCAGTCCAGTGTTTCTCATGATGTACTCTGCATATAAGTTAAATAAACAGGGTGACAATATACAGCCTTGACGAACTCCTTTTCCTATTTGGAACCAGTCTGTTGTTCCATGTCCAGTTCTAACTGTTGCTTCCTGACCTGCATACAAATTTCTCAAGAGGCAGATCAGGTGGTCTGGTATTCCCATGACATCTAAAATGGTTAATTCCTTGCAGAAGTCTTTCAATTTATTTTGGTCAGATCAACCTAAAGAATTACATATACACAATGGAGTATTACTCAGCCATTAAAAAGAATACATTTAAATCAGTTCTAATGAGGTGGATGAAACTGGAGCCTATTATACAGAGTGAAGTAAGCCAGAAAGAAAAACACCAATACAGTATACTAATGCATATATATGGACTTTAGAAAGATGGTAACAATAACCCTGTATGCGAGACAGCAAAAGAGACACAGAGGTATAGAACAGTCTTTTGGACTCTGTGGGAGAGTGAGAGGGTGGGATGATTTTGGAGAATGGCATTGAAACTTGTATAATATATGAATATAATATATATTCATTTCATTGTATATGAAATGAATCGCCAGTCCAGGTTCGATGCATGATACAGGGTGCTTGGGGCTGGTGCACTGGGATGACCCAGAGGGATGGTACAGGGAGGGAGGAGGGAGGGGGGTTCAGGATGGGGAACACATGTATATCTGTGGTGGATTCATGTTGATGTAAGGCAAAACCAATACAGTATTGTAAAGTAATTAACCTCCAATTAAAATAAATAAATTTATATTAAAAAAAAAGAATTACTGTATGGCAGCTATTCAGTTCAGTTCAGTCACTCAGTTATCTTCAAAATTTTGCAACCACATGGACTGCAGCACTCCAGGCTTCCCTGTCCATTACCCACTCGTGGACTTTACTCAAACTCATGTCCATTGAGTCAGTGATGCCATCCAACCATCTCACCTTCTGTCGTCCCCTTCTCCTCCCGCCTACAATCATTCCAGCATCAGGGTCTTTTCCAGTGAGTCAGTTCTTTGCATCAGGTGGCCAGAGTATTGGAGTTTCAGCTTCAGCATTAATCCTTCCAATGGATATTCAGGGGTGATGGCATTTAGGATTGACTAGTTGGATATCCTTGCAGTCCAAGGGACTCTCAAGAGTCTTCTCTAACAACACAGTTCAAAAGCATCAATTCTTCAGCGCTCAGCTTTCTTTATAGTCCAACTCTCACATCCATACATGCACACTGGAAAAACTATAGCTTTGACTAGATGGACCTTTGTTGACAAAGTAATGTCTTTACTTTTTAATATGCTGTCTAAGTTGGCCATAACTTTTCTCCCAGGAGCATCTTTTAATTCCATGGCTGCAGTCACCACCTGCAGTGATTTTGGAGGCCCCCAAAATAAAGTCTGCCACTGTTTCTATTATTTCCCCATCTATTTGCCATGAAGTGATGGGACCAGATGCCACGATCTTAGTTTTCTGAATGTTGAGTTTTAAGCCAACTTTTTCACTCTTCTCTTTCACTTTCATAAAGAGGCTCTTTAGTTCTTCTTCTCTTTCTGCCATAAGGGTGGTGTCATCTGCATATCTGAGGTTATAGATATTTCTCCCAGCAATCTTGATTCCAGCTTCTGCTTCATCCAGCCCAGCATGTCTCATGATGTACTCTGCATATAAATTAAATAAACAGGGTGACAATATACAGCTTTGATGTACTCCTTTCCCAATTTGGAACCAGTCTTTTGTTCCACGTCCATTTCTGTTTCTCCTCTACCTGCATACAGATTTCTCGGGAAGCAGATCAGGTGGTCTAATATTCCATTTCTTGAAGAATTTTCCACACTTTGTTGTGATCCACACAGTCTAAGTCTTTGGCATAGTCAATAAAGCAGAAGTAGATGTTTTTCTGGAACTCTCATGCTTTTTTAATGATCCAATGGATGTTGGCAATTTGATCTCTTGTTCTTCTGCCTTTTTTAAATCCGGCTTGAACATCTGGAAGGTCATGGTTCATGTACTGATGAAGACTAGCTTAGAGAATTTTGAGCATTTCTTTGCTAGCATGTGAAGTGAAGTGAAGTGAACTGAAGTCATTCAGTCGTGCTCAACTCTTTACGACCCCTTGGACTGTAGCCCACCAGATTCCTCGTCCATGGGATTTTCCAGGCAAGAATACTGGAGTGGATTGCCATTTCCTTCTCCAGGAGATCTTCCCGACCCAGGGATTGAAACCGGGGCTCCCGCATTGTAGGCAGACACTTTACCGTCTGAAGCATGTGAGAGGAGTGCAATTGTGCGGTAATTTGAGCATTCTTTGTCATTGCCTTTCTTTGGATTGGAATGAAAACTGACCCTTTACAGTCCTGTGGCCACTGCTATTTTCCAAATTTGCTGGCATATTGAGAGAAGCACTTTCACAGCATCATCTTTTAGGATTTGAAATAACTCAACTGAAATTTCATCACCTCCATCAGCTGTGTTTGTCATCACACTTCCTAAGGCACACTTGACTTCGCATTCCAGGATGTCTGGCTCTAGGTGAGTGATCACACCATCGTGGTTATCTGGGTCATGAAGATCTTTTTTATATAGTTCTGTGTTCTTGCCACCTCTTCTTAATATTGTCTGCTTCTGTTAGATCCATATCATTTCTGTCCTTTATTGTGCCCATCTTTGCATGAAATGTTCCCTTGGTATCTCTAATTTTCCTGAAGAGGTATCTAGTCTTTCCCATTCTATTGTCTTCCTCTATTTCTTTGCATTGATCCCTGAGGAAGGCTTTATCTTGCCTTGCTATTCCTTAAAACTCTGCATTCAAATAGGTATATCTTTCCTTTTCTCCTTTTCTTCTTGCTTCTCTTCTTTTCTCAGCTATTTGTAAGGCCTCTGCAGACAGCCATTTTGCCTTTTGGCATTTCTTTTTGTTGGAGATGGTCTTGATCACTGCCTCCTGTACAGTGTCACAAACCTCTGTCCATAGTTCTTCAGGCACTCTGTCTATCAGATCTAATCCTTTGAATCTATTTGTCACTTCCACTGTATAATCATAAGGGATTTGATTTAGGTCATACCTGAATCGGAGAAGGCAATGGCACCCACTCCAGTACTCTTGCCTGGAAAATCCCATGGACGGAGAAGCCTGGTGGTCTGCAGTCCATGGGGTCGTTAAGAGTTGGACACGACTGAGCGACTTCACTTTCACTTTTCACTTGCATGCATTGGAGAAGGAAATGGCAACCCACTCCAGTGTTCTTGCCTGGAGAATCCTAGGGACGGGGGAGCCTGGTGGGCTCCCATCTATGGGGTTGCACAGAGTCGGACACGACTGAAGTGACTTAGCAGCAGCAGCAGCATACCTGAATGGTCTAGTGGTTTTCCCTACTTTCTTCAATTTAAGTCTGAATTTGGCAAAAAGACGTTCATGATCTGAGCCACAGTCAGCTCCCAGTCTTGTTTTTGCTCATTGTATACAGCTTTTCCATCTTTGGCTGCAAAGAATATAATCAATCTGATTTCAGTATTGACCATCTGGTGATGTCCACATGTAGAGTCTTCTTTTGTGTTGTTGGAAGGGGGAATTTGCTATGACTAGCACATTGTCTTTAATCTGTTAGCTTTTGACCTGCTATATTTTGTACTCCCAGACTAAATTTGCCTGTTACTACAGGTATCTATTGACTTTCTACTTTTGCATTCCAGTCCCCTATAATGAAAATGGCATCTTTTCGGGGTATTAGGTCTAAGTCTTCTAGGTCTTCATAGAACCATTCAACTTCAGCTTCTTTGGCATTACTGGTCGGGGCCCACTGCTGCTGCTGCTGCTTCTGCTAAGTTGCTTCAGTCGTGTCTGACTCTGTGTGACCCCATATACGGCAGCCCACCAGGCTCCCCCGTCCCTTGGATTCTCCAGGCAAGAACACCGAAGTGGGTTGCCATTTCCTTCTCCAATGCATGAAAGTGAAGAGTGAAAGTGAAGTCACTCAGTCATGTCTGACTCTTCAAGACCCCATGGACTGCAGCCTACCAAGCTCCTCTGTCTATGGGAGTTTACAGGCAAGAGTACTGGAGTGGGTTGCCATTGCCTTCTCTGTCAGGGCCTAAACTTGGATTAATGTGATACTGAACGATTTGCTTTGGAAACAGAGATCATTCTGTTGTTTTTGAGATTGCATCTAAGTACTGCATTTCAGACTCTTTTGTTGACTATGATGGCTACTCCATTTCTTCCAAGGGATTCTTGCACATAATAGTAGATATAATGGTCATCTGAGTTAAAGTCACCCATTCCAGTCCATTTCAGTTCGTTGATTCCTAGAATGTTGATGTTCACTCTTGCCATCTCCTGTTTGACCACTTCCAATTTGCCTTGATTCATGGACCTAACATTCCAGGTTCTTATGCAATATTGCTATTTATAGCATCAGACTTTACTTCCATCACCAGTCACATCCACAACTGGGTGTTGTTTTTGCTTTGGCTCCATCTCTTCATTCTTTCTGGAGTTATTTCTCCACTGATCTCCAGTAGCATATTGGGCACCTACTGACCTGGGGAATTCATCTTTCAGTGTCCTATCTTTCTACCTTTTCATACTGTTCATGGGGTTCTCATGTCAAGAGTACTGAAGAGGTTTGCCATCGTCAGCGGACCACATTTTATCAGAACTCTCCACCATGAGCTGTCCATCTTGAGTGGCCCTACACAGCATGAATTTTATATAATGTATTTCTTATTTAATAAAACCTGACTTTTTTTCTTTTATTTTTTAAATTTTATTTTATTTTTAAACCTTACAATATTGTATTAATTTTGCCAAATATCGAAATGACTCTGCCACAGGTATACCCATGCTCCCCATCCTTGAAGTTATTCATTTAGTCATAGACTGCAGAATGAATGTTTTAGTAACAGGCATGAAAACAATGTTAATATTGTCATACATTTTCATAAGAGCTCTTGGGTGACTAAGTGCACTGTCAAGGAGCACTAATATTTTGAAAAGAATCACTTTTGCTGAGCAGTAGGTCTCCGTAGTGGACTTTAAATATTCAGTAAACCTTGCTGTAAACAGATGGGCTGGTTTTGTTGTCAAAATACTGAGCACAGGCAGAGTAGAGTTAGCATGAATCTTAAGATCCCTAGGATTCAGAATGGAAAAAGTATTGACTTCAAATTAAAGTCACCAGCTTCATTAGCTTTTAACAAGAGTCAGCCCACCCTTTGAAGTTTTGAAGTCAAGAACGGACTCTTCTCTTGCTATGAAAGTCCTATCTTATTCCAATAGAAGGCTTTTTCTTCTACAATAAAAATTTGTTGTTTAGTGTAGCCACCATCAATTATCACAGATAGATACTCTGGATAATTTTCTGCAGCATTTACATCAGCACTTGCTGCTTCACCTTGCTCTTTTTGGTTATAGAAATGACTTCTATAACTATATAAATGACGTCTATATAAATGATTTCTTTGCTTAAACCTCATGGATCCACTTCTGCTAACTTCAAAAGTTTCTTCAGCACAACTTCCTCACCACTCTCAGCTGTCATAGAATTGATGAGTTTTGCTCTGGATGAAGATTTGGCTTCAGGGAATGTTAATGAGAACTGGCTTAAATTAATGAAAACTGACTCATTGGTAAAGACCTTGATGCTGGTAAACATTGAAGGCAGGAGGAGAATGGAATGACAGAGGATGAGATGGTTGGATGGCATCACTGATTCAATGGACATGAGTTTGAGCAAGCTCCGGAAGTTGGTGATGGACAGGGAATCCTGGCATGCTGCAGTCCACAGGGTCACAAAGAGTTGGACATGACTCAGCAACTGAACTAAGGGAATGTTGCTACTGGTGTGAATTTCTATTCAGACCACTAAACTTTCTCCTTATCTGCAATAACAATATTTTGCTTTGTTACCATTTGTATGTTCACTGGAGTAACACTTTTAATTTCCTTACTGTTTGGCCTAAGAGGCCAAGCTTTTTGCCTGTCTTGGATTTCGATATGCCTCTTTCACTAATCTTAATTGTTCCTATCTTTTGATGTAAAGTGAAGAGACATGCAATTCTTTCACTTGACCATTTAGAGGCAAGGTTAGAGTTACTAACTGGGTTAATTTCAATACTGCTTTATCTTAGGAAATAGGGAGGTCTGAGGTAAAGGGGAGGGATGGAGTAAGAGCTGATTGGTGGAGAATTCGGAACACACAAAACATTTATTGGTTGCATTTTCCAACTTATATGGGTGCAGTCGTTGATGCCTCTAAAACAAACACAGTAGTAACATAAGAAATCACTGATATCAGGTCACCATAACAAACATAATAATCATGAAATATCTGTAAATATGGGGAAAATTACCAAAAAGTGACACAGAGACTTAATGTGAGTAAATGCTGCTGGTAAAATGGTGTTAATAGATTTTCTTGATGCAGGGTTACCACAAATCTTCAGTTTATACAAAAGGCAGTATTAAAATAAATGATTAATATAATGATTAATAAATGTCATACATTAAAATATTTGTATATATGAAAAACACTTATTTAATATATTTATTATTGCAATTATTCTTTCTTGTTTCTTGGTTCTCACTCATTTCTGTTGTCATTATGTAAAAATACATATATTTTTATTTGGAGTTGTATTTGATGAAAAAAATTTTCTTCTTTCCAGTGGGACTACATAAAGACTTAAGGTTAACCTTTGTGATGTTTGCTCTTTTCTGGTGCCTGGTGGCATGCTATCACACAGATACCATTTTAAATAAAATCACTGTGTGAGGTTTTACATATTGTGAGTATCATGTGAACTAAAGCCACTATCTCAGGAGAAATCTTTGCAATTATTATTTTTAAGAGTATTTTCTTCTTACCCTCCTACTGCCAAGATTCAGACGTATAGTTATGGTTTCCTCTAGCAGTGGGCTTCCCTGGTGGCTCAGATAGTAAGGAATCTGCCTGCAATGCAAGAGACCCGGGTTTGACCCCTGAGTCAGGAAGATCCCCTGGAAAAGGGCACGGTGATCCACTTTAGTATTCTCGCTTGGAGAATTCCATGGACAGAGGAACTTAGCGGTCTACAGTCCATGGGATTGCAAAGAGTTGGGCATGACCAAGTGACTAACACTTTCACTGTCCTCTAGAAGTACACTTATTTCTATTTCATGGAGATTATGCATTTGAAAGTCTCAGTGTTAGGTAAGGCTGTTTTATCAGGTTCTGCTTTTACATAAAATTTTTGATGAAAATATTCAAGCTCAATTACGTTTGTCCAGTTCTTACTGATCAGTTGGTAGTTTCAACATGTTTTTTTTGTTGTTGTTATATAATTTTGGATTCCCACTATTAATTTGCTTTTGACTTATGAAGATATTTTTCCCCATTTAACTGATTGATTTACTAAAGTGTTTCGAGCTTTACGTGACATTTGGTGGCATTATGTTTCCATTTGGATAATGGTTTATGGTTTATGTTATTTATTGCATCATACAATTACAACTGGAAGTCATTCATTTTTATTTTAGAAAATGTTCAATTTATGCATATCTTCTTATTTCTAGTATAGCCTACTCATAAAACTTTGAAGATATGAAATTTATGATAAATTTGTTGCAAATTCCATGTTTTAATAAACAACACAAAATTGTATACATAAACACAAGCAAAAATGTGCTGATCCTTGAATGACATATAAAATGTAAAAATTGGGCCTTGTATTATTAAATAAGATGTCAAAAACATTCTTAATGACATTTTTCTAGGCAAAATTTATGGCTTTGTTTTAATATTTCATAGAATACATACATATGATTTAAACATTTTTTGCACACATTTTCTAAGTTATAATCAGGAGGACATCTTACAGTGTGTTTGATCAATGAAGAAAATTGAAAAAGAGAAGAAGATTTCAAGCAATGATTAAGGTAGTACTGTATGCCTTTCCATCACCTTTTTATTTTAGGTGAATAATTATCTCTCTTTGAATATCACTCTAGGGTAGCTATAGTTCATATCTTAAGATAAATCCTAATTAAAACCAAAACCATGTTATGTTACAATACAGAGTTAAAATGTATTGATTTTGTTTAAATGGCTAGTAATCAAATGTTCATTTCTGGTAATTTAAATATTTTCAAAACCAGAGTTATTTATTGTATTAAATTTTTACAATAAAACCATCACCACTCCTTCTGTATGCTACTACAAAAGCAGTAATATGTATTATAAATAAGAAATGTGATGCTTTTTATATTTAGATATAATTATGTTTTTAAAATATTATATAAAAATATATTTACTCATTAATGAGAGAATCATTCTATCTTCTTTAATATAAACATTTAAATGTTGTATATCCCACTTAGTTCAGTTCAGTTCAAGCAGTCAGTCCTGTCCGACTCTTTGTGACCCCATGAATTGCAGCATGACAGGCCTCCCTGTCCATCACCAACTCCTGGAGTTCATTCAGGCTCATGTCCATGAAGTCCGTGATACCATCCAGCCATCTCATCCTCTGTCATCCCCTTTTCTCCTGCCCCCATCCATCCCAGCATCAGAGTCTTTTCCAATGAGTCAACTCTTTGATGAGGTGGCCAAAGTGGAGTTTCAGCTTTAGCATCATTCCTTCCAAAGAACACCCAGGACTTATTTCCTTAGAATGGACTGATCTCCTTGCAGCCCAAGGGACTCTCAAGAGTCTTCTCCAACACCACAGTTCAAAAGCATCAATTCTTCGGTGCTCAGCTTTCTTCACAGTCCAACTCTCACATCCATACATGACCACTGGAAAAACCATAGCCTTGACTAGATGGACCTTTGTTAGCAAAGTAATGTCTCTGCTTTTCAATTTGTTATCTAGGTTGGTCATAACTTTCCTTCCAAGGGGTAAGCGTCTTTTAATTTCATGGCTGCAGTCACCATCTTCAGTGATTTCGGAGCCCCCAAAATAAAGTCTGACACTGTTTCCACTGTTTTCCCTTCTATTTGCCATGAAGTAATGGGACCAGATGCCATGATCTTTGTTTTGTGAATGTTGAGCTTCAAGCCAACTTTTTCACTCTCCTCTTTCACTTTTCAAGAGGCTTTTTAGCTCCTCTTCACTTTCTGCCATAAGGGTGGTGTCATCTGCACATCTGAGGTTATTGATATTTCTCTCGGCAATCTTGATTTAAGCTTGTGCATCTTCCAGCCCAGTGTTTCTCATGATGTACTCTGCATATAAGTTAAATAAGCAGGGTGACAATATACAGCCAATCTGTTGTTCCATGTCCAGTTCTAACTGTTGCTTCCTGACCTGCATACAGATTTCTCAAGAGGCAGGTCCGGTGGTCTGGTATTCCCATCTCTTTCAGAATTTTCCACAGTTTACTGTGATCCACACAGTCAAAGGCTTTGGCATAGTCAATAAAGCAGAAATAGATGTTTTTCTGGAACTCTCTTGCTTTTTCAATGATCCAGAGGATGTTGGCAGTTTGATCTCTGGTTCCTCTGCCTATTCTAAAACCAGCTTGAACATCTGGAGGTTCACGGTTCATGTGTTGCTGAAGCCTGGCTTGGAGAATTTTGAGCATTACTTTACTAGCATGTGAGATGAGTGCAATTGTGGGGTAGTTTGAGCATTCTTTGGCATTGCCTTTCTTTGGGACTGGAATGAAAATTGACCTTTTCCAGTCCTGTGGCCACTGCTGAGTTTTCCAAATTTGCTGGCATATTGAGTGCAGCACTGTCACAGCATCATCTTTCAGGATTTGAAATAGCTCAACTGGAATTCCATCACCTCCACTAGCTTTGTTCATAGTGATGCTTTCTAAGGCCCACTTGACTTCACATTCCAGAATGTCTGGCTTTAGGTGAGTGACCACACCATCGTGATTATCTGGGTCGTGAAGATCTTTTTTGTACAGTTTTTCTGTGTATTCTTGCCATCTCTTCTTAATATCTTCTGCTTCTGTTAGGTCCATACCATTTCTGTCCTTTATCGAGCCCATCTTTGCATGAAATGTTCCCTTGGTAGCTCTAATTTTCTTGAAGAGATCTCTAGTCTTTCCCACTTTGTTGTTTTCCTCTATTTCTTTGCATTGATCACTGAAGAAGGCTTTCTTATCTCTTCCTGCTATTCTTTGGAACTCTGCATTCAGATGCTTATACCATTCCTTTTCTCCTTTGCTTTTCACTTCTCTTCTTTTCACAGCTATTTGTTAAGGCATCCCCATACAGCCGTTTTGCTTTTTTGCATTTCTTTTCCAATGGGGATGGTTTTGATTATTGTCTCCTGTACAATGTCATGAACCTCAGTACTTTTTAAAAGAATGTATTAATAGCATTTTGTGTAACTTACCAAAAATTTAATCTGAAGGTCATTTTTAAGTGCACATTATTTTTATTTAAACAGATCTATACATATTTATACATGTTATCAATGTATTTATAATTCTATAATCAACAGTAACATGAGTTAATTTTTTCCCCTTCCCTTTCAGCTTGGTTGACATTACAATGAATACTATCATAGTGCTTTAAGACAGCAAAATCTGTCACTTCGTTTCTAACCACTTATAGCCTCCTAGTTGGACCTCTCTCTTCTGTACAGGAGCTAGAGTGATTATTTTAAAACATAAGTCTGTTCATAATAGTATAGTACCCTGGGCAGTGCTGCAGTGCCTTCCATTATGGATAATGCCAGATTTCTTAACAAAGTGTACAAGTCTCTGCAAAAACTCATCTCAGGCTGCCTCCAACACTATCTCAGTAATACAGTGAATAACCTCCTAAAGACAAGCAGTCTGCTTCTGAGTACCTTTCCAATCCCTTTACATTTTGCCTTGAACTTTCTTTTTCTGTATTGTCACATGGTTAGCACACCTCACTTCATTCAGTTCTCTGCTCAAATACCATCCTATGAGAAAAACATCCAAAAAACTTCTAAAAGTTGCATTCTTCCTCCAATCTTGAGATACTTATCTGTCATTCTTGGTTACACTTATCACTATTATATTTTAAATTTATTTATTCCCTTAACTCTGCTCTCTTCAACTAGAATGTTAATCTCATGGAAGCAATAGAACTGTTTCTCCTGCCTGGTTCTCTAATAATGAATACAGCAATTTCTTAAGTGTTAATTTTCATTAGCCTTAAAACTGGCTTCAGAAAAGGCAGAGAAACCAGAGATCAAATTGCCAACATTTGCTGGATCATCGAAAAAGCAAGAAACATCTACTTCTGCTTTATTGACTATGCCAAAGCCTTTGACTTTGTATCACAATAAACTGTGGAAAATTCTGAAAGAGATGGGAATACCAGACCACCTGACCTGCCTCTTGAGAGACCTATATGCAGGTCATGAAGCAACAGTTAGAACTGGACATGGAACAAGAGACTGGTTCCAAATAGGAAAAGGAGTACGTCAAGGCTGTATATTGTCATCCTGCTTATTTAACTTATATGCAGAGTACATCATGAGAAACGCTGGGCTGGAAGAAGCACAAGCTGGAATCAAGATTGTTGGGAGAAATATCAATAATCTCAGATATGCAGATGACACCACCCTTATGGCAGAAAGTGAAGAGGAACTAAAAAGCCTCTTGATGAAAGTGAAAGAGGAGAGTGAAAAGGTTGGCTTAAAGCTTAACATTCAGAAAACGAAGATCATGGCATCTGGTCCCATCACTTCATGGCAAATAGATGGGGAAAGAGTGGAAACAGTGAGAGACTTTATTTTGGGGGGCTCCAAAATCACTGCAGATGGTGACCACAGCCATGAAATTAAAAGACACTTACTCCTTGGAAGGAAAGTTATGACCAACCTAGATAGCATATTCAAAAGCAGAGACATTACTTTGCCAACAAAGGTCTGTTTAGTCAAGGCTGTGATTTTTGCAGTGGTCATGTATGGATGTGAGAGTTGGACTGTGAATAAAGCTGAGCGCCAAAGAATTGATGCTTTTGAACTGTGGTGTTGGAGAAGACTCTTGAGAGTCCCTTGGACTGCGAGGAGATCCAACCAGTCCATTATAAAGGAGATCAGTCCAGGTGTTCTTTGGAAGGAATGATGCTAAAGCTTAAACTCCAGTACTTTGGCCACCTCATGTAAAGAGTTGACTTGTTGGAAAAGACTCTGATGCTGGGAAGGATTGGGGGCAGGAGGAGAAGGGGATGCCAGAGGATGAGATGGCTGGATGGCATCACCGACTCGATGGACTGAGTCTGAGTGAACTCCGGGAGTTGGTCATGGACAGGGAGGCCTGGCATGCTGCAATTCATGGGGTTGCAAAGAGTCAGACACAACTGAGCAACTGAACTGAATGAACTGAACTGAAAGATTATTAACCCATGCCACCAGACATTCTTCTCAAGATCATTAATCACATCAGCAAAGACTATGTTTCTGCCTACAGTAAAGTCACACTTCTCATAGATTAGGTTTTGAATATCTTTTGGAGGGCCATTATTCTTTCTACTACATTAATTAAACACAAAACATAAATAGTAAATATAGTGAAAGTGAAAGCTGCTCAGTGGTGTCTGATTTGTTTTGATCCCATGGACTATACAGTCCATGGAATTCTCCAGGCCAGAATACTGGAGTGAGTAGCCTTTCTCTTCTCCAGGGGATCTTCCCAACCCAGGGATCAAACCCACATATCCCACATTGAAGGCAGTTTCTTTACCAGTTGAGCCACAAGGGAAGCCCAAGAGTACTAGACTGCGTAACATTTCCCTCCTCCAGTGGATCTTTCCAACCCAGGAATTGAACTGGGATCTCCTGCATTTCAGGCAGATTCTTTACCAATTGAGCTATCAGGGAAGCCCAGAACTGTCTTAAGAAAAAAAAAAATTTTAATGCATATTAAGCTAACACCTATACATTGTTAAATTGTAAAATGGCACAATCACTCTGGGAAACAATTTGGCTTTTTTCTTAATAATTTAAACACACACTTATAATACGAGCTAACAAATCCATTCCTAGATATTTATCTTGGAGACATAAAAGGTCATGTATTCACTCAATCTGAGCACAGATGTTTATAGCTGCATAATTATTATTTGCCCCAAACTGGAAACAATCTAACTCTCTTTTAAAAGGTAAGTGGATAAACAAACTGAAATAATCATGCGACAGAATACTACTCAGCAATAAAAAGAAATAAACAATCCATTACCTAATGTAAATGAACCACAAAGGTATTATGCTGAGTGAAATAAGCCAGTTTCAAATGGTCCCATAGAGTATGATTCCACAAATATGACATTCTGGAAAAGGCAAAACTGCAGAGAAAAATATGAGATTAAGTGGCTGTTCTCTGGTAGAAGTAGGGAGAGTATATTACTGCAAATATTCAACAGAGGGAATTTTGAGGGAGTTGAGATAACTTCTCTTTACCTTGACTGTGAAGGGGTTACACAGTCTGCCCATGTGTTAAAACTCATGGCACTGTGCGCCAAAGAGATGATAAAGGTAACTAAAACTCTGCAAAATTTTAGATTATCACCTTACAGTGTTCCATAATATAGCAATTGGTGATATTGCTAAGGGACTAAACTTAATTTTAACAACTGATGGCTTACAAGCGAATGATTTAACAATTTAACTTATTCAGTCCACAGTTTGATAATTATATTTCAAATCAACATTTTGTCATCTATTCACTAATACACATAATGTTTTCATATTTTTTCATAGTAGGGTAATATGCATACTAAAGTGTTATCATTAAACATTAAGACTTAGGGATTCAAGATACAGGTATTCAAACAACTATACTACTCAATCACATTTACATTTTAGAAATCACTGTTTGAAATAATGATAAAATTTTCTGCTCCTATCATTTGAACTCTGGCGTATTTCTTGCTGATTATCAGTTGCTTTTTGGGACAGCCTGTCCCATTGCTCTAAATACACTAGTGGGGAAAAACAGGCACAAGTCCTGTCATTCTACTAATAGCAGGAATGGACTTAGATGACTACCTTTGGGGAAGGGGGTTGCTTTCATTTTACAAAAAGCAAAAACAGAAACAAAAAAACATATCCTCTTACACAGGCTTATCTCAGGCCATCTGGCTTCATTATAGTAATGATGTGCGTGCTTCCTCAATTCTGAATACAGGAATTTCCTAAATGCTAACTTTAACCCTCAAAGATTATTTATTATACATTTGATCAGGCACCTAGGGAATTTTATAAAATGGCCTCAAGCTAATAATTGATGCTAGTTCTTATATAGATCAGACATTTTCCTTTCTGATCATTTAAAATTCCTATTTGATCAGGAAATTTTAAGACAGAAATATATTGATAAAATGGCCTTACAAATGAGCAAAATAGTACCTGAATATTTTTATATTTGATTAAATGCATTAAGTTAGATAAAAGTCCTTCTTTTACAGCTTTCCTTTACCCTCATTCTCTGTCCAACTTTTTCCAGATTCTGTGAGCACCAGTAATACCTTTTTCATCTTAAAAGACCTAAGCCAACAGTAAAGGACTTTAAGCTGATCACCTGTCTTATCTTAAATTGCTTCTTTCTAATTCAGAATTTCTCAAATCACCAGTGACTTACTACTTGAAAACCATAAATCCTCAACTAATTCTTGACATTGGATTACCGGGAAACTTCATCTGTTGTACCAAGGCAAAATTTTATTACTTAGAAAGTGGAAAACATTCATAAAGCCTTTGGCATCTCTTTTAACTAAAGAATTTCTTTTCTTATCCATTTGCTATTTTATACTTGTTCATACTAACAGTATTATTAAAAAATAAGAATAAACATTTCAACCCAATGATATTATCTATAAATCCAAAGTGATCATGACAGTTCTTTGTTAAGGAAATATAAAAACTTTAAATAACAGTGAAAAAGAATACTATTTTCCTATTTAGATAGATAAAAAATGCTAATTAAAAATAAAAATGATTTTAAAATATGTTTTATCTTTAATTCCTCTACACACTTCCATTTCCATTTAGAGTGGGATAATCATTTTAAAAAACCCAAATTATCTTTCCAGTTGAAGAAAGAGTCATAGCCACTTTACATGGTAGAACAGGCAGCAGTATCAATAGAATTCTCTGATCATCCAAGTCTGAGGCTTATTGTTAAATGGTTCATTGAAATGTATAAATGGCTTGGTTTCTTTTTAACCTCCAAAAGACATCCCACTAAAATACGCATTTGTGTCAATAGTGAACTTCAGTCGTGTCCGACTCTGTGCAACCCCATAGACGGCAGCCCACCAGGCTCCTCTGTCCCTGGGATTCTCCAGCCAAGAATACTGGAGTGGGTTGCCATTTCCTTCTCCAAATGAGGGATATATCTCCTCTATTTAAGAGTAAAGTTCATTAAAGATATACTTTAGATTCTTAAAAAAGTATATAATATTTAGGAGATGTTGATTTCTTTCCTGTCTAAAACACAGTATTGCAGTTTGAAAACAAGAATTAAAAAATAAATTTTAAACCAGTGTATATGGACTTCTGGCTTCTAGTTCTTCATGTAAAAGTTAGCACTCTGTTTTAATGACAAGTAAAAAGCTGAATGGATTAAAAAAAAAAAAAAAAAACTCTCCTTCCATCCATCAGAGATACAGAGCAAACTGCTGCACTGCTGCCTCCAGGTGAGAGAGACAGGTGAAGGAGATATGGTTTACCAAAGCAGAGACTGACCGCCACTGGGAACTACCTTGGGGACCAGTGCCGGAAAGAAAAACCTGAACTCTAACTATGAATTACCAAGGCTCAGTGTGGACAGGTCTGAGAGTTGAAAACTTCAGAGATACCCAATTATAAGGGAACCCCCCACACTTTTGTGAGTTTTACTTCCAGGAGTTTTACCAGATTCTTGCAGTAAATATCAGAGAAAATTCCCTTCATACTTCCAGCTGGGGGAAGGGAAAATAGATGGCAACCTACTCCAGTATTCTTGCCTGGAGAATCCCATCGACAGAGGAACCTGGTGGGCTGCCATCTATGGGGTAACACAGATTCGGACACGACTGAAGTGACTTAGTAGCAGCAGCAGCACTTTTTATTAAAGAGACCTGCCACAGGGGCAATTTTTAAGAAGAATCTAACCTGCTGGTGCTTTATCAGAGCTTAATTGACCTGGAGGAAAGCAAATGCCCAACTCTAGTCAACTATAGTCATCCTGTTCCAAATAAGGAAGGGGAAAGGATACAGAAACACATGTGAAGTTTATAGTTGAGATGCAGGTACATTATAAAACTAAGACTCAATCACAGGACAATAGAATATTTTCTTCCCTCCAGACCTCACTACTGTGTTACTAAAAACCTAATTGCAGCAGTTCCTTTTACCTGGTATATCATGTCTGGCTATTAAGGAAAAA
The DNA here is from genome assembly GCF_029378745.1 of Bos indicus. NCBI lineage: Eukaryota > Metazoa > Chordata > Mammalia > Artiodactyla > Bovidae > Bos > Bos indicus. Next base: position 36,692,077 of record NC_091776.1, on the reverse strand, counting down.
AGTACATGATTCTAAAATACAAAATATACCCACTATTTTATGAAATAGAGCAAGTATTATAACCACACATGGCAGGAAATGTTGGAATTATCAGAACAGGAATTTCACATATGTATGGTGAATATGCTAAAGATACTAATGGATAAAGTAGATGGCATGCAAGAAGAGATAGGTAATGTAAACAGAGAGATGAAAATCATAGGAAAGAAACTAAACTAAATTCTGAAGATGAAAAACACTAACAAAAATAAAGACTGGCTTTGTTGTGTTTATTATTATACTGGTCAAGGCTGGGAAAAGAATCTCTAAGTTAGAGAGTTTGTCCAAGACTGTGGGACAACTGCAAAAGATGTAATGTCCATTCAATGGGAATACAAGATATAGAAGACAGAGAAAGGAATAGAATATTTGAAATAATAAATGACTGAAATCTCACCAAATCGATGACAGATACAAAGTTACAGAAACTCAGAGAACATCAAGGGAGATAACTCATAAACAAAAGCTAAAACAAAACAAACAAGCAAAAAAAGAAAAAACACACACACACAACTAGACATCATTTTCAAACTACAGGAAATCAAAGATAAAGGGAAAATCCTGAAAGAAGCCAGAGGGAGAATAAACAACTTACCTACAGAGAGACAAAGATAAGAATTACGTGTGACAGTGCCTCAGAAACCATGCAAGCAATAAGAGATCAAAATGAGACATTTAGAGAAGTGAGAAGAAATATAAACCAACCTAGAATGATGTACCTTGCAAAATTATCTTTCAAAAGTGAAGGAGAAATAAAGACTTTCTGACACAAACAAAATTTAAAGAAATTTGTTACCATTAGACCTGTTTTGCAAGAAATGTTACAATAAGTTATTTAGAGACAAGGAACATAATACAGGTCTCACTTGAATCTACAAAGAAAAAGAAAAGTTTCAAAAAAGGAATAAAAACACAAAATTTGAAAATGTACTTTTATTATTATTTTATCTAACAGATAACAGTTTGTTCAAAATAATAATACCAATAAGGAATTTGATTGGGTATGTTTAGATACATATATGATATGCATATGGATATAAATGTATATAAGCTTATATATAAGGAAATAAATGACAGCAATAATGCCCAGTATGAGAGTGAGGAATTAGTAATGATTTTATTACTATAACTTAAACTACATGAAGTGATATACATTATTTGAATGAGCACTTAGATTGTATATGGCTAACTCTAGTGTAACCACCACAAAAAGTAAAAAAAAAATGTATAATATAACTTAAATGTTAAAAATTAGATTGAATAAAATTATATACAATGCTTAATTAAAATCGAAAAAGTTAAAGACAAAAGTAACAAATGATAATAATATCAAATATGGTGAAATCCAAATATATCAAAATCAGTTTGAATATCAAGAGATTAAATGCACCAATTAAAAGATAGTAATTATTAGACAGGATCATAAAACATGACCTGACTATATATTTCCTACAATAAAATCATTTTAAATATAAAGATTCATAGACTAAACATAGATGTGTGTAGAAAAATATACCATGCTAACATTAATTAAAGAAAAACATAGGAAGAATTCTTTTATTTTTAAATAGTCAGTTCAGTCACTCAGTCGTGTCTGATTTTTTGCCACCCCATGGACTGAAGCATGCCAGGCTTCCCTGTCCATCACCAACTTCTGGACCTTACTCAAAGTCATGTCCGTTGTGTTGATGATGCCAACCAACCATCTCATCCTCTGTTGTCCCCTTCTCCTCCTGCCTTCACTCTTTCCCAGCATCAGGGTCTTTTCCAATGAGTCAGTTCTTCACATCACGTGGCCAAAGTATTGGAGTTTCAGCTTCAGCATCAGTCCTTCTAATGAATATTCAGGACTGATTTCCTTTAGGATTGACAGGTTGGATCTCCTTTCAGTCCAAGGGATTCTCAAGAGTCTTCTCCAACACCACAGTTCAAAAGTATCAATTCTTCAGTGCTCAGCTTTCTTTTTAGTTCAACTCTCACATCCACACATGACCACTGGAAAAACCATAGCTTTGACTAGACAGACCTTTGTTGGCAAAATAATGTCTCTGCTTTTTAATATGCTGTCTAATTTGGTCATAGCTTTTCTTCCAGGGAGCAATCATTTTTTAATTTCATGGCTGTGGTCACCATCTGCAGTGATTTTTGAGCCCCAGAAAATAAAGTTCGTCACTGTTTACATTGTTTCCCCATCTAGTTGCCATGAAGTGAAGGGATCTTAGTTTTCTGAATGTTGAGTTTTAAGCCAACTTTGTCACTCTCCTCTTTCACTTTCATCAAGAGGCTCTTTAGTTCTTCGCTTTCTGCCATAAATTCAAATACAGCTGACTTCAAATCAAGGACAGTTGTCAGGGATAAGAAAGGCATTAAATAATAGGTGGGTAAATTCCATAAGAAAACAGCAATCCTTAACATGTATGCATCTAACAACAGAGTAACAAAATATTTGAGGCAAAACCTAATAGAACTGCAAAGAGAAACCGATAAACACACTATTATAGTTGGAGACTGCAGTACCCCACTGTCAGAAATGAACAGATCCAATGGGCAAACAATAAGAACATAGCTGAACTCAGCAACACCATCAACTGGGTACAAATTATATCTGTAAACTATTATAACCCCAAACAACAGCCTGTGCATTCATCTTAAGCCCATATGGCATGTTCATCAAGATAGATTACACTTAGGTCCATAAAACACACCTCAACAAATTTAATAGCACAGAAATCATATCTTGTCAGCTCTTGGACCACAATGGAAGTAAACTGCTGCTGCTGCTGCTAAGTCACATCAGTCGTGTCCGACTCTGTGCGACCCCATAGACGGCAGCCCACCAGGCTCCCCCGTCCCTGGGATTCTCCAGGCAAGAACACTGGAGTGTTCTTCTCTAATGCATAAAAGTGAAAAGTGAAAGTGAAGTTGCTCAGTCGTGTCCGACCCTCAGCGACCCTATGGACTGCAGCCTTCCAGGCTCCGCCATCCATGGGATTTTCCAGGCAAGAGTACTGGAGTGGGGTGCCATTGCCTTCTCCGGGAAGTAAACTAGAAATTCATAATAGAAAAACAATTGGAAAAAGCCTATATATGTGTGTGTGTGTGTGTGTGTGTGTGTGTGTGTGTGTGTATATATATATATAGAGAGAGAGAGATTAACAATGTAATGAACATAGGAGTAAAAGTGGAAACCTCAAAACAAAGTAATAAATATTTTGCACTAAACAAAAATGAAAACACAACTTGTCAAAATGTTTGGGATGCAATTAAAGAAGTGCTTTGAGGGATCCTCTCCCAGGTTTATGGAGATATATTAGACATATAAAATTGTATAAGCTTATGGGAGGTGTACAATGATGTTAGCTACAGTCACCATGTTGTAAATTAGATCCACAGAACTAATCCATCTTATAGCTGGAAATATGTAACACTTGACTATTATCTTCCAATTTACACTTCCCTGTTCCCAGCCACTGGCAACCACCAGTCTGCTCTGTTTTCTAAGACTTTTATTTTACATAGGTTCCACATATAAGTGATGTCACACAGGGTTTTTTTTCCTCTGACATTTCACTAAGCATAGTGTCATCAAGGTCCTTCCAGGTTGTCAAAACTGGCCGGGTTTCTTTCTTTCTCATAGTTTAATACAAAAAATATAATTAATTCATCTATTAATGCACAATGATTTGTTTCCATATTTTGATTATTTTAAATAGTTCTGCAATTAACTTTGGAATGGAGATGTCACTTCAAGACAGTGATTTTATTTCCTTTGGATTTATACCCAGGAATAGGATTGCTGGATCATACAGTAGTTCTACTTGATTTTAATTATTTTTGAGGAACCTCCATATACTTCACAGTGGCTGTAACAATTTACATTCCTACTAACAACACAAGGTTTCTTTTCTCCATATCCTTGCAAACACTTGTTATCTCTTATCTTATTGATGATATACATTCTAACAGGTGTGAGGTGAGATCTTATGGTTTTGACTTTCATTTCCCTGATGATTAATGATGTTGAGAATGTTTTCATGTTGGCCTTCTGTATATCTTCTTTGGAATAATGTCTATTTAAATGTCCTGCCCATTTAAAGGTTAGATTATTATTTTCTCACGTGTAAGTTTTATAAGTTTCTTTTGTATTTTGGATATTAATCAATTATCTGATAATTGACTTTCAAATATTTTACCCATTCCTTAAGGTTCCTCTTTATCTTGTTGATTGTTTCATGTGCTGTGTAGAAGCTTTTTGACTTGATGTACTTCCCACTTGCTTATTCATTTATTTTCTTTTGCTTCTGCTTTTGTTGTCTTGTTCAAAAACTGTTGCCACAATGATGTCAAGGGGCTTCTTCCCTAATTTTTCTTTTAGCAGTTTTATGATTTCATGTCTTATATTTAAATCTTTATTCCAGTTTGAGTTTATTTTTGTGAGTGGTGTAACATAAGGGTCCAATTTCATTCTTCTATGTGTGGATACCAGTTTTCCCAACACCATTTATTAAAGAAACTGTCCTTCCCCCATTGAATATCCTTGGACATCATAGCAAATATTACTTGACTTTTGTACATGGGTTTATTTCTGGGCTTTCAAATCTTTTCCATTAGCCAAAGTTTCTGTTTTCATGGAAATACTAACTTCTTTTGACTCTTACAGCTTTACAAGATAGTTTAAAATCAGGACGTGTGACACGTCCAGCTATATCCCTCAGTTTTAAAGTTGCTTCTGGCTATTTGACATCTTTGCTGCTGCTGCTGCTGCTAAGTCGCTTCAGTAGTGTCCGACTCTGTGCGACCCCATAGACGGCAGCCCACCAGGCTCCCCCGTCCCTGGGATTCTCCAGGCAAGAACACTGGAGTGGGTTGCCATTTCCTTCTCCAACGCATGAAAGTAAAAACTGAAAATGAAGTCTCTTAGTTGTGTCCGACTCTTCGCGACCCCATGGACTATAGCCCACCAGGCTCCTCCGCCCATGGGATTTTCCAGGCAAGAGTACTGGAGTGGGGTGCCATTGCCTTCTCCAGACATCTTTTCTAGTTCCATACAAATTTTAGATTTTTTTTTCATTCCTGTGGGAAATATACTGGAACTTTGATGTGGATTGCACTGAATCTAGAAATGCCATTGGGTACTATGGATATGTTAACAATATTATTTCTTTTGGTATGTGAACATGGGAAATTTTTACACTTATTTGTAATCTCTTCCATATTTTTTCATCCATGCTTTACGTTTTTCAGCATACAGGTCTTTCACCACCTTGGCTAAATTTAGTCTTAATCATTTTATTGTTTCCAATGCTATTACAAATTAGATTATTTTTCTTTTTGATAGTACAGTTTTTATATAGAAGCACAGCTTATTTTGTATCCTGACATTTTACTACATTCATGTATTAGTTCTAACACCAGAAAATCTAGATGACCTTGGGTATGGCAATAACTATTAGTTATAACACAAGGGGCATGACCCATGAAAGAAATAATTGAGAAGCAGTTTCATTTAAAGTATAGACTTTTGCTTTGAAAATGCAATGTCAAAATAATAAGAGGTACAAACTGGGAGAAAATATTTGGAAAAAAATATATCTGATAGACAATTGTTATCCAAAATATACAAAGAATTTGTAAAACCTAACAATAAGAACACAAGAAATCTAATTTTAAAAACTGGGCCAAATACCTTAACAACCATCTCACCAAAGAAGATATACAGATGGCAAATAATTATATGAAAAGATGCTCAATATCAGATGTCGTCAAGGAGATGCAAAATAAAAAAACAGGATACCTCAGCCCTCTATCTGAAAACACTGACACCAGCTCTGATGAGGATGTGGAGCAACAGTAACTGTCATTCACTGCTGGAAGGAATGCTAAATGGTGCAAGCACTTCGAAAGACAGTTCAATATTTCTCTTACAAATTTCAATATATTCCTATCATACAATCCAGTCATTTCACTTGTTGTTATCCACCCAAAGGAGCTCAAAATTTAGGTCCACTAAAACCTTGCACATAGATATTTATACAACTTGATTTACAATTGTCAAAGCTTGTAAGCAACTAAGATATTATTCAGTAGGTGAATGGATCAAATATGTTGTGATAGATCAAGACAATGAAATATTATTTGGTGCTAAAAACAGATACCTGATGCATTCCTGTCAAAGTATAGAATAGGAAGAAATTCTGCTAATAAAAATAAAAAAGTGAAGTGCAAAAATAATTGTGCTCGCCAGTCTAGGTTCAATGCAGGATACAGGATGCTCAGGGCTGGTGCACTGGGATGACCCAAAGGGATGGTACGAGGAGGGAGGTGGGAGGGGGGTTCAGGATGGGGAACATGTGTACACCCGTGGCGGATTCATGTTGATGTATGGCAAAAACAATACAATATTGTAAAGTAATTAGCCTCCAATTAAAATAAATAAATTTAAATTAGATTTTAAAAATGTGTATGACCATGAGAACCTCAAAAAAGAAATAATTGTGCTATCATCAAGCCATGAAAAAAGGAGAAATATTAAATGTATATTACAAACTAAAAGGAGCAAATCTGAAAAGGCATACAGAGCATCCTGAAAAAGTCAAAACTATGGAGACAGAAAAAAGACCAGTGGTTGCCAGGGCTTGGGAGAGAGAAAAATAAACTGGGCAGAGCAGAGGATTTTTAGGACAATGAAACTATTCTATATGATACTGCAATGATGGATACAAGTTATTATGCATGTGTCAAAATCAATAAACTATAGAACACAGAGAGTACACCTGAGGTGAACAATGGACATTGGGTGATAAAGGTTTCAATGTAGGTTCATGGATTGTAACAAATACACCATCAGATGAAATATATTGATAGTGAGGGAGGCCAGGCATGTGTAGTGCCAAGAGGTACACTGACATTCTCTGTACTCTTGACTCAATTTTGCTGTGAAACTAAAAATGTTCGGGAAAATACCAGCATTAAATGTAGTTACCAGCAGTATTTTAATCTCTAGTCCATAAATTCTTCAGCTTCCTAAGGAAACTGTCATTGATCTGAATACAATCAAGGACTATCAGTTGAATGAGCCCCTATCACTTAACAGTCAGTAACAAAATATTCCTTAACTACCTAATTTAAATTATCCATCTAATTTCTCAATGTCACATTAATTGCCATTGCTATCGGTTTTATATTAGTCTTGGGCAGCTGTTTGATAAATAATTTAAAATTTGAATTAAAAACTACCCTGATTTCTACTGTGATGAGTAGAGGAAGCAAAGGTAGCCCTCTGGGAAATTAAAAATGTTTCAGTATGAGTGATCTCAGATTTAAAATCACGTTTTGTTGAAGTCAAGCTTTATCAGGAACCAATTACTAATGACTGGAGTAAAGTGATATAAAATTAATTGACAGATCAAAAGCAGTTGCTGGGAGCACAGGGCATTATCAAGCTCATGAAGTCAGAGACAGAGTTTCATGTGCCTAAGATTCTCCCAGAAGTTAACTAATGTTGTTGCCAGTAAAGCAGAAGACTCCTAGATGACTTATTATTTGTTCTTAATCATAAAATTTATCCTTACCTTTTTGAATGTTTTTCTGAGAGATTTGCTCAATATTTATAGAAGAAAATTTTACATATTTCTAGAATGCACTCAATTTTTCTGTAAAAACATGTGCAGAATATTATAAATTCATTTAAACTTCTGATTGTTTACCTCTATTTAAGCAACTCCAGTCAGGAGTAATTCTTTCTCCACTGAAAACAGTATGATGTCGACTACAATGGAAAGATGGGGAAAACAATGCAGATTAAGTGGCTGTGGGCAAGGATATTAGTTTAAACTTGGTATTTATTAGTTGAGGAACTTAGTGCAAGGATTGACCTCCAGAATTCAAACCATCCCACACACATTGGTAGGAATATTTTGAGGATGAGATAAGACAGTGAATGTGAAATATTCGTTAGAGAGCCACACTATATGACCGCTAAGAGTTTCAAAGCTGTGTCTTCCTTCTTTCTTCCTCTACTCCATGTTTCCTGAGAAATTTGGATGTAAAGTGGAGTGAAATGCAATATAAAGTGGAGCTTGCTTTCTATTCAGAGTAAAAAGAGGAGAGACATAAAATGTATATGCTTGCTTTGCTTTAACTTATAAAATGCTACCTAATTAAATTGGTATTTTATTTCTGTGATTTATCTAAATTATTTTTAATATTTCAGAAATCAGATTTTTAGTCATACATAAAATACATTTTAAATAAAAGTATCATTTTGGTATTTAGATAATGCTAAATTTTTCCAAAGCTATTTTTTTTCCATTTCAATTAAAACTCTCTAGACTGTTCATTACGTCACAATTACCTTGTCAACTCCATATCCTGTACTGTAAAATGTAGGAAATTATGATATCTATGACAAGAGCATCTGAAAATATTAAAATGTTAACAAAATCTTCCTCCTGTCTCTCTTCAGGTCACTAACAACTTGTTTTATTGAGAGAGAAATAGTACAATGTGAAAACTACACACTAAGTAATCATTCTACAAAACAAAAGTGTAAAGACATGTGATTTGCCTTTTAAAGTATCAGGTAGAAATTGAAAGTAAAATTTGTGTTATGTTCCCTTTTGATTTTAAATTACTTTTATACTTGAGAGATGCAAAGATGAATGAAAACTGGAATTTAAATTTTACCAGGTGAAGTTAAGGTTAAGCTAGTCACAGTCATCATATATTTAGCTGTCATCTATCTGTCTACCCTATACTATTGAGTCTGTTTATTTTCCCATTTAAATGTTTCAGATTTTTCATCTTATAATATGATATTCCTGGTATACCTATAACATCTTTTATACAATTTTTCGATTCTTTTGGAGAAGGCAATGGCAACCCACTCCAATACTTTGCCTGGAAAATCCCATGGATGGAGGAACCTGGTAGGCTGTAGTCCATTGGGTTGCTAAGAGTTGGACACGACTAAGCGACTTCACTTTCACTTTTCGCTTTCATGCATTGGAAAAGGAAATGACAACCCACTCCAGTGTTCTTGCCTGGAGAATCCCAGGGACGGGGGAGCCTGGTGGGCTGCCGTCTATGGGGTCGCACAGAGTCGGACACGACTGAAGCGACTTAGCAGCAGCAATAGCAGCATAAGACAGATTATATACAGTTGATCTTACACAGGTAAATGTTTAGTGGGAACCATACAGAGGAAGACACCTAAGTCTAGAAAGAATACTATCTTATCAAGCTATTAAAACTCATGTAGTTCCTATGAACCAATATCCACTCAAGTTTATTCTTTCTTTATCTTTGTTTTGCCCCCACTAACCCACTGACTTTACCAAAATCCAGATGGAAATTTTCCCACTACTACTCCAGTAAAATATTCAGTAGATGATGCTATAGCTGTGACAGTGGAGATTAACCAGCATTCATCAAACCCAGTTCTTTTTCTCCTATACGTACAACCACGCTGCTCTCCCACTCTCCCATGAAGCGAGGTACAGCCAAGTGACTGAGTTCTGGTCAATGCAAGTGTGGTAGAGGGATGTGTTTCTCTCTCATCACGGCCCTTTAAAATCTTGCAGGTGTGGTTCTCATGTTTTTTTCACTCCCTGGCTGAGTGGAGAGAACCTAGAGACCAGCTATAGAGCAAACCCTATGATGGAAGAAGCTAGTGTCTGATGACAGCACAGAGCAGACCTATCCAAACCTGAAAACAGACACTGAACTATAGCAGGTGGAAGAAATCACATTTCACCAGGTTACATCACAACTGCTTTAGCAAGTGTTTCTTATAGGAAGTAGCATATCTGACTAATAAACATGCATTGATATTGCATGTGGGTAACTTTTCAGTTTTGCCCTTGATTTTTAGAAGAGGATTTTGTCAGATATTTTACCAAAGTCTATGTTAAACCAAATGCTCTCTTTATTCAAAAATTATAAATGTTCTAATGGATGCTGGGTGCCAGAAATGTGAAATTGTATTTAATGTATATTTAGATTTTGGTAATCCATTTTTATGATTTAAGCATGTGAATTAAGAAATAGTAGTGCTTTGATTCACTCTCTGACTCATTTTATGACTGTAGATAAACAACAATGCACAAAATATCTAGACAGTCCTAGTAAAGGCTTTTGACTTGACATGTTATGTCACTTTGCTATCTTCTATCTTGTTTATTCTGACAAAAAGAAGCCCTAAATATACATAAATAATATACATGCATTTTTCTGTAGATCTTATCTTTATATATTTCAAACATTGTATCCTTTATTGAAGGAACACAGTAAAATAAAAGGTTAGCAAGCCACAAATACTGGTAAATAATTACTAATTTTATTAGACCATTGATGGTTCATATTTTCTTTAAACATAAATGAAGATTATTTTAGGAGTCTTCTATGTATGCAGCATATTATCTTATTTTTTAATCTTTTAACGAACACTTCACAAAGAGAATTGAGCTTGTTATAACTGATAGGGTTATTTGGATTTCTGAAATAAGTTGCACTAGTAATTAAAAATGTATTTATGGATGTGCATACAAAATTTCTGAGTATATTATAACTTAAAAGAATATAACTGTATTTTTAAATGTTTTTATCTACGTTTAGCAAAACTTTATTTTTTTTTAATTATTAATGAAATATAGTTGATTTTAAAGTTGTATTAATTCCTGCTGTACAGCAAATTGATTCAATTATACATGCATATACATTTATTTTTCATATTATTTTCCATGATAGTTTATCACAGAATATTTAATATACTTCCCTGGGGCCATACAGTAAGACCTTGTTGTTTATCCATTCTATACATAATAGCTTACATCTGCCAATTCCAAACTCCCATTCTATCCCTCCTCCAACCTCTCCCCCTTGCCAACCACAAGTCTGATATTGTGTTTTTGAGTCTGTTTTCTGTTGTGTAGATAGGTTCATTTGTGACATATTTTAGATTTCACAAATAAGTGATATTATATGGTCCTTGTCTTTCTATTTCTGACTTACTTTGCTTGGCATGATAATATCTGGGTCCATCTACATTGCTGAAAATTAGCAAGATTTCAAATAGCAACTTACGATTATACATCATAATTAATGAACTATGTTCTTCTGAGTGTTCTTCTCTAAGCAATGTTTGGTTATTGCTTCAGTATTGTTCAATATTTTATTGAAAGAAGATTCTACCTTATTATAATACAACAGATTCATTTAGATATTATTTGGTTGGAGAAATTCAGGATGATTATATGCTATTTCATATGCTTATCAGGTAACGTCCTTGGGAAGCATGAAATAAACATGTATTTAAGAGGATAATAATAACCTTATTGAAGATGTAAATACACTTTTCCTGGTCCTGTTTGTGATATAAATAGTTGCAGTGCAGCCAGTAAAAAATATGATTTTCCATGCTTAATACTGCTTTCTCTAATAGATTTTCCATGCTGCTACTCCAAATAATCATGATTTTTTCAAAAAAGGAAATTAAAAACTTAATTGGTTGTTTTCATTATAAAGAAGATTCATATTTTATAATCTGATATCATAATTTTGAAAAAAATAAAAACATTAGCACATAAAAAAATCAGTGCCAAAAACACAGATCAGTAAGTTCAGTTCAGTCTCTCAGTTGTGTCTGACTCTTTGCAACCCCACAGACTGCAGAAAGCCAGACCTCCCTGTCCATCACCAACTCTTGGAGTTTACTCAAATTCATGTCTATTGAATCAGTGATGCCATCCAACCGTTTCATCCTCTGTCATCCCCTTCTCCTCCCGCCTTCAATCTTTCCAAGCATCAGGGTCTTTTCAAATGAGTCAGTTCTTTGCATCAGGTGGCCAAAATATTGGAGTTTCAGATTCAGCATCAGTCCTTTCAATGAATATTCAGGACTGATTTCCTTTAGGATGGACTGATTTTATCTCCTTGCAGTCCAAGAGACACAGTTATGGGAGGGGAAATTTCCATTTGTCTGATACTGTTCTGAATCATGTAAGATTTACCAAATTAATATTTCTCCATTTCCATTGTTCTTTGCTCTTTGTGTGAGTAAATGGAAATAAATTCATTTATATAATATATTTAAAATAAGTTCTGATTAATTTCATTAAGATATAAAGCTAAGGAAGTTCATATGCCACAGTTTGCCTGATCAGCCTGATGGATGCCCCATTTTAAGTCATAGATGTAAGATGCTGTTGAATATCACAGATTTATGTTTGAATGGATCCTGGTGTAAGTCCTATTTCTCTATTGATTATTAAAGTGAGATAAATCATCTTTTAAGAATAATGTATCTGTTCTTTTATGTCATGTTATTTTTAGTGAAATGAGAAAAATTATCTGTGGAAATATTTGGAAACAGTAAAATTATTTATATAATTTAGTTACTAAAACTAAGAAAGACTCATGTTAGAAGAAACATTAATATGCACTCTCTGTGTCCCTCTGTCTTTTTTTTCTGTCTCTTCCCTTTGGTTAAACAATGAAATTATATGTTGTTTTTATGACTGCAAATCCATTGGTGTCAACTAGGGACTGTAATAATGTTGAGTTTATGGGTAAAACAGCTGATGCTTCCTCTCTTAGAACCTAATATTTGCATCAATCTAGAATACTATAGCTTCCTAACTACTCTAATAAATTTATTTCTTATCTTCATAACTATGAATCTATCAGTTTTTTGTATTTCCTGATGGTCAATTCTGTTCCTCGCTGCTTCTGAAATACTTAGTATTCCCTTTTTATTTGTACTCTTTTGATCCTCATTTGTTTAATTTAGCCAACAATCTTTCTTTTCAACCCATTTATTGTTTCTTTGCATCATTGCTGAACATTTCATTCCTTACTTAAGAATTTTATTTCCTTATTTTTGCTATTGTTCTTTTACACACCCAGAATAGAATTAAGAACACTCAGAAAGTTTTGCTCTTTTCTTTAAGGATAAAAGGTTATTCTATTTGCAGGAATATCAGGGCAAGATCAGAAGAGAAAATTTAGTTGCAAAGATAAAAGATCTGCTACAGCAATAATAATAATAATAAAAGATGATTTACAAATTTGGCCTCAAATGTCCATTTCTCTATTTAGTTACTACCTTGTGACTTTTTCTAAGTAATTGATCTTTTACAAATGGAATATAGCTTTTCATAAGTAAAAATATCCCTATTTTATGATGATGTTTTGACCATTAGGCAAAGTCATATTTGATGGCATATAGCTAAAAATCAACAAATTATAGATGTGTTTTCAAGCTTTGGGGGTAAAAGTTTGAAGAAAAAAAAAAGCCTTCCTTATACTATTCATGTTATGATTGAAATAGCAGGATAGAGGCTTCCTAGGTGACTCAGCAGTAAAGAATCCACCTGCAATGCAAGAGATACAGGTTTGATCCATGGGTCAGGAAGATACCCTGGAGAAAGAAATGGCAAGCCACTCCAGCATTTTTGCCCAGGAAATCCCAGAGACAGAGGAGTCTGGCGAGCTACAATCCACAGGGTCACAAAGAGTCAGACATGACTTATGGACCTAACAACAGCAACAAATATTGCACAGCTTATCCAGTCTGTGATTTAATTATGTCCAACTTTTAAAACAATACTTTTGGTAATGTTACAGATATGTATTAATGATAATGGACATTTTTATGTCCAGCAAGAAGGAAACAGGGATTACACCTTCTCCTGTTTACCTACAAGGAGAAGGATTATGTTACCAGTCTTAGCCTTCCTCACAAGTTTCTGCCATTAGAGAAGCTTATGTGAAAGCCCAGCTATAAATGACAGTGTAGCTTCAATTTTCTTCGACCTTCACATATCTGCAAAGGTTTACTTTTGGGTCAAACCAACTGTCCATGTTCATGGGTACATCTAGAATTTTGTTGTCCTTGTGTAGGCTTGCTCTCAAATATCTTGCACTCCAGTAGCATGTACTTATAATCCCTTTCTTTTCATTTCAATAATGTCATTGTTTGAACAACTACCAGCTTAGACCACTATGTGACCAGTAACTTTTTCATTTTCTAACAACTTTTCAACTTAAATCTGCTTTCATTTGCTTCCCTTTCTAGTGATAGTCCTATACAAGCTGAATATTCATTTTGCTGTGCAAGAATAAAAATCACTAGTCACATTATTTCAGTCTCTAAAATATTTCAAAATACATTGATTTTTTTTTGAGTATTCTGTATTTTTATTTGTCCTGGCTTCAAAAAACTGGAACAAAATTTTGCAAGTTTGTTGAATATTTTATAATCCCCAGTTTATACTCATTACCCTAGGGACACTACCAAAGTGTTTTTTTCTTTGCCACAGAAATTTTAGGTCTGTCTTTTAAGATATAAATCTTACATAAATCTATAGGATCAAATTTATTTAATACATGTAAATATTCTCCACAACTTTTAAAATGTGAAAAATTCATCTAAAATTAACTCAAAATATTTCTGGTAACTTCTAAAAAAATTATCCCAATATAAACTTATTTACTAATTTTTTACATGTGAAATATTGTTAATCATGTACAGCAAATTAAAATACTTCTGAATATCATGATTTTCTGAAGCTATATTTCTAACACTTAAATAATAATTATAGGAAAATATAGCAAATAGAAATTCTTCAAGTTTTCTTTTGAAAAATATATCAGGAATCACATAATATTATGCCAATATTTTATCCTTTGCTTGACTTTTAATGATCAGTATTAATCATGTATTTCAGTTCATTTGAGCTGAACTTAAGTTGAGTTCACTTCAGTCATGTTCGACTTCAGCTGAGTCACTCAGTCATGTTCGACTCTGTGCAACCCCATGAATTGCAGCATGCCAGGCCTCCCTGTCCATCACCAATTCTCGGAGTTTATCCAAACCCATGTCCATCCAGTCGGTGATGCCATCCAACCATCTCATCCTCTGTCATCCCCTTCTCCTCCTGCCCTCAATCTTTCCCAGAATCAGGGTCTTTTCCAATAAGTAAGCTCTTAGAATGAGGTGGCCAAAGTATTGGAGTTTCAGCTTCAACATCAGTCCTTCCAATGAACACCCAGGACTAGAATGGACTGGTTGGATCTCCTTGCAGTCCAAGGGACTCTCAAGAGTCTAATCCAACACCACAGTTCAAAAGCATTTTTGTATTTAAGTACATATTATAAAAATGTTTGCCATAATGTTGTATTCTCATTCTGCATATACTTTATCTGCCTCTTGCGATAAACAAAGACAAACAATTTTTAAACTTATATAAGTCTATGTTTTCTCACCCTAGCTAACATTTCTGTTTTAACACAGTCACACAGTAACAAAGATGGATGTAATCCCTGTACAGACATTTGCCATCTGGTTAAACAAATACACTTAAAGATACTCCTGCAATTATGATCAAGAGACAGCAAATCTAAGAGCAGGCAGTGCTTGGACTCTAAAATGATGATTGTACAGCTGTAGTTGGCATCATTAGAGACTAATAAAATCTTTATGTTCCGTTTGGATGGCACGGACCTTTATCAAAGAGGAGCTCAAATAGCTAAATAACAAAGAAATGATCCATTTAGCAGTTGTTTTAAATTTAAGACAGATAATAGAACTCCTAAGTCATAATTGGTTTTTAACATTGGAAAGATTGTTTTCAAGTTCAGTCTCCCATTCTAACAGTTTTAACTTCTCATCTTACTATAATTCTTTGATTATGATTATGATTTTGCTTCTTCTAATGTTGCTATCAATATAAATTAAAAGCATCACATAATCCTCAACAGTTAAACCACTGGATTATCAGAATGCTTTCATACTATTTTCAATTAAATACACAATAAAAAAATCACTAAATATATTTGGCTTAGCAAAAAGGATGAGCAAGCAGACATATGCTTTTGTTTTCTTACATAATTTGAAACTATTTCTATCATTGGATATTTATTATATATTCTGTTAACAGGGTAATTCCTAAGTACCTTTAAAGGTCTATTAAAGTAGAACACATGAGCATAATATACTTTTGACTGATTTGTAGTATCAGCAGTAATTCCTTAGATATCATCGCTAAGAATTTTCAGAGTTCATATTGAAATCAGCAATTTTTATTAATTGGTATTCTTTCTTATCTCTAAAGATTCAATAATCTTGATGCCAAAATATTTTAATCATGTTCCAGATTGGAGGGGAAAATTAGCTTTTTATTTCTACAAACTTAAACATTTAGCTAGACTTTGCTAGGGAATGCCTGCAGAGAGTAAAGTCTATCTGTTGTAGAAAAAGAGATGTGTTTTACTCCTATATCTCAAGGCTATGTTATAAAATCATCCAGGCTAGGGGCTAATATACAGTTTTTAGCTTCAGAATTTTACATGAAGAGGATATTACTATTCATTTAACTCAACCTTGTGTTCACACATGAAGAAATGTAAGTCTGAGATAAGTGTTTGGATAAAGTTGCACAGTACAGGTGAAACATAGGTTACTGTCAAGCCTCCTTAACTCCAGAGTCCCACTTCCTTTCCACTACACTATGAACCTATTTTAGTTCTAGTTTTAGAAAAAAATTAGGTCTCTTTGACACATTCCTGTAACTACTAGACCACCACCTACAATCATTTAAAATATTATTTGAGCAATTCATACAAAGAACTGTTTTGTTGATTTTAATGTATCTGCCTATGAACAAAGAAATATATGATATTTCCAAATGGAGTTGTGTGTGGATCACAGTCAACTGTAGAAAATTCTGAAAGAGATGGGAATACCAGACCACCTGACCTGCCTCTTGAGAAATCTGTATGCAGTTCAGGAAGCAACAGTTAGAACTGGATATGGAACAGCAGACTGATTCCAAATAGGAAAAGGAGTACATCGAGGCTGTATATTATCACCCTGCTTGTTTAACTTATATGCAGAGTATATCATGAGAAACGCTGGGCTGGAAGAAGCACAAGCTGAAATCAAGATTGCTGGGAGAAATATCAATAACTTCAGATATGCAGATGACACCACCCTATGGCAGAAAGTGAAGAAGAACTAAAGAGCCTCTTGATGAAAGTGAAAGAGGAGTAAAAAAGTTGGCTTAAAGCTCAACATTCAGAAAACGAAGATCATGGCATCTGGTCTCACCACTTCATGGGAAATAGATGGGGAAACAGTGGAAACAGTGTCAGACTTTATTTTTGGGGGGCTCCAAAATCACTGCAGATGGTGACTGCAGCCATGAAATTAAAACACACTTACTCCTTGGAAGGACACTTACGACCAACCTAGACAGCATATTCAAAAGCAGAGACATTACTTTGCCAACAAAGGTCTGTCTAGTCAAGGCTATGGTTTTTTCAGTAGTCATGTATGGATGTGAGTATTGGAGTATAAAGAAAACTGAGCACCAAAGAATTGATGCTTTCGATCTGTGGTGTTGTAGAAGACGCTTGAGAGTCCCTTGGACTGCAAGGAGATCCAACCAGTCCATCCTAAAAGAGATCAGTCCTGGGTGTTCATTGGAAGGACTGATGTTGTAGCTGAAACTCCAATACTTTGGCCACCTCATGCGGAGAGCTGACTCATTTGAAAAGACCCTGATTCTGGGAAAGATTGAGGGCAGGAGGAGAAGGGGATGACAGAGGATGAGATGGTTGTATGGCATCACCAACTCGATGTACATGGATTTGGGTAGACTCCAGGAGTTGGTGATGGACAGGGAGGCCTGGCGTGCTGCGGTTCATGGGGTCGCAAAGAATCAGACACAACTGAGCGACTGAACTGAACTGAACTGATGCTGGGAAAGATTGAAGGCATGAGGAGAAGGGGATGACAGAGGATGAGATGGTTGGATGGTATCATCAACTCAATTGAGCTGAATTTCAGTATCCTCTGGGAGTTGGTGATGGAAAGGGAGGCCTGGCGTGCTTTGATCCAGAGGGTTGTGAAGAGTCGGACATGACTGAGCGACTGAACGAGACGCACAAGTATGGTGTATACTATATCTCATATTGAATGTGAAGTTTCTATAAGGCAGAAATTCATTTTCAAGAGTGTGCTCATTACTTAGTAAAGCTCTCTTGGTTCTATCAGTGCCTGTCAAAAGTAAATCATAGCTTAGAGGACTCAATCATAATACCAGCTCAAATGCATAAGGCATTTACTAAGTGACAGGTGTGACAGGGAAGAACCTTTCTATATAATTAAAAGTTATTCTATGACCATATCAGCCTGAATGCACCCAATCTCATTTGATCTATTACAAGTTATTCACTAAAGGGAAGTTGTCTGTAAGCTTCTGTAATGACCCACCTTTGGGAACCCTGCTTCTGGGTAGTGAGCAGTAAGCTAAATAACTGTTATTTAACTCATAGGAAACATCCTGACCAGACCAACTTGTAAATAGCTGCAGGAAGGAAGAAATTAACACCTCCCTTCCAGAGTCTGGCTGGAACCAGGACTCTCCTCTTAACATAAAAGAAGCCTGAATTCTAACCAGGGGATGATGCTTCTTTGGAACACTAACCCACCGTCTTCTTGGTCCATTGGCTTTCCAAATAAAATTGCTATTCCTTGTGCCCACATCTTGTCTCTTGACATATTGGCCTGTAGTGCAGGGAGCAGTAGAAGCTTGGATTCCATAAGAAAGGCATTATGCTTTGAGAATTACAGTTATGCTCTTCATAGTGTTCAAACTGCACAATAACCCTCTGGGTAGGTATTGATTTTATGTCCCTTTTGCAGATAAGAAAATTCAGACTTGAATGTTTGACTAACATATCCAAAGTTTCATAGATAATAAGTTGCAGAAGCAAATATGCAGATATAATCTGACTCCAATGATTGTTCTTTAAACCACTTGGCCACACTGCATCTCATTATTACATTAGAAATGCCATTTCTTCTGCATGAATAAGAAAAAATCTATTGTTATAGCTCTTTCTACCTTTCAAAGAAGCATTAATTTAAAGAAAAAGGCTATTATACCTCATGTCCTTTTATTTGGAAACAGCTTTAAATGAGACATGATTCACAGTTAACTGAGGAGCTCAATTAAATAGGAAGATTTTCCACACATTAGTGAGTAGCAAAGACAGAAATTAAGCCAATCTTCTGATTTTAAGTCCAGAGCTATTTCAACTAGAGATATATGAAGCTGTACTTTTACAGATTTTTTTGATTTGCCTGAGCAACTATCCATAGCTGTTGTAAATGTGATATTATATACAATAGTTTAGAGCAGCAAGAAACAGCAAATAACATAATAGAGTTAATTATTTTAATTTACTTTGGAGTAAACTTACATTTGTGCAAGTCACTATGATAAAGAAAAAGGTTTTTACAAATCATGTTGTTTAATTCTCACTTAAGGCTGTAAGGATTACTTTCACATATCACAGTATTTTTTGTACATCCTAGTCATTGACCAGAGAACTGTTGGCTTTTAGGTGGCAGTGGTGGGATTTATAGCAACTATTCTGGACTTCAGAGGTTGTACTTTCTAGTAACTGCAAACAAGAATACAGAGGAGGATTTCTGCTGCTTTCCTTTCAGTGCTATTTTCCCTCAGATATATGACACTAGTGGGTTTTAGCAATGCCACCTGGACCACAGAGAGTAATAGTTTCTTCTTCCACCTATATGGTTATGGAAATATACAGTTGAAATATAGTACTTGTCTAGGTAATTAATTCATCAAGCATTAGTTTAGCCTTAATCTTTTTGACGAAGGCTTCCCTGGTGGCTCAGACAGTAAAGCGTCTCCCTATAATGCAGGAGACTCAGATTCGATTCCCTGGGTTGGGAAGATCCTCTGGAGAAGGAATGGCAACCCTCTCCAGTACCCTTGCCTGGAAAATCCTGTGGAAGCAGGAACGTGGTAGGTAGGCTACAGCCCATGGGGTCACAAAGAGTTGGACATGACTAATTAACTTAAGGACATAAGGAATCTTTTTGATATGTTTTCATGACTTCTGAATTCCATAATGATGCTAAATTCTTAAAAATACTGCCAATAAAAATATAAGCATTTTTTGATATCTTCGTTGTTTTGCTACCTAAACTGTTTCTTTCCTTGATTAATGGTAAAATTTATAGATTACATGTTTTGTAATTATTGAATTACATGCAAATTTATTTTGATTTTCAATGATTGAAATAAATGAAACTATTTTGTAGGTAAAATGATGAAATATTAGAAATTTCTAATGCTTCAAACTGATAATATTTTATTTTCCAAATATTTATGCTAAACTTTGCTATCAGGTAATACTTTCTCTAATTTTCCTCTACCAATATATTAATGCTTTGTGAAATTTTTAATATAAGTGCTGGAGAGATGTTTACCTCTCCACCATACAAACACACATACACACACAAATTAGACAATATACAACTGGGAAAAATTCACGACTTCCATGTTGTTTTATAAAATATTAGTAATTAGTTCTTATTCATTAATAAATATTAAGTTATAATATATATAATGAAGTTTATATCTAATAATGCTGTATCTGAGAAAACATGAAAATTTTAATACCTTAAATCCAAAAAACTATTATATTTTTCAAATTAGGTAATTAGATGTTTACATAATTTCATGAAGAGAATTTTATGAAAATTAAAAATTGTATTTTTATTCCACAAGACTTTTTGGACTATAGAGAATTTTATTTTGTATACTTACACTCTACATTTTTATTTTTAGTGTGAAAGCATAAATCAGTCAGTCATGCACTCTGTGAAATGTATTTTAAAACAGTATATACACATTATGTATATTTATATTAAAAATAGCATATGCATACTTTTAAAAATAGTAATAGCATATGCATACTTTTAAAAATAGAAAATATATATTAATATTTTATATTTTAAAAATATAACCCAAATATTTGAATTCAACTACATTATACTGTTTATGAAATAAAAATATTAAAGAATAAATTACACTTTTCATTCTATATTTGCAAGGAATTCATTTATATTTTAAAGCTATCCATCAGATAGTTAAGCTTTCTTTTTTTTTTTTTTTCTTGTCTTCTCACCTGCCTTAGTCTCTCTTTTTTTTTTTTTTTTATTTTTAAACTTTACATAATTGTATTAGTTTTGACAAATATCAAAATGAATCCACCACAGGTATACATGTGTTCCCCATCCTGAACCCTCCTCCCTCCTCCCTCCCCATACCATCCCTCTGGGTCGTCCCAGTGCACCAGCCCCAAGCATCCAGTATCGTGGATCGAACCTGGACTGGCAACTCGTTCCTTACATGATATTTTACATGTTACAATGTCATTCTCCCAAATCTTCCCACCCTCTCCCTCTCCCACAGAGTCCATAAGACTGTTCTATACATCAGTGAAGTAAGCCAGAAGGAAAAACATAAATACAGTATTCTAACGCATATATATGGAATTTAGAAAGATGGTAACAATAACCCTGTGTACGAGATAGTTAAGCTTTCTAACAGGCAAGACTACCATACTTGTTTTAGGGAAAAACCTTTTCTTTTTCATTACCAAGCTAATACTTAGAAACTGTATGTTCACAGAAAAAGCAAGCACATAGTACACAAAAGTTCATCTACCCACCATTTCCCACATTCCCTGTTATTAATAACACCTTGCCTTAGCATGGTGCACTTTTTGCAATTAATAAGCTGGTAGTGGTGGCTCAGAGGGTAAAACACCTACCTGCAATGCGGGAGACCTGGGTTGGACCCTTGGGTAGGGAAGATCCCCTGGAGAAGGAAAAGGCCAGTCCGGTACTCTTGCCCAGAAAATACCATGGACTGAGAAGCCTGGTAGGCTACATTCCATGGGGTCGCTAAGAGTAGGACATGACTGAGCCACTTCACTTTCAGTTTTCAGTGATACATTATTATGACACTATTATATACTGAAGTCTATACTTACATTAAGGTTTATTCTTTGTGTCTATGGGTTTATGGGTTTTGGTAAATGACAATATCATACAGAATGAATAGCTTCAGAGCACTAAAAGTCCCTTACAGTTCACTCATTAATCTCTAAAACCTTGACAAACCGAATCCTTATATTTTCTCAACAGTTTCTACCCTTCCAGAATATCATATAGTTGGAATCATAAGAGTGCTTTCAGACTGCCTTTCTTGTTTAACATGCATTTAAGCTTTCTTTATGTCTTTTTATAGCTTGATAACTTTTTTATTTATACTGTTTTTATTTTATGTATATACATATTTATTATTATATCAGATGGCTTCAGCAATACATAAACCGTGAACTTCCAGATGTTCAAGCTGGTTTTAGAAAAGGCAGAGGAACCAGAGATCAAATTGCCAACATCCGCTGGATCATGGAAAAAGCTAGAGAGTTCCAGAAAAATATCTATTTCTGCTTTATTCACTATGCCAAAGCCTTGACTGTGTGGATCACAATAAACTGGAAAATTCTGAAAGAGATGGGAATACCAGACCACCTGACCTGCCTCTTGAGAAACCTGTATACAGGTCAGGACACAACAGTTACAACTGGACATGGAGCAAAAGACTCGTTCAAATATGAAAAGGAGTATGTTAAGGCTGTATATTGTCACCCTGCTTATTTAACTTATATGCAGAATACATCATGAGAAACGCTGGGCTGGAAGAAGCACAAGCTGGAATCAAGATTGCTGGGAGAAATATCAATAACCTCAGATGTGCAGATGACACCACCCTTATGGCAGAAAGTGAAGAGGAACTAAAAAACCTCTTGATCAAAGTGAAAGAGGAGAGTGAAAATGTTGGCTTAAAGCTCAACAGTCAGAAAACGAAGATCAGGGCATCTGGTCCCATCACTTTATGGCAAATAGATGGGGAAACAGTAAATAATGACTGACTTTATTTTTCTGGGCTCCAAAATCACTGCAGATGGTGATTGCAGCCATGAAATTAAAAGATGCTTACTCCTTGGAAGGAAAGTTATGACCAACCTAGACAGCATATTAAAAAGCAGAAACATTACTTGGTCAACAAAGGTCCATCTAGTCAAGGCTATAGTTTTTCCAGTGGTCATGTATGGTTGTGAGCTTTGGACTATAAAGAAAGCTGAGCACCTAAGAATTCAGGCTTTTGAACTGTGGTGTTGGAGAAGACTCTTGAGAATCCCTTGGACTGCAAGGAGATCCAACCAGTCCATCCTAAAAGAGATCAGTCCTGGGTGTTCATTGGAAGGACTGATGTTGAAGCTGAAACTCCAATACTTTGGCCACCTGATGTGAAGAGCTGACTGATTTGAAAAGACCCTGATGCTGGGAAAGATTGAAGGCAGAAGGAGAAGGGGACAACAGAGGATAAGATGGTTGGATGGCATCACCAACTCTATGAACATGGGTTTGGGTAGACTCTGGGAGTTGGTGATGGACAGGGAGGCCTGGCATGCTGCGGTTCACAGAGTCGCAAAGAGTCAGAGCAACTGAGTGACTCAACTGAACTGAACTGATTATATATGTTATGGACTTCCCTGGTGGTGTTAGTGGTAAAGAACCTGCCTGTCAATGGAGGAGTCATAAGAGACCCAGATTCAATTGCTGGGTCGGGAAGCTCCCCTGAAGAAGGAAATGACTGTCCACTTCAGTATTCTTGCCTGGAGAATCCCATGGAAATGAGAACCTGGCAGGTTACAGTCCATGTATTCACAAACAGCCAGACATGACTAAGCAACTAACACACACACACACACACACACACACACACGCACACACACATACAAAATGGTGACCTCCCTGAGGGCTCACACCAAGGGACATCTCCCAGGACTGCTGTTGCCAGTGCGCCAGTCCCTAGGTGAGCCACTGCTGACCCACACCTCTGCAAGAGACCCTCCAACCCTAACAGGTAGATCTGGTTCAGTCTCCTGTGTGGCCACTGGTTCTTTCCCCTGGGTCCTGTAAGATTTTGTATGTGCTCCCCAACAGTGGAGTCTCTATTTTCCCCAGTCCTGTGGAAGTCTTGCAATCAAATCCTGCTGGGCTTAAAAGTTAGATTCATTGTGGGTTCCTAGTTCCTTTGCTAGATCCCCCAGGCTGGGAAGCCTGATGTGGGGCTTAGAACCTTTAGAACAGTGAGAGAACTTCTTTGGTACTTTTCTTCTCCAGTTTGTAGGTAGCCCACCCGTCAATAAGGGATTAGATTATTGCGATTGTGCCCTTCCTCCTGTCTCATGGCATCTACTTCTGGGTCTTTTGAAGTGGGGCATCTTTTATTTTTTCTTTTTGTAAGTCCCAGTATCCTCCTGTCAGTGGTTGTTCAGGAGATAGTTGTGATTTTGGTGCACTAGCAGGATAAGATGAGCACACATCCTTCTACTCTGTATCTTTTTCTTTTTTTTTAATTGGAAGATAATTGCTTTACAATATTATGTTGGTTTATGCCATACATCAACATGAATAATCCATAAACATATGTATGTCCCCTTCTTCCTGTATTGCTCTCCCATCTCCCTCACCAACCCATCCTCTAGGTTTCCACAGAGCACCAAATTTGAGCTCTCTGAATCATACAGCAAATACCCACTAGCTATCTCTTTTGCATATGTTAATGTATGTTTTCAGTGCTACTCTCTCTCTTCCCCCACTGTGTCCACAAGTCTGTCTCTATATCTGTGTCTCTATTGCTGGCTTCCAAATAAATTCAGCAGTTATCACCTTTCTAGATTCCATATATATGCATTAATATATGGTATTTGTTTTTTCTCTGTCTGACTTACTTCATTCTGAGTAATAGGCTCTAGGTTCATCTACCTCATGAGAACTGACTCAAATGCATTGCTTTTTATGGCTGCTACTCCACCATCTTGAATCAATCACCCATTGACCTGTTTAATACACTAATAATCTGTAAGCTAGAGCATTTTTTTCTCTTTACTACAGTTATAAAGAAAGTGTTTTGCATTTTTAATACATAATATTGTAAATGATCAGGCAAGGGAAACTATACATATTTAAATAATAGACAAAAGGCAATAGGGCTAAATTTGAATAGAGCAGTGTTTTTTCTTTATTTTCATCTTCAGTGAGTTTATATCATTAGTTAAATTGAGGATGAAAGGATTAAGATACAAAGCTTTATTAATTTCCAAAAGAATATTTTTGTGGATATGCTTAATTGTTGCTATTCTCATATCTATCTTAGCTTGTGCTAGCTTGCCCACTAATACTGGTTTTGATAGCTGCTTTTAGATGTTTGAAGGGTGAGGTCTAATTAATCATCAAAGTCAGGCCCCTCACCCTTGCAAGAGTTGACAGTAGACTATATTAAACACCTCTGGGAATTTTATTGTTGGATTTTTTAATAGGTGTTATTCCTACAAGACATCACATCCCAAGATCTAACACTTTTTTTTCATAAATGTCATTTTGTTTGATCAGGTTACTGGTATCTATAGTTTTCTCTCAATCTACGTGGCATCACTTTCAATGAAGTTTAAAAAATGCTATTGATGTGACTAGCCCCAAGTGTTCTATTCAAATATAATTTTCATTTCCTTTGGCATAAAGAGGTAATTAAACAAACTTTCTTTTCTAGACCCCTCAAAAGCCATTGCACCTCTGTCTCATAAAAATAAGAAAAATGAGAAACACTTTTTTCATTTATTTCCTCATTTTTAATTACTTGAAAAGTTATTTCATTCTTTTTTCCACCACTACTCTTTTGAAAGCATAAATTATTAAAACATCCTTGTTATAACTGTATTACAATTTTAGTGAAGTGTATGTTTTCACAATTGCTATCCTATAACATAAACTTTAGGTATCTCAAGACTTATTTTAAAAAATAATTTTTATCAAAAGCCAAATAGTTCAATTATTGAAGTCACATAGGATTTTCCTAGAAATTAGAATCAACATTTACTGGGGGTCCTTGGAACATTTTTAGTGCTTAATTATAAACAATTCCCTTTCGGGGATATAGTATATGGATTTTCCAAAGTATATTTAGTCTTTTTTTTTTTTTCCTCCAGATGTATATAATGCATAGATCAATCACTAATTAACAGAAATTCAGATACTGCATGTCCTTAGCCACCAAAACATTTCTGTGTTACTCTGAGCCCCTCATATATGCTCCAAGTCTCCAGTCCTTCCCTCCACCATGTAAAGTTAGTAGGAGGTGAAAGGCAATACTATAACAATAAATTACTAGAAACAAAATCAAGAAACAAGTTTGTGGGGAAAAAATTAGGAAAAAGA
This sequence comes from Bos indicus, assembly GCF_029378745.1. NCBI lineage: Eukaryota > Metazoa > Chordata > Mammalia > Artiodactyla > Bovidae > Bos > Bos indicus. The sequence goes on along the minus strand of NC_091776.1, from coordinate 36,665,862 downwards.
AAAAGTTCCTTGTATATTCTAAAATATATTCTAATAGTCCCATTATGAAAAAAAAAATCCACTCCTTTTTCTTTAATCTCAAATTCTAAAACTTGAAGATATATATTTTTCTCAACTGGCACTAGGACTTCCAGACTGTTTCCTTAGGCACTCACAAGCAAACACAATTTCCATGAATTCTGTCACTTCCAAACTCACAAACCTTGGCATGTGGACACCAATCCTAGGGTGGATTTACAGGTGCGCAACGTGAATGTGGCGATGCCGTGGCTTCACACAATTAAGGAATCAAGAACAATAACTGCTGCTGCTAAGTTGCGTCAGTTGTGTCCGACTCTGTGCGATTCCGTAGACGGCAGCCCACCAGGCTCCCCCGTCCCTGGGATTCTCCAGGCAATAACACTGGAGTGGGTTGCCATTTCCTTCTCCAATGCACGAAAGTGAAAAGTGAAAGTGAAGTCGCTCAGTCTTGTCCAACTCTTAGCGACCCCATGGACTGCAGCCCATCAGGCTCCTCAGTCCATGGGATTTTCCAGGTAAGAGTACTGGAGTGGGTGCCATTGCCTTCTCCAGGGGATCTTCCCGACCCAGGAATCTAACCCAGGTCTCCCACATTGCTGGCAGACGCTTTACCGTCTGAGCCACCAGGGAAGCCTTTGTAGAATATGAATATAAAGCAAATAAGACACATTTACTTTGAGAGAAGATTATGATGAAAATTCATGAATATGTATGACTTAGATAAGCAGAAAAACCGACAAGATGCTATTTTTTGTATTGATGTGAAGGCTCTGGGGATGCACTGGTAGGTAGAAATGAAGTCTTTAATTTTTGCCCCAATGCTCAAAATGAAGAAAATGTGGTGGAGTGGGCTGGCAGAGTCCTGGCCAAGATTCACTAACCAGAGGAAACACTGAGTAACCAAAGTGCAACCAAACAGAAAATAAGGAGAATGGACAAGTTTCTTCAGACACAGAATGTACCTGAGCCTGGAATATTCTGGGAGACCCACTTTTGGACAACGTTTTAACCTGATTTTGGCACATGAACTCTGAAATCAGAGCGCAACCTGTGTAGCCTGTGGTAAGATCAAAGAGTTAAAACTTCTAGACTTCTAGGTTCATATAAAAGATCTTACTATAGGAGAATGGAAAAGGGATCCATGTGTTCTAATTATGAGACATATCTAAGTACCCAAAGAAATGGCAAGAAACCAACCAGAGCAAAATCTTATGAGTGCTCACTGATATCATTAATAACAATCAGGGTTCCTTCTTTATTACTAGTTGCTGATGTTTCCATGAGAGGACTGCCCAGCTTTCAAAAGTGGGAAAAGGATAGCGAGAGAAGACAAAGCCATTTGAGTCAAGTGCTTTTGTGAAAAGAAGATGAGTTTATGATGAAGTAAAAGGCTCTAGCTCAGGTTGATTTATTCACCTAGTTTGATTGAAAATAGATTGAAACAGAGCCTGCTTTTTATGCACTCGACAGTTTGGTCCTCTTGGGCTTTTCTTAAGAATCAGACATAGAGAATGAACTTGTGGACACAGCAGGGGAAGAAGAGGATGGGATGAATTGAGACAGTAGCATTGAAACATATATTTTGTCATATGTAAAATAGATAGCTAGTGGGAAGTTGCTGTATGATTCAGGGAGCTCAACCTGAAACTTTGTGACAACCTAGAGAGGTGGAGTGGGAGGAGGGGAGGGAGGCTAAAGCAGGAAGGAACATATATAATTACCACTGAAGGACTGATTCCTGTTGTTGTATGACAGAAACCAGCACAACATTGTAATTTTCCTACAATTAAAAAAAATAAAATGAATTTTAAAAAAAGAAAGAAAGAAACAGGATCAAGAGGTTTTGGGGTTGTAAATGGGGGCAATGCCTTGGCCTCTTTTGAAAGCCACAAAGTAACAAATTATTTCTATTAATCCACTGCTATCAAGTCTCAGAGAAAAACCAGCTGGTCTGTGCTGGGGCAGGGGACAAAGGACAGGGAGAGGGGTGAGGTGAAAAGAGACTTTGCCTCTGAGTAGCAAACCATTTTCTATATCTGCAAGTAAAATGCCTAAAGGTTTAGAATGGCCTGGAGTCAAACACACCAACATTCTGCTCTCTATTGCTTGTGAGATAACGTCTGGATGTCCAGATAAGATTTTTGATTAGTTATTAATGTATTTTGTGTAGTATTCTAATGATGAAATAATTGGAATGCCACAGAAGGGCATGACATCATCCTGTTCTCATATATTTAAAGATATGCTTAAATGAAACTCCATACCTGCTGCTTCCTGTAGATGTAGACGCAACAGTGACATATTTACACAGGAGTTGGTGTGCAGGTTTACTGTGGAATTAACGAACAAAGCTGTTGCTATGTTGTGTACGGGCTGTTTCTGAGCTCTTAGAGATTGTGCCAATGTGTCATGTAAATGTTTCTACTTGCTAAGATTTTTAAAGGCCAAAATATGTGCTATATTATTCAAGCATATTTTTCTCCGAGATTTGAAAGTAATTTTGACATACATTTAATTAAATCCTACACCCCACTCATAAGCTTTGTATACTGTCATCATAGTTAAATACCATAGTTATTATTCTGAGTACTGGAAAACACACCCCACACCAACTTACATGTTTGTTTTTATATCACCAAAAGTGCAGTCCGTCAATGTAGGTCTGTTAGTATCTCTCAAGTGAAAATTAAGCAATGGTAAGTTTTATTGTCTATATATTAACTTACACCGATATATTTATTTTGAAAATAAGTAAATCTGGGAATCCAAAAATGAATTATGTATTTTGATTAGGCATAAAAACTCCACTCAAAGATAGAGCTCTAAGGCAAATGTTCTGTGCTTGTTGCAGGGTAGATTTATATCCAATGACCAGATAGATACAATGCACATGAATAGATACAAATATCATTCTCCTCCTTGTAATATTCCTTTAGTCAAAACAGGCCATGCAATACAAAGAGGACATTAGATTGTCTGGGTTTGTGCATGCATGCATGAGCTTCAGCACACGCTACATCACTACACTTGTACTGGTACTCATCTGAAAGTCAAGTGAATGACTAGTATCTTCAAGGATGAAGAAGGGACAGAATAAGGCTGAAGATGGTGAATTCTTACAAAGGACCATTCCATCCTCATTAAAACAATAGGCAATAACTTTCAAAGCAGAATGAATTAACATGCTGGATGAGAAGGTGGAATTAGTTCTTAAAACATGTCTTCTGAGGTTTAATTTCCCTGTTACTGTTTTCTGAATGTGATTGTCATTTCTTTTTGAACATTGTTCTAAGCATCCTTCCTGTCTTCTTAATTTGGACCCCATACCCGGGAACAATAAACTGCCAAGAGAAAATAATATATATGTCCATAAATAATGTTTGGATGTAAGGTAACACATATATAAAAATGGAATCATTTAAAAGTTAGATAGGTTTATTTTGACACAGAATGATTTCAATGTATCTATCAAGTACAGATGTTAATCTAACATAATATGATGAGATTTTTTTGACAATGGGGAAAAATATTGCTAGACATTTATTGAATAACCTAGCCACTCATCTCAGCTCAGTTGGCAAAAGTAAGAACTGTGTCATCTTCATCTTTGCATAGTGCCTTTAAAATGGGTCAGCCACAGGATTAGATGATAATAAATGGTCATCAGCAAACTGTCCAAAAAGGGTATTTGCTCATGCAAACCTATCCATACATAGGCATATCTTTTTTCTGTAGATATTTTCATTAATTATTATATGAAGCCTTTTGAAAAACATTTGACACTGTGAGCATTGATAAATTTAACCAAGCAATATGTAATATTGTTCCTTCAATTAATTACACTAAAGTTTAATTAGATTAATCAAATGCTTGTGCATCTTTCTCTATTTTCATTATCCTTTCTTCCTTTCTTTAGGAAAAATTTGTTTCAAAAAGCGAGTTAAATGCCAAAAATCCTAGAAACATCCACATTGAGTCAAGCTATATTCCAACATGATTGGGAGCCAGACTGATTAAAACATATAGAATAAAGGAAAGGTTTAAATAAAGGCACAAGATATAAAATGTTTCTTTCAAATAATTTGCTTAACCAAATAAAGCAATTTCATTTGTCAAAGTGCATCTTGGCACAATGAACTGTTCTCGATAACATTGACTCACGGCTTGCCTATGGAATTAATAATAAAATGTTATTATCTTAAATGTATGTCAAGATAATTGCCCACTATTGTCTAAAAATAAAAATTAGGAGTTATCTGTCAATAGTTCCTTTTTCCTAAATACAAATATTTTGCGTAATGTTTCCATCCTGATGGCTGCTAATTATTAGAAAGATGGAAAGCCATTGAAGTAAAATGGCTATTGTAGACTTATATGCTTTCCAAATACTTTGGAAAGGTATATCTTGGCTAACTAGTCTACACAGATTCAATCACTGGAAGTTTTAACTAAGAGGCACAAATGTATAGCGAGTGTTAGCATTAGGAAGTTAACTCAAAATATGTAATGCATTTTCCAGAACGTAGAGATAGTTGAGAATCCATTTTGGTCCAAACATAAGCTGAGCCAAAAGACACTCACTGGGAGAGCTCTGGATACTAAGTGGGTATGCACAATAAAGCACAGATAATATCATCATATTGCCCCTGAGAGAGGTGAAAATATGGCTTTGGACTCTTCCCTCCTATATAATTCTTTCCCTGGAAAATTAAAATCATGCTTTAATCCAATTCCTTATCTGCTCAGTGCCCACTCTAACAGTTGGATATATCTGTAGAAAAGTGCACAGCCATGAAAGAGTAAACTCACTTTAAATTTATGAGCAATTATATCACAAGAGTTGTCAGCATTACTGGCCATCCTCTGATATCCCCTGGTCTTTTCTCTCTTTTCTTGTTTATTCACAACTTTTTTTCTTTGTTCTGAAATCTCTAAAACTTTCTTCCTTTCAGTTTTAATTGATGCTTCATTTCTAATTTCATTAAGAAATTATAAGTAACCAGATGAGACCCACACACTTCTGTAGTATGAAATAAGTCCAGCTACCTGCCCCAGAAAGGATCTGTTGTTCCGTTCATTCTGTTTAATGGATAAAGAATGCATGTTTTCATGTGTCCTTGTTGCACTGGGTCCTATTCTCTCTAAGTGGTCCAAGGGCTGTACTCTAGCAACCACCCTTCTCCCTCTTGCCCTACAAATTTCCCTCTCCATTTCACTACCCCACTGACATGTCTCCTCAGTCATCATCTGTAGATGGTAGAGACAGAGAAATAGGGAATTTCTGCATGGGTTTCTGATATCTCTGCTCCGCTGTAGAGAAACACTTTTGCAGTGAGCTTCTGTATTTGCATTATCACTTTTGCAGCTCCTATTTCTCCCTTATCAATTCTTAACCAGAGTCAACCATGGCTTTATTCTTTCCAAATCTGCAGTCATTTACCAATCCTCATTAGCCTTGATCTCAGCCACATGTAATTCAGCTCACCATTCTGGCCTCCACAAAAATCGTTCTTACTTAGCTTCTGTGTAGCTGCACCCTTTAGGTTTTCCTCCTGCATTGCCACTGGCTATGTATTCGTCTCCTCTGTTTTTCTTCACTTTCTGACTGGTTCGAAGCTTGAAGTACAACTAGGTTCTGTCCTCAGTTCTCTTGCTCCCCAATGTGTGCTCATCCATTGTCTATTTTATCCCTACTATAGAGTTGTTTGGTCTTGTAACTTATGATTCTTTTTTTTGCTAATTGTGGAATGAAATCTTTTTTTTAAATTTTATTTTATTTTTAAACTTTACATAATTGTATTAGTTTTGCCAAATATCAAAATGAATCCATCACAGGTATACATGTGCTCCCCATCCTGAACCCTCCTCCCTCCCCCCTCCCCATACCATCCCTCTGGGTCGTCCCAGTGCACTAGCCCCATGCATCAAGTATCGTGTATCAAACCTGGACTGGCATCTCCTTTCATGATTCTTAAATGTATAGCTAGCCCACTCTAGTACTCTTGCCTGGCAAATCCCATGGATGGAGGAGCCTGGTAGGCTGCAGTCCATGGGGTTGCTAGGAGTCGGACACGACTGAGCAACTTCACTTTCACTTTTCACTTTCATGCATTGGAGAAGGAAATGGCAACCCACTCCAGTGTTCTTGCCTGGAGAATCCCAGGGACAGGGAGGGCTGCCGTCTATGGGGTCGCACAGAGTTGGACACGACTGAAGCGACTTAGGAGCAGCACCAGCAGCAGCAGTGATCTAAAATCTTCCTTGATTGGCTGATTTATAACCAATTGCATGAATGGCATTTTCCCTTGCTGTCTAAAAGGAAATCGAATTTAATTGTCTTTAAATGTGTGTGTGTGTGCATGTGTGTATGTGATTGTACTGCTCATGTATGTTTCCAAATTTGAGTCCCCAGTGTTTTACATTTCAGTAAATGACTTTTCACATTGTTTGTTTGCTTATCTTATTTCTTTAATTTCCATAAATCCTATGTCAAATCCACTACAAATTATTTCAGACAGTCTGATACCTTTAACCACTGGCACTTCTCTCATCTTGATTCAAACCACTATCATCTCTCTCTTGGACCCGTGTGGTAAGGTCCTAACTGACCTCCTAACTTCCACCTTGCTTCTCCATAATAATGAATCCTGGGTATATGCTGAGTTATAGCCAACTCTGTGAGACCATATGGACTGTAGCCTGCTGGGCTCCTCTGTCCCTGGGATTCTCAAGGCAAGAATATGAAGTGGGTTGCCAATTCCTCATACTCATAGGTATCTTCCTGACCCAAAGATAGAACCCACATCTCTAACAGCTCCTACATTGGCAGATAGGTTCTTTCTAATCTAATCTAAAACACTGGACCATTTTATGTCCAATCTTGAAAAATATTTTCTACTTAACTATAGTACAAATGAAACTATTTTACTTATTTTTATATGAATCCACCAATAGTCTTAATTCATTATTCTGTTCTCAATTGCAAATTTTGATTTCGCTCCTTATCAAAATTTTATCTTCCTCCTGGTTCTATCACCTAACAGTAACCAAGGTGTTACCTTCATCCTTAAGTGTTACTCAAATATATTTCCACACATCCACCTGTGTACATTTGAGTCAATGGAATACTATTAAAATAAATGATGCTTATCAAAGGAAGAACTATTTAGTACCTAACATCCTGAATCATTGGAAAGAAACTGTCAAAACAGCAACAGACATTTGAATTTATATATTACCACTTTTATGTTATACGATTGTGTTAAATTATTATAAATTTTTGAAAATAACTACTGATTTATGGTAGAAATATGCCAAGTGAAAATTTCCATTTAGAAATCTAGTATTACCACAATGTTGTATGTTTAGGCCAATCTGTGGCTGGCTTTTATTTATGTTATTTTTTTGTAAATTTTAATTCTAAAACAGTCTGGAGATGAATACAAGAAATATACAAAATTTATTTATTTATTATTATTTTAAACTTTATTTTGTTGATGTGTAGTTGATTTGCATAGTTGTGTTAATTTTTTCTATTCACCAAAGTAATTCAATTATACACATACATTCTTTTTCATATTTTCTCCATTATGGTTTACTATAGGATATTGAATGACTTTGTTATTTATCCATGATTTATTTATCATTTGATTATTATCTATAATAATAAATTTTAGTTCAGTAGTCTTTCTACACATTGTGGACTTCAGTTCAGCCTGGTCTGCTGGTTAAACCCATTCAAAAACTTAGGAATCCATCTGTGAATTCTTTAGCTATGTCAAGAAGACAAAGTACTGACAAAATGTAATCACAACTCATGTCTTGATTTCAAGATGTACGTTTAGAAAAGCATGATACGCCCGTAGCGGATTCATATTGATGTATGGCAAAACCAATACAATATTGTAAAGTAATTAGCCTCCAATTAAAATAAATAAATTTAAATTAAAAAAAAGAAAAAGAACAAAAAGAAAAACATGATACAAACAAAAAGAAATTTATACGTTGATGAGAAAAACATAAGAGGACACATGAAATGTGTCACAGCTGCCTGAACACACAACACTCAGTAAACTAAGTTCTATAACAAACAAGAAGTTGATACATAATTTAGAGCTGGAGGATGTGATATCTTAAGTAAAAATCAAAATGATTAGATTTGCTTATTATTGCATCAAATTAACTTAAGTATTTAATATTCGAGTTGAATAATTTCTTACATTTTGTTTAAGTAAGTAAGTGAAGTCCCTCAGTCATGTCCGACTCTTTGCGACCCCATGGACTGTAGCCTACCAGGCCCCTCTGTCCATGGGATTTTCTATATATGTCTATGTCTATATATGTCTATATATATATATGTCCATGGGATATAAATGGAGTGGATTGCCATTTTCTATATATGTCTATGTCTATATATATATATATATATGTCCATGGGATAGACATTTTCTATATATGTCCATGTCTATATATGTCTCTCTCTCTATATATATATATGTCCATGGGATATAAATGGAGTGGATTGCCATTTCCTTCTCCAGAGGATCTTCCCGACCACACTTTGTTCAATCAGTATCAAAAGAACAATATGGCTAATTTCTATGCCATTTTCATTGTTCTGGAAAAAGCTAAGTCTTTTTATTCAATGCGATTTTCTCCAAATTTGTTTTTACATAAATCTAGATGTAATCTAGATGTATCTAGATGTATCTAGATGCTAATCACATTCAAACTTCTCATTTTTCCCATTTGGCTTTAAATTTTTATTATTAATAAGCTTTCAAATCTTCTCTGAAATATCTATAGGCACTCTCTTAGAGAGGGTTTTTAAAAGTGAAACATAGATCAGACTAATGGAGAAAAATTTTCAACTGCATTTTATAGAAAATTTTATCCCCAATTACATATGCTGAATGTAATCAATGGAAAGTTTTTCACCATCTGGTTTTTGTAAAGAAATATCAAGAATGAAAAATCAGTTACATTGAAACATAAAAGCTGCAAAAATGTTCTTCACTTTGTAACTTGCAAGAACAGCACATTTAACATTTGAGAATTGTAAAGAAAATAAACACCATAAGTGAAGGTGTTCATGACAGGTAATAACCAATATATTTAAACAGCCACAAGATGGAAGCAAAATTATTTGAACTAATAATATGTTCTCATGGACAGTAGAGTAAAATCACATTTTATTTATCATGTACTTTAAGCACAATAAGCCTATAGTAAGTCAGTGAGAAAGATGACTGGATCGATTTTCAATTACAATCAAGAAACTGATAAATATGTTTCTAAACTTGAGATAGTTATTTTTTTTTCTTTAAGTAGTCTTATCTACAATTGGGAAACATTATGATCAATTTGTCTATCATATTATGATCTGGCAAATTTGGATCTGTAATAACTTGACCAGAGGCTTTTTATGCAACACTATAACCCAACATAAATCTAAAAGAAAATATGTGTGGCTTTCTAGATTCCAGTGTGAAAATGTATTGCAATCAAATGTTAACAGTTGTTGAAGTTTCAGTCTTAAACATAGTTATTATCTCTTATTGAGTTCTTCTATTGCCCAAGAACTGTGTTAAATGCATTATTTAATCCTTACAAATACCACAGTGAGAAATATTGATCCTCAATAATGTAAAGTGTTCAAATACAAATTACTATAGAAAGTAAATTTTTAAAAAACAAAGAGAAGTAAGCTATTATAGTATTATAGACTCAAATAGAAATGTTTGAAGTATATGTGTACTAAAAGAGAACCCAGAATCCTTGATCCCTGCCTTAACTTACTGTGTGAATGTTGGCAGCCATTTTTAAAATCTTAGGTTTTGTGCCTTCTGGTTTGTTATTAAAATGCATTAATAATCTAATAGCTGTGAAAGTGTTTTGACACAATACCTGATATTTCTCATTTCTCACTGATAATATTTTAATACATTTGTTGGGTGGTCCTAATATTTAAATCCCACTCTTTTGGAGCAGTTTTCATGTTTATGTAAAATCTATCACATATCTATTATCTATGAGTGGAAGATAAACACATACAATGTTTAATGTTTACAAAATCCTTTACAGAGCTTTCAAAAATGAGAGGAGAAAAAGTATAATTTTATTAACAAATAGTGAATTTAAGAGTATACACCTTAATTTCCTTATGATTCCTTATGATTCCTAATATATGTTATATATTGGCTTATGCATAGGATTCTGCAGTTCACAGTTTAATTAAGGAGGAGAGTGACAAAAATTATATTCTTAACATTGATTAAAGTTCAATGCAAAATAGGAAGCTCAACTGATTCTGTAATCAAATCAGAAAATTTTAATATACACCAACTGAAATTCAGGGGATTAATAAAATTAGTTTTGAGGTTGTGGGGACAGGATGCATTCAGAGGAATTGAAACTTCTGAGTGTCAGTATTTTGTCCAAGTTATTAATTTCACTACCAATCTGTAATTTCATTTGGCTAATACTGACTAAAAGCAAAGCAGAACAGAACAGAGCAAACAAGCCAACATCTGGGTACTCTTTTTCAAAAGTTGATATATTCATCAACAATTATTTTACAAGAAATGACATACAAGCCTGTTTCAATTTAAAACAAAACCTTTACACAGATTCCCTATCCCTCCCTCCAAAAAAGGAAATCTAAAAGCCCACGTATATTAGCACAAGACATGTACTTATATTTTAAAATATCGTTGGCAACCTAGTTTTCTAGCCTCAGTTCTCTAAACTCTGCCTTAAAAAATAATAATAATCAGGTAAGAGAATCGACCGATTAATCAGTTAGCCAAATGAAATGTGAATGTCTCTCTAGATTATACCAAAGAAAAAGACACCATGTCAGATTTCATTCAAATCGTGCACACAGAGGTATAAAAAAGCATATTTCCCAAGATGTTATTGTTTGTGATGCACATTTAAGTGCACAGAACATTTGCCTTTATGGCAGTTTTATTCTCAGAGAGTAAATGGCAAAAGAGTTTCTGTTCGATTGATTTTCTCATAAAAGGTTAATTCCGTACTCTTCTTAGCATAGGTTATATCTTGAGTTTCTTATTCCAGTTTACCACTATATTCTGAGTGTGTAAATTCTGCTTAGTATGCCAGACTGATCTGGTATTGAAGTGAGAGGAGTTTTTGTTATGTGTTCAGTTCAGTCGCTCAGTCGTGTCCAACTCTTTGCGACCCCATGAATTGCAGCACGCCAGGCCTCCCTGTCCATCATCAATTCCCAGAGTTCACCCAAACCCACGTCCATCGAGTCGGTGATGCCATCCAGCCATCTCATCCTCTGTCATCCCCTTCTCCTCCTGCCCCCAATCCCTCCCAGCATTAGAGTCTGTTCCAATGAGTCAATTCTTTGCATGAGGTGGCCAAAGTATTGGAGTTTCAGCTTTAGCATCATTCCTTCCAAAGAACACCCAGGGCTGATCACCTTTAGAATGGACTGGTTGGATCTCGTTTTAGTCCATGGGACTCTCAAGAGTCTTCTCCAACACCACAGTTCTGTGTAGACATGTGTATTGCAGCAGTTAGAAAGCCATTTGGGTGTGAGGGATGGGAAATTAAGGCAAAACTCTCATGAAAATTATTACGTTCAGTTCAATCCCTCAGGCGTGTCCAACTCTTTGCCACCCCATGAATTGCAGCACGCCAGGCCTCCCAGTCCATCACCATCTCCCGGAGTTCACTCAGACTCACATATATCAAGTCAGTGATGCCATCCAGCCATCTCATCCTCTGTCGTCCCCTTTTCCTCCTGCCCCCAATCCTTCCCAGCATCAGAGTCTTTTCCAATGAGTCAACTCTTCGCATGAGGTGGCCAAAGTGCTGGAGTTTCAGCTTTAGCATCATTCCTTCCAAAGAACACCCAGGGCTGATCTCCTTTAGAATGGACTGGTTGGATCTCCTTGCAGTCCAAGGGACTCTTCAAGAGTCTTCTCCAACACCACAGTTCAAAAGCATCAATTCTTCGGTGCCCAGCTTTCTTCACAGACCAACTCTCACATCCATACATGACTACTGGAAAACCATAGCCTTGACTAGATGGACCTTTATTGGCAAAGTAATGTCTCTGCTTTTGAATATGCTATCTAGGTTGGTCATAACTTTCCTTCCAAGGAATAAGTGTCTTTTAATTTCATGGCTGCAGTCTCCATGTGCAGTGATTTTGGAGCCCCCAAAAATAAAGTCTGACACTGTTTCCACTGTTTCCCCATCTATTTCCCACGAAGTGATGGGACTAGATGCCACGATCTTCATTTTCTGAACGTTGAGCTTTAAGCCAACTTTTTCACTCTCGTCTTTCTCTTTCATCAAGAGGTTTTTTTAGTTCGTCTTTACTTTCTGCCATAAGGGTGGTGTCATCTGTATATCTGAGGTTATTGATATTTCTCCCAGAAAACTTGATTCCAGCTTGTGCTTCATCCAGCCCAGGGTTCCTCATGATGTACTCTGCATAGAAGTTAAATAAGCAGGGTGACAGTATACAGCCTTGACATACTCCTTTTCCTATTTGGAACCAGTCTGTTGTCCCATGTCCAGCTCTAACTATTGCTTCCTGACCTGCATATAGGTTTCTCAAGAGGCAGGTCAGGTGGTCTGGTATTCCCATCTCTTTCAGAATTTTCCACAGCTTACTGTGATCCACACAGTCAAAGGCTTTGGCATAGTCAATAAACCAGAAATAGATGTTTTTCTAGAACTGTCTTACTTTTCCATGATCCATCGGATGCTGGTAATTTGATCTCTGGTTCCTCTGCCTTTTCTAAAACCAGCTTGAACATCTGGAAGTTCATGGTTCATGTATTGCTGAAGCCTGGCTTGGAGAATTTTGAACATTATTTTACTAGCATGTGAGATGAATGCAATTGTGCAGTAGTTTGAGCATTGCTTGGCATTTCCTTTCTTTGGGATTGAAATGAAAACTGACCTTTTCCAGTCCTGTGGCCACTGCTGAGTTTTCCAAATTTGCTGGCATATTGAGTGCAGTACTTTAACAGCATCATCTTTCAGGATTTGAAATAGCTCAACTGGAATTCCATCACCTCCACTAGCTTTGTTCGTAGTGATGCTTTCTAAGGCCCACTTGACTTCACATTCCAGGATGTCTGGCTCTAGGTGAGTGATTATACCATCAGGATTATCTGGGTTGTGAAGATCTTTTTTGTACAGTTCTTCTGTGTATTCTTGCCACCTCTTCTTAATATCTTCTGCTTCTTTTAAGTCCATACCATTTCTGTCCTTTATCAAGCCCATCTTTGCATGAAATATTCCCTAGGTATCTCTAATTTTCTTGAAGAGATCTCTAGTTTTTCCCATTCTGTTGTGTTCCTCTATGTATTTGCATTGATCACTGAGGAAGGCTTTCTTATCTCTTTTTGCTATTCTTTGGAACTCTGCATTCAGATGCTTATATCTTTCCTTTTCTCCTTTGCTTTTCACTTCTCTTCTTTTCACAGCTATTTGTAAGGCCTCCCCAGACAGCCATTTTGCTTTTTTGCATTTCTTTTCCATGGGGATCGTCTTGATCCCTGTCTCTTGTGCAATGTCACGAACCTCAGTCCATAGTTCATCAGGCACTCTATCTATCAGATCTAGTCCCTTAAATCTATTTCTCACTGTTACCTGGAGTAACAGGCAAACTTGGCCTTGGAATACGGAATGAAGCAGAACAAAGGCTAATAGAGTTTTGCCAAGAGAATGCACTGGTCATAGCAAACACCCTCTTCCAACAACACAAGAGAAGACTCTACACATGGACATCACCAGATGGTCAACACCGAAATCAGATTGATTATATTCTTTGAAACCAAATATGGAGAAGCTCTATACAGTCAGCAAAAACAAGACCGGGAGCTGACTGTGGCTCAGATCATGAGCTCCTTATTGCCAAATTCAGACTTAAATTGATGAAAGTAGGGTAAACCACTAGATCATTCAGGTATGACCTAAATCAAATCCCTTATACAGTGGAAGTGAAGCAATCATAGATCAAATAAATATGCTTAGTATAAGTCTAAAGAACAAAAGCTTTTCAAACCATTGTTTAACATTCCTGGTAATATCCAGTTCATTTATTTCCATGTTGATTTACATATTGAGTAGTAGTATGCCTAAGCTTCCAGTAATAAAGCAGAATGTTAAATATAGCAGATTTTTTTTCTCACCTCATGATATTTAATTTCATTTGTTTCCATATTATCAATTGCTGGTTGTCAGTTAGACAAAACTTCAGTGTTAGAATGATTCTAAGTTAACTTAATTGCATATTATTTACACAGCTCTGTATCATGTGTCTGTGGAATACTAAAATTTTCACTTTCATTTCAATTCAAACTGACAGAAAAAAAACTATTTTATGAAGATTAAAGCAAAATATTAATATCATTCATTTTAGCTCTCTATAAAATAGATTAGATATTCTTTCTGTAAAAGAAGATAATCTATCTTCAATTGTGTATTCAAAATGCAAAGAGTTCACTTTGGTAAAGAAACTATTCTTACAATTTATCTCATTTATATGAAAGGACTTCTAGTAGCACAATGACAACAGACCCTTCCATCTTAATGCATTTGAATATTTATTCAATGAAGTTTGAAAAGAAAAAAACGTGTCAATGGGTACATGAGCAACATTGTGTGATACTGTAAATTTAAGCTAATAATTAAATAATCATGCAAGCTTTTAAGTGTAAAATTACTTTGGCAGCACTCTGAGAGTTTGGGAAGTGGAACCCATTTAAGATTAGAAATCAAATTGATCACTAACCTTTTTGAATGATGAAAGTTCTATATACTTAACATTTCAAAATTTCAGTCTGGGTTACAGCTATTAATAAATAAATATTCTTTCTAGTATAAATAAATAAATAAGAAATATATTTATAAATAAACGAAAGGCATTAAAGATATTTAATGATTTATCTAGCATGTTAAAATAATTTGTCAAATTACTAATTCAGCAGTACTTTTCCATAAATAGTTCCCAATGATTTTTAGTACCATGGAAGTAAATACTGCTAACTTTTAATTTTAAATTATTGTCATCTCAGATTTACTAACTGGGTTTAGTGTGAGTTCTTCATAGCTATTTCAGTGGGCATTTACCAGTTCTGTGTAATTTGAATTAGGTGGTGCATACTGTAGGCATCGTTTTTAATCAGGAAGAAATGAGATGTTATCACAGGATGGCTTGGCACTCACTCTTCTCTCAGTTTCACTCCAGGTGCATTTCACTGCATGGAATTGGCTTGTTGACTGAATTGGCCACTCTGTGTCCCTAAGAAAACTGCCATGATTGGCAAGCCATATGGTGCAATGCTGTAAGCTATATTAAATTTTGAGTCATATTTTGGCCAGCTTTGTTCTCATAACAGATTCAGAATTGTATCCATACAAATTTCTATTCACTTACTAATCACAAGTGTCTTTAAGCCCATATTTCTCTCTTTTATTTAGAGACTTTCAGTAGTGATGCTAGAGTTTAAATTTAAGGGCGCTAGTAAAGAAGAAAGAAGAAATAGAGAAAGGTGGCACTTTAGGCCCACCCTGCATTTACCTTTGAAGAAGCAGTCTTCATTGTGGACAATGGTAATCTTGTGTTTCTTCAAGCAAGCAGCTCTGTGTACCTCACAGTGGTTTTCATAGAATTCCCCATCAGATCCACACACAGGTTTGTAGTGCCGGTTGCAATGGTCCATACAGGCACATTCGGCCTGCCCTGTCTCTCTGCTGAGAACACAGTGCCTTCCCAAACCACAGTATTTGTTTTCACAAGATCCCAAAGAGCCATCCTGAATCAGGATCCCTGTAGACAAAATAAAAAAAAGAGATAAAATCACTTGGATTTATAGATTGATGTATCCAAATAATATGCTGATATCAAAGTTTCAAGGGATTAGGAAAAAATAAGTCTAAGAGAAATACAATATAATCAGGGTTCAGTTGTTCTTAGGAGAAGGGATTTTTATCAGAACCAGACTTTAAAAAAAAAAAAAAAAAAACCTTTGACATTGTCCCCTTCTTTCACTTTCTCCTTGAGCTCTTACCTCCATACTCAATGAGTATTACAGTCCATAAGGACAAGGGCTCTAAATTTAAACTGCGGAACTCAAATTTTCTGCCAATTATTAGCTTTATGCCCTTGGAAAAATTACTTCCCTGTGCTAAATTATCCCATCCATAATGCGAGGTTGATAGTATAGACCATCTCCTAGAGTGTACTAAGCAGTACATGTACTGATCCACAGGATACACAGTCCTGGCATACAGGAAATATTTAACAAATGCCAACGTTTACATTAGCAGAATTCTGCTGGGAGAAAGGAAACGTATGTATGTAAAGTGGGAAACAGGAGAGAATAGAAATGAGAAAAAGTGTCTTGAAAACTTTTTGGGTTCTAACGTCTGATCCTTTCTTGTTTTGACCTTTGCCGCTTGGCAATCACTGATGCATTTCATGACTAAAGGAACAAATCATGAAGAATTTTATTATGTTGTTACTTGTTTAATCTAACAATCTACATCTGCCTCAAAAACATAGGAGAATCTGGCAGTCTTGCAGTAAAACCAAACCAAGTAATTTCATTCTTGGGCTTTTATAGGTAAATCTAAGAACATTATGTGACTGAAAAAAAAAAAAGTAAAGTGTACATATATGTCTATGTATCTATCTATTTAAAAATGTATATAGAGAAAAATATATATTAAGGAATAATATATATTCACATATATACATATGTGTTAATGTGTGTAGATATATTTATCACTGCTGACACATACATGGCAAAAAAATAAAGTTTTGGGAGGTTGTAAACCCTGTGACTCAATGGGAAAGTATCTGCCTGCAATTAAGGCGATGTGATTTCAATTCCTGGATCAGGAACATCCTCTGGAGGAGGAAATGGCAAACCACTCCAGTATTCTTGCCTGGAGAAATCCAGTGGACAGAGGAGTCTGGGAGTCTACACTCCATGGAACCATACCTTGATTGGGTACCTAACACATCTATAATTTGGTTTCCTCATCTGAACAATGGGGATTATAGTATATCCCCAAAGGGTTATCAAGATTAAAAGGCTTGTGAGGGAGAGATCAAGATAGCAGATTAGGAGGCACCTGGGCTCGCCATCCACCACAAACACATCAAACTAAATATACATTGGAAAGACTCTTGCTGAAATCTACCTGGGACTAGCAGAAGAACTCTTCTACACCAAGGCTATAAACAAAGAGCCACAAAGCATCTGATAGGAAGGAAGGAGCAGGGATCAGTCATGAACCCACATCCCTATCTGAGAATACAGAAGAAGAATGGATATCACAGGTTTGGGGAATTCTCCCTGGGGAGCAAGGGATTCAAGCTACATATTAGGTACCCCAGCACAGGAGTCCAACAGGAGGTTAGCTCTCTTAGCTTGTTTGAAAACCAGTGGGGGTTACCAGAGGGCTGTCAGAAACTAAGACTCCCCACTTAAGGAATATACATACAGACTTACTCCTGGTTACATGGAGGCCGCAGATTGAAACTCCCTGAGGTTCTGGTCAGCCTGCCAAGACTTCTCCTGCCCATTCCCAGGCTGCATAGCCTCCTGCTCTAGCCCATCTTGTTCCTATTCCCCACTAAGCAATGAAAGTGCAAACATTTGGAAGGAAATGATCCAGTTCAGACTCCAGACCTGCCTCTGACCAGTGTGAAAGCAGTCACTGCCAGCTCATGAGTCTCATGCCAGCCTATACATACTTGAGAGGGGACAGGGGCAGTTCAGTGGTGTGGCACCACCTTTGCAACACCAAGCCAGCATTTAAAAAATGTGCATCCCTGGGAAAAAGTGAAGTCAACACAGAAGTGCAACCCCAAGCACTCAGGTGCTGATCATATTCCAAATCAAAGTGGACCCAGGAGAAACCAGATCCCTCAGAGCTCCTGTTTTAGTCTGTTGGGTCCCAACATTGCCCCAGTCAGGACAGTAACAGTTATAGAGTAAAGAAGATGCCTTGACTTGCATCT
Organism: Bos indicus; assembly: GCF_029378745.1. Taxonomy (NCBI): domain Eukaryota; kingdom Metazoa; phylum Chordata; class Mammalia; order Artiodactyla; family Bovidae; genus Bos; species Bos indicus. The sequence continues at coordinate 36,647,813 of NC_091776.1, read as the reverse complement.
GCGTCTGGTTTTGGCTCACCAAATTCAGCCCTAGGCTATTTGATGTACTTATGGCTGAAAACTTTCTGAACCTGAGGAAAAAAACAGGTGTCCAGATCAGGAAGCACAAGGGGGTCAAAACAAGATGAACCCCAAAATACCCACAGAGATATGTCATAAATGGCAAAGAGAAAAGCAAGGAGTCACAGAGAAGGGGAGCCTCATAAGGTTATCAGCTCATATCTCTGCAGAAACTTTTCAGGCAAGAATGGAATGGCATATATTCCAAGTGGTGAAAGGAAAAACCTGTAACCCAAGATGCTCTACCCAGCAAGGTTATCATTCAGAATTGGAGAGGTAAAGAACCTTTTAGACATGCAAATGCTAAAAGAATTGATCAGTATTAAACTGACCTTACAAGAAGTATTGAAGTCTCATTTAAGTGAAAAAGAAAAGGCAAGAAGAAATGATAGGGTGGTAAAATCCCCAGTAGAAAAGTCAAGTATATAGTAAAGGCTGTGGATCCAGCACTTAAATAACGTAGTATAAAAGTTAAAGGACCAAAGTTATAAAATCAACTATAGCTAAACAAGAAACAGTTAGGGATAGGCATTAAGAAGTAAAATATGAACTCAAAAAGTATAATATGTATGTAGGGAATAAAAAATATAGATGTTTAAGAACATATTTGTATTTAAATGACTATCAGGGTAAATCAAGTAGATATAGTTATATGTCAACATATATGAGCTTTATGGTAATCACAAAACAAAACCTACAATAAATACACACAAAAAATAAATATACAAAAACTAGACAGAATAGAACACAAATATAACACTGAGGAAAAACATCAAACAACAGAGACGAGACAAAGGAAAAAAAGGAACTAAAGCAAAAGCAAAATTCAGAAAATAAATAACAAAATAACAGTAATTACATGCATATCAATAATCACTTTAAATGTCAATAGACTAAATGATCCAATCAAAATATAAAGGAGAGAAGGGTGAGTTAAAAAAAAGGACAACAACAGCAAAAACAAGACCCATCTATGCTGCTTACAGGATAATCAATTTAGAGCTAAAGACACAAAAATGCTGAAAGTGAGGTATGGAAAAATATATTCCATGGAAATGCAAACAAAAATATGCTGGATAAGCTTTCTATTTTAAAGTGGACTTTAAAACAAAGTTTATAATAAAAGACAAAAAAAGACATATAAGGATAAAGGAATCAATACAATAAAAAGGTATAGCATTTTAAAATATAAATTCAACTATGAGTGCTTAAATATATAAAGTAGCAATAAACAGGAATAAAGGAAAATTGACAACAATAAAATAATTATAGGGGACTTTATATTTCATCAATCTTTTATCAATGGACAGATCATCCAGACAGAAAATTAATAAGAAAACAATGACATTCAGTTCAGTCACTTAGTCCTGTTTGACTCTTTGAGACCCCATGAACCACAGTACAACAGGCCTCCCTGTCCATCACTAACTCCTGGAGTTCACCCAAATTTGAGTCCATTAAGTCCATGATGCCATCCAACCATCTCATCCTTTGTCATCCCCTTCTCCTCTTGCCTTCAATCTTTCCTAGCATCAGGGTCTTTGCAAATGAGTCAGGTCTTCGCATCATGTGGCCAAAGTAATGGAGTTTCAGCCTCAACATCAGTCTTTCCAATGAACATGCAGGACTGATCTCCTTTAGGATAGACTGGTTGGATCTCCTTGCAGTCCAAGGGACTGTCAAGAGTCTTCTCCAACACCACAGTTCAAAAACATCAGTTCTTCAGCGCTCAGCTTTCTTTATAGTTCAACTCCACATCCATACATGAATACTGGAAAAACCATAGCCTTGACTACACAGACCTTTGTTGACAAAGTAATGTCTCTGCTTTTTAATATGCTGTAGGTTGGTCATAACTTTCCTTAAGGAGTAAGACACATTACAAGAGTTGGAATACATATAATAGGACATTATATTTAAAAACAGCATCATCAGAGTAAATTAGATAATACTTTGATATAAATAAATATGAAAATATAAATTTCACAATGCTGTGCACCTGAAACTAATATAACATTGCAAATCAAGTACATTTCATTTTTTTTTCTCATTTTTTTATTTTATATATATATTTTTTCTTTAATAGAAAATTATTTAATTAGTATACATGTGTTCCCCATCCTGAACCCTCCTCCCTCCTCCCTCCCCACACCATCCCTCTGGGTCGTCCCAGTGCACCAGCCCCAAGCATCCAGCATCGTGCATTGAACCTGGACTGGCATCTCGTTTCCTACATGACGTTTCACATGTTTCAATGCCATTCTCCCAAATCTTCCCACCCTCTCCCTCTCCCACAGAGTCCATAAGACTGTTCTATACATCAGTGTTAACTTTACAATATTGTATTGGTTTTGCCATATATCAAAATGAATCCGCCACAGGTATACATGTGTTCCCCATCCTGAAACCTCTTCCCTCCTCCCTCCCCATACCATCCCTCTGGGTCGTCCCAGTGCACCAGCCCCAAGCATCCAGTATCATGCATCGAACCTGGACTGGTGACTTGTTTCATATATGATATTATACATGTTACAATGTCATTCTGGAAATAGAGCTGCCTTATGATACAGCAATCCCACTGCTGAGCATACACACTGAGGAAACCAGAAGGGAAAGAGACACGTGTACCCCAATGTTCATCGCAGCACTGTTTATAATAGCCAGGACATGGAGGCAACCTAGATGTCCATCAGCAGATGAATGGATAAGACAGCTGTGGTACATATACACAATGGAGTATTACTCAGCCATTAAAAAGAATACATTTGAATCCTCTTTCACTTTCATTAAGAGGCTCCTCAGTTCTTTATCAGCAGATGAATGGATAAGAGAGTACATTTCATTTGAAAAAGGTCTAGGCACATGTAAAACTCCCTTTAAAAGTTAGTTAATTTACTAGTTTTAAAAAACTAATATTCACAAGAACAGATACACAACTAAGCATTTAAATCATTAATTTATTAGTTTTTATAAATAAAAGCTTGAAGTATTTTTATTTTCATAATACAAGTAATTGCAAATGGAATTTAGAAAAAATTGAAATTAAAAAAGGACCGAAACTATCAGAAGTATAATTTAGGAAATAATTTATATTTTTGATACCAGTGTAAATTGAAGCAAATCTTCTTGAAAGAAACTTTATATTAATTATACTCTAATACCATATTAAATTTTTTTGATAAAATATTCAAAGACATTTATAACAAAAGATAAGAAAAAAAGAATTGATTGAACCAAGCTTTCCAATATAATATTATTTTAACTAACTGATGGCTCTGAAATATTTAGTATATTTTGGAAAATAAATTTAAAGTCATACTTCTTGAAGTTTGGCATTGTGTAATGACCTAGAGAAGTTTCATAGAATAGACCAAACCTTGAGTTTAGAGTTTCTGACTAAATAGATATGGAATTGAACCCCAAATTTATATTTCTAATTTTCCAGGTTATGATAATTCTGTTTCTGTGATCAAATTTTTGGGTCTTTGACTTAATGAAATCGTACTTGCTAGATAAAATAAATAAAAACAGAAAGACTAAGAAAACACTTATGCTCTTAAGTTTAAAAATGGGAAGTTTAAGTTTATGTCATTATTGTTGTTGATGTTCAGTCTCTAAGTCGTGTCTCACTTTTTGCAATCGCATGGACTGTAGCATGCCAAGCTCTTCTCTCCTCCTCTGTCTCCTGGAGTTTGCTCAAATTCATGTTCATTGAGTCAGTGATGCTATCTAATAATCTCATCCTCTGTCACTACTTTCCACTTTTGCCTTCAATCTTTTCCAGTATCAGGGTCTTTTCCAATAAGTTGGCTCTTTGCACCAGGTGGCCAAATTATTGGAGCTCTGGCTTCAGCATCAGTCCTTCTAATGAATACTGAGGGCTAATTTCCTTTAGGATTGACTTGTTTGATCTCCTTCCTGTCCAAAAGACTCTTGAGAATCTTCTCTAATTTGGCATCATTAATACTTCAGCACTCAGCCTTCTTTATGGCCCAACTCTCACATCTGTACATGACTACTGGAAAAACTATAGCTTTGACTATATGGGACTTTGCTGGCAAAGTGATGTCTCTGTTTTTTAATACCGTCTCTAGGTTTTTCATAGCTTTTCTTCCAAGGAGCAAGTATCCTTTTAATTTCATAGATGCAGTCACTGTCCACAATGATTTTGGAGCCAAAGAAAATAAAATCTGTCACTGCATCCACATTTTCCAGTTCTATTTGCCAAGAAGCGATGGGACCAGATTTCATGATCTTAGTTTTTTGAATGTTGAGTTTCAAACCAGAATTTTCACTCTCCTCTTTGACCCTCATCAAGAGACTCTTTAGTTCCTCTTTCCTTTCTGCCATTAGAGTGGTATAATCTGCATATTTGAGGTAGCTGATATTTCTCCCAGCAATCTTTATACCAGCTCATGATTCATCCAGCCCAGCATTTTGCATGATGTATTCTGGATATAAATTAAATAAACTGAGTGACAATATACAGCCTTGTCTTACTCCTTTCCCAATTTTAAAGCATTTAGTTTTTTTCTATTCTGTTACTTCTTGACCCACATACAGATTTGTCAGGACACAGTAGTCAGGTACTCTCCTCTCTAAGAATTTTCCACAGTTTATTGTGATCCACACAGTTAAGGAGTTTAACATAATAAAAAAAAAAAATAGAAGTAGATGTTTTTCTGGAATTACCTTGCTTTCTCCAAGATTGAGTGAACATTGACAATCTGCTCTCTGGTACCTCTAACTCTTTGAAACCCAGCTTGTGCATAGGGAATTTTTCACTTCATGACTACTGAAGCCTAGCTTGAAGAATTTTGATCATAATGTTGCTAATATGAGAAATGAGCACAATTGTGGAGTAGTTTGAGCATTCTTTGACATTGCTCTTCTTTGTGATTGGAATGAAAACTGCCCTTTTTTTAGTCCTGAGGCCACTGCTGACTTTTCCAAAATTGCTGGCATATTGAGTGCAACACTTTAACAGCATCAGCTTTTAAAATTTTAAATAGCTCAACTGGAATTCTATCAACTTCACTAGCTTTGTTCATAGTAATGCTTCCTAAGACCCACTTGACTTCACACTCCACAATGTCCAGCTTAGGTGTCTGACCAAATCATCATGGTTATCCTGGTCATTAAAACTTTTCTTGTATAGATCTTCTGTGTATTCTTCCCACCTCTTCTTAATCTCTTCTGCTTCTGTTAGTTAGTTCAGTCACTCAGTCATGTCCAACTCTTTGCGACCCCATGAATCACAGCACACCAGGCCTCCCTGTCCATCGCCCACTCCCAGAGTTCACTAAAACTCACATCCATCAAGTCGGTGATGCCATCCAGCCATCTCATCCTCTGTCGTTCCCTTCTCCTCCTGTCCCCAATCCCTCCCAGCATCAGAGTCTTTTCCAATGAGGCAACTCTTCGCATGAGGTGGCCAAAGTACTGGTTTCAGCTTTAGCATCATTCCTTCCAAAGAAATCCCAGGGCTGATCTCCTTCAGAATGGACTGGTTGGATCTCCTTGCAGTCCAAGGGACTCTCAAGAGTCTTCTCCAACACCACAGTTCAAAAGCATCAATTCTTCAGCGTTCAGCTTTCTTCACAGTCCAACTCTCACATCCATACATGACCACAGGAAAAACCATAGCCTTGACTAGACGGACCTTTGTTGGCAAAGTAATGTCTCTGCTTTTCAATACGCTATCTAGGTTGGTCATAACTTTCCTTCCAAGGAAGGAATGCAGATGCAATCTGCAATCACCATCTGCAGTGATTTTGGAGCCCAGAAAAATAAAGTCTGACACTGTTTCCACTGTTTCCGCATCTATTTCCCATGAAGTGATGGGACCGGATGCCATGATCTTCATTTTCTGAATGTTGAGCTTTAAGCCAACTTTTTCACTCTCCTCTTTCACTTTCATCAAGAGGCTTTTGAGTTCCTCTTTACTCTCTGCCATAAGGATGGTGTCATCTGCATATCTGAGGCTATTGATATTTCTCCCGGCAATCTTAATTCCAGCTTGTGCTTCTTCCAGCCCAGCATTTCTCATGATGTACTCTGCATAGAAGTTAAATAAGCAGAGTGACAATATACAGCCTTGACGTACTCTTTTTCCTATTTGGAACCAGTCTGTTGTTCCATGTCCAGTTCTAACTGTTGCTTCCTCTGCTTCTGTTAAGTCCTTACAATTTCTGTGTTTATTGCATGAAATGTTCCCTGATATCTCCAATTTTCTTGAAGACATCTCTAGTCTTTTCCATTCTATTTTTCTCTATTTCTTTGCACCGTTCATTTAAGAACATCGTATCTCTCCCTGCTATTCTCTGGAACTCTGCATTCACTTGGCTATATCTTTCCCTTTCACTCTTGCCTTTGATTCTCTTCTTTCTTCTGCTATTTGTAAAGCCTCCTCAGACAACCACTTTGCATTCTTTTATTTCTTTTTCTTTGGGATGGCTTTGGTCATGATTAAAACCAGATAAAATCAGATGATAAAATTAACACAATTAATTAGGTAATTGGATATGCTGCTGCTGCTAAGTCGCTTCAGTCGTGTCCAACTCTGTGCGACCCCATAGACGGCAGCCCACCAGGCTCCCACATCTCTGGGATTCTCCAGGCAAGAACACTGAAGTGGGTTGCCATTTCCTTCTCCAAATTGGATATAATATTGGCCAAATTTTTCTAATTTTACATAATTGTTTTTTTATTGTTCAATGTAACACATTAAAAAAAGAAAACCTATAGATGTGTCAAACAACTGTAAAATAATGAGCAATTTCACGTTTGAAAATTTTTACCTTATACTCCTACTGGTACTTAGGCCTATTGTCAAGCTTTTAGGGTCCAAATGGGGTTGTCATTATAACACAGGTATTTGACTCATGTAGTTGTATTTTTGTAGTTTTACAACTTATATTTTCTTTATTTATTTACCATCTTACTAACAATTTATTTTTTTTGCTATGAAATAATTTATAATTTACCAATAAAAAGTTGTATTTAAAAAATATCTAAAATTAAGTTTAAAGTCAATAGGGTCAAGATATTATTTTGCATTTTGGTCACAAACTGAGGTGACTATCCAACCAGTACAGTTTCTAAAGAAGAAGGAATGCTCTGCTATAAATGAGGTCATTTATGATTTATTTAGGTCAATGAGTCTCTTTCCTTGATTCTCCCTCTTCAATTTTTCCTTTTTGCCTATACTCCAGTTCAGAGATTTGTATTAGAATGGCCAATAGACCATTTTCTAGAAGTTAATGAACTGCCTTACACTAGCTAGAAGCTGCGTGTTGCATATAGCTCTTACAATTAAAGGAAATTTAATTAATTCATAGGCAATTCAAAAGAAAGCTCACATTATGTAAATGAATAGCTAGAACATATCCTTTCTGACAGTAATTATCCATGACTAATGCTGAACTTAAGTATCAGCTGAGATTAAATCAATTTAATCTGATCAACATGTCAAAGATTTCTTTTAAGTATACTCTGTCAGATAGCACACTAAATGAATTTTACTCAAGTACTTATATCCTGCCATCTCACAACTTAATAGAATAACATTTTCCCCCAAAAATGTTGTATATTTAGTAAGCACGTTATTTTATAGCTTCTATGCCTTCAGGGCATTACAATGATTTCTCGGTTTTAAAATAAACAGAACTGAAAGAAAACACAAAAGATACCATATGTAAAGCAAAATTATTCTGCTGCTGCTGCTGCTAAGTCGCTTCAGTCGTGTCCGACTCTGTGCAACCCCATGGACTGCAGCCTACCAGGCTTCTCCGTCCATAGGATTCTCCAGGCAAGAACGCTGGAGTGGGTTGCCATTTCCTTCTCCAATGCATGAAAGTGGAAAGTGAAAGTGAAGTCGCTCAGTCAAGTCCGATTCTTAGCGACCCCATGGACTGCAGCCCACCAGGCTCCTCCATCCATGGGATTTTCTGGGCAACAGTACTGGAGTGGGGCGCCATTGCCTTCTCCCAAATCATTCTACATAATTCTAAATATGATATTCTCAATTATGATGCAATGTTCAATTGTTTTACATGATATACACTTTATCAAATAGGTACTTAAATAGAGCAGATATAGGTTGAAATAAACTTTAGTAAAATATGTTATTTTTATGTGCAAGGTACAGTATTAGATGCTACAGAATAGATCAAAAAAGCAGACACAGATATTTTTGCTAGTTGCTGACAAAGGACATAAAGCAGGATTTAGGCCCCAGGAGAGAGGCAACAATTTGGGGGCATATTTAGAGACACAAAGGTGTGTGAGATGGATAATATCAGGTAAAAGCTCACATATATTATGTCATGGCATAGTTGAGGTTATATTTGATAGGAGCTCAAAAGAGATGTAAGGAATACACAGAGTATGAATAAAGTTTGATGCTAGATTTAAAGCAGTAGCAACAGGAGGAAAAAAGAAACAAATTTTGTTGAGCTAACTAACCTATAAGCAAAGCTGTTTTAGAGCACCAAGTTATTTGAGGTGTCAATTGTCTCATCAAAGTGCATAATGTTATAGTAAAAATGCAAGGATTATGCTAACTTTGATTTGTTAAAAAAGAACAACAGATTTGGGGGCAGATAATAGGATTATAGTCTTTGCTTTTCTTTGCTATTAGTCTGACTTTAGCCAGGCTGCAATCTTCTTGAGCTAGAAGTTCAAATGGTAAGATAAGAGGAAACAAACATCTTTAGACTTACTCTCATCAAACAAATTATGTCATTTAACAATCTTTGGCAAAGCAGTTTCTAATAAAAGGTAATTTGAGAAATGTATTTAGTAATCTTTCTCTAAATATATTTAGAAATATCAATAATCTCAGATATGAAGATAATACCATCCTTATGGTAGAAAGCATAGAGGAACTGAAGAGCCTCTTGATGAAAGTGAAAGAGAGCGTGAAAGGCTGACTTAAAATTCAACATTCAAAAACCAAAGATCATGGCATCCAGTCCCATGACTTCATGGCAAATAGATGGGGAGACAATGGAAACAGTGCAGATTTTATTTTCTTGGGCTTCAAAATCATTGAAGATGGTGACTGCAGCCATGAAATTAAAAGACATTTGCTCCTTGGAAGAAAAGCTATGACCAATCTAGACAGCATATTAAAAAGCAGAGACATTACTTTGCCAACAAATGTCCATCAAGTTAAAGCTATGGTTTTTCCAATGGTCATGTATGGATGTGTGAGTTGGACCTTGAAGAAAGTTGAGTGCTGAAGAATGGATGCTTTTAAACTGGGGTGTTGGAGAAGACTCTCAAGAATCCCTTGAACTGCAAGGGGATCAAACCAGTCAATCCTAGAGGAAATCAGTCCTGAATATTCATTGAAAGATTGATGCTGAAACTCCAATACTTTGGCCACTTGATGTGAAGAACTGACTCACTGGAAAAGACCCTGATACTGGGAAAGATTGAAGGTAGGAGGAGAAGGGGAAGACAGAGGGTGAGATGGTTGGATGGCAACACTGACTCCATGGACATGAGTTTGAAAAATCTCCAGGATGGACAGGGAAGCCTGGCATGTTGCAGTGTGCTGCTGCTGCTGCTGCTGCTGCTAAGTCACTTCGGTAATGTCCAACTCTGTGCGACCCCATAGACAGCAGCCCACCAAGCTCCTCCGTGCCTTGGATTCTCCAGGCAAGAATACTGGAGTGGGTTGCCATTTCCTTCTCCAATGCATGTTTGCATGCTAAGTCGTTTCAGTCGTGTCTGACTCTGTGCGACCTCATGGACAGCAGCCCATCAGGCTCCTCCATCCACAGGACTCCCCAGGAAAGAATACTGGAGTGGGTTGCCATTTCCTCCTCCAGTGTTGCAGTCTGTGGGGTCGCAAAGAGTTGGACATGACTGAGCGACTGAACTGAACTGATAGCATCAACTGTACAAGATGAAAAATTATTTTTTAGCTTCAGTTCAGTTCAGTTCAGTCGCTCAGTCGTGTCTGACTCTTTGTGACCCCATGAATTGCAGCACACCAGGCCTGCCTGTCCATCACCAACTCCCGGAGTTCACTCAAACTCATGTCCATCGAGTCAGTGATGCCATCCAGCCGTCTCATCCTCTGTCGTCCCCTTCTCCTCCTGCCCCCAACCCCTCCCAGCATCAGAGTCTTTTCCAATGAGTCTACTCTTCGCATGAGGTGGCCAAAGTATTGGAGTTTCAGCTTCAGCATCAGTCCTTCCAACGAACACCCAGGACTGATCTCCTTAGATTTGCTAAATTGTCTTTTTCCTAAAATTTTCTCTTTTTTTTTTTCTTTGCACTGTTAGTACTTATAAAAATGGACTCTAACATCAAAGTCCTTTATTTGGATTCCAACTGTCACTACAAGTGTGATTTCATGCAAGTTAAAGTCACTGCACCTCAGTTTCCCCATATAACTAGAAGATAAAAAAAACTGTGCATTGTTTAAATGAATATATAAAGTGGAGGTAATAATAGTAATCATAGCAGCATATGGTTGTTGAGAGGATTAAGTGAAATGAGGTACAGAAAGTTCCTGGCATAGTGTATATTTTAATAAATACAGTTTTAAAGAATTATCATTAACTATGGATTTGGCATGCAAAATATATTGGCTTAAAATCATTGGAACAGATAAAGAACAGACTTTCACAACACTGGTTATTATTATAGCTCTTGGAAATGTATTTATTGGAGTGTTTAAAAGTGTGTTTTCAAATAATGCACCTAAAATTGTCAACAGTATCCAGTAGATAATAATTTCCTCATATGCAAAAAAAAAAGTAAATTCACATTTGTTCATTAGATAGTTTGATTTAAATGTTAAAAAATATGGTAACATTTATTTTCCATGTATGGAAAAATTGTAAATCTCTTCAATAAATCCAAAATAAAATTTTCTGTTGAACACTGTAAACTCTAACAAAACACATATGATCCTCACAAATGTCATGCAAGTGATAATTCAAGTAAATATTCCAAACATACAGAAGACTGAGCTAGTGGGATCTTTTCATGAACTTTAATAACTGAAATATTTATTCCCTGCTACTATTTTGTAAAGTTGGTTGAAACAAGGCTGCTTGACTATAAGTTTGCCTGGGGCATGACTACTGAGAAACAGTTCAAATGGTCACATCTCTACAGTTCAACAAATTTGGAACTTTCAATACCATGTTATTTCAGACAATCCATTGGACTTCTGCAAGCACCTTCATGTAATTCTGCATTCAGATTTATTTTAAAAGAAATAAACTTGAAGAAAAAAAGGTAAGTACAGAAAATGCTGGGGATTCAGTTTTATTGCATCCATCCAAATTATAGTTTCTGTTTAATACAAATTAGTTTTTGCCAGTGCAAATGAGTTTTGATGTATCATTTCAAGAAGTTAGAAGATTTGAGGTAACTAAATAAAATGACAAGAGTTACTTCTTATTTCATGTCTGCACTGTGATTACAGCAGCAGAACACTGAAAGAGTTTAAGCAACACTCTCAAACCTCTGACTTCAACTTGTGATCTTGATAACAAAGTACAAAATTGTTTTTATCATTAATTTTATCCCTTCCAAGTCCCATCTAAGACTGTATTTTTCTCTTAATATCTTCTCTAGTCAATTGAGAATTTAGAGTAGTATTTTTGTTAAATACTTGGCCAGATAAAAATATTTTTTAATCATCATGTTATTTATTTAGATTATAGAAATGGGTCAGAAGACAAAGAAATCTTACTATAATAGCTTCAATTGATAGCTAGAAATGTCTTGGCATGATAGATAGATAGTCGATAAAGAGTGAAAGAAAGAAAGAGAGAGATAAATCAGAAGCAAAAATTAGATATGTAATTTTTTTTAGATAATTATGATACTTAAAAGCAAATGTTACTGAAGATTTTGAGTGACAAACCTATGATAAACCTAGACAGCATATTGAAAAGCAGAGATATCTCTTTGCTGACAAATGTCTGTATGGTCAAAGCTATGATTTTTCCAGTAGTGATGTATGGATGTGAGAGTTGGACCATGAATAAGGTGCTGGAGAAGACTCTTGAGAGTCCCTTGGACTGTAAGGAGATCAAACCAATCAATCCTAAAGGAAATCAACCCTGAATATTCATTTGAAGCACTGTTGCTGAAGCTCCAATACTTTGGCCACCTAATACAAAGAGCCAACTCATTGGAAAAGACCTTGATGGTGGGAAAGATCAAAGGCAAGAGGAGAAGGGGTGGCAGAGGATGAGATGGTTAGATAGCATCATCAACTCAATAGATATGAATCTGAGCAATCTCTGGGACATAGTGCAGGACAGAGGAGCCTGGCATGCTGCCGTCAATGGAGCTGCAAAGAGTTTGGTATGACTTAGCGACTGAACAAAAACAATGGAAATGTATTTATTTTGCTAAGTAGTTAGGTGCCATTCTCCTTTATGATGCTGCCTAAGCTCAATTCCAGAAAAATAAAAGACCCAATCAAAAAGTGGGCCAAAGAACTAAACAGAAATTTCTCCAAAGACATACAGATGGCTAACAAACATGAAAAGATGCTCAACATTACTTATTGTCAGAGAAATGCAAATAAAAACCACAATGAGGTACCATTTCACACCAGTCAGAATGGCTGCAATCCAAAAGTCTACAAGCAATAAGTGCTGGAGAGGGTGTGGAAAAAAGGGAACCCTCTTACACTGTTGGTGGCAATGCAAACTAGTACAGCCACTATGGAGAACAGTGTGGAGATTCCTTAAAAAACTGGAAATAGAACTGCCATACAACCCAGCAATCTCAGTGCTGGGCATACATACTGAGGAAACCAGAATTGAAAGAGACAAGTGTACCCCAATGTTCATCGCAGCACTGTTTATAATAGCCAGGACATGGAAGCAACCTAGATGTCCATCAGCAGATGAATGGATAAGAAAGCTGTGGTACATATACACAATGGAATATTACTCAGCCATTAAAAAGAATACATTTGAATCAGTTCTAATGAGGTGGATGAAATGGGAGCCTATTATACAGAGTGAAGTAAGCCAGAAGGAAAAACACCAATACAGTATACTAATGCATATATGTGGAATTTAGAAAGAAGATAACAATAACCCTGTATGCAAGACAGCAAAAGAGACATAGATATATTGAACAGTCTTTTGGACTCTGGGAGAGGGAGAGGGTGGGATGATATGGGAGAATGGCATTGAAACATGTAAAATATCATATGTGAAACGAATCACCAGTCCAAGTTTGATGCATGATACAGGGTGCTCAGGACTAGTGCACTGGGATGACCCAGAGGGATGGGATAGGGAGGGAGGTGGGAGTGGGGTTCCAGATGGGAAACACGTGTACACCCATGGCGGATTCAAGTCAATGTATGGCAAAACCAATACAATATTGTAAAGTACAATAAAATTAATTTAAAAAATGATGCTGCCTAATATAATAAACAAGGAAATTAATTCATTAACATACAGACAAGTATTTATATAAGACTATGCAATGAAAATAAAGATATATGCTAAATCATCTGTGAAACTAAAAATACTTCAGGTGCTGGAATAAACCCCAAACTTTAAAACATCATTATTTCTTATGAAAATGTAAAGCATTAGATAGATGATTTTCAAATAGTGTACATGTTTTCACACAGTGGTAAAAAATATTAAATTGTAAAATCAAAAATTCTAAGTGAAGATCAAATTTTATAATAAAAGGGTATATTTGAGTAGATAATTTTTAGATTCATTATAATGCTAATTTTTAGAGTATGATCAGCCATATGGCTAATAGAGAATTGAGGGAGAAATAAAGACAGCAGTTTCCATTATAACTATAGGAATTAATGCCTGTTAAAAGAACTTTGCATTTGGTATTTAAATGGTTTCATTTCAAAATTCACATCAAAAAGTTATTTTGAAATATCATTATTTATAAGAAATAGAGATGACTTATTATTTGGCTTATTATTTATGCTTTTAATCAAGGAACTTGATTTTTAGAGTGTTTTTAGGTTCACAGCAAAACTGAGTGGAAAGTACAAAAAGTTTCTTAAATCAGTTCCAGAAAAGACAAGTACTATATGATCTCACTTATATGAGCTTCTTAGAGTAATCAAAATGATAGAGTAAAATGGTAACTTGACAGGGATCAGAGAAGAGGGGAATGAGGAATTACTGTCTAATAGTTGTAGAATTTCAGTTTTGCAAGATAAAAAGTTCTGGAGATGAATGTTGGTGATGGTAGTTCAACAGTATGAATGTACTTAAAACCACTGAACTGGACACCACTGAGCAACTACGCAGCAGCAGTACACATAAAACAGTGAAGATGGCAGATTTTATGTTGTATGTTTTTAACCGTGAAAGAATTAGAAAAAAAAAAAAATTCAATGTGTAGAGTTCCTATGTATTTCCTCCTTCTAAAAACAAACATCTTTCACCACCATCAACCAACTTGAACATCTACTATTTGTAAAAAAGTGAGCATTATGTATTTGCTAAGAATGAAATTTCATCTGTATCTGAAACAATATAGTTCTATAAATAAGGTATAAATCTTTAATCTCATTTTTAAGTCATTTTTTTTTTCTCTTTGAGGGTTTGGGCTGGTGTCAGAGAGGATTTACTGAAATAGCAAGGCATGGGAGAAACACTGATCTGAGGTTCAGACTACACAGTTCATTATTGATAGAATTCTAATTTTTATTCTCATGGTCAATCAAGTTCTTTGAACATTAAAGAAAATTAGGATGAAAAACACTATCTCTACATCCATCAACACATTTCCTTCAGCCTCCCTTTTCTCTCCTCCATCATCTGTGGTTTAAATCTATTTCATATCACATTTGTCCAAAAACTTTAACTTTACTCATCCTCTGAATTCTGTCAATTCCCCCAGCTTATGTTTCCGGAATAAAAGCAGTTTTTTGTTTGTTTTCGTTTTTTCTGGATTTTTAGGTGTTTACCTTCCTTGAGGTAACAGACACAGATTCAATCTACTGATTGAACTGGATAAATGCTCATGTCTTCAAATGAATGAATGATATTAGATTCCTCACTGATGTACTCTCAAATATTTTTCAGAAATAAAATGATTATAGCTATAGAATATGTATGCATAAATGTATGTGCTTCTGCTAAGTCACTTCAGTCGTGTCCGACTCTGTGCAACCCCACAGATGGGAGCCCACCAGGCTCCCCCGTCCCTAGGATTCTCCAGGCAAGAACACTGGAGTGGGTTGCCATTTCCTTCTCCAATGCATGAAAGTGAAAAGTGAAAGTGAAGTTGTTCAGTTGTGTCAGACTCTTAGCGACCCCATGGACTGCAGCCCACCAGGCTCCTCAGTCCATGGGATTTTCCAGGCAAGAGTACTGGAGTGGGGTGCCATTGCCTTCTCCGTATGTATGTACTTAGAGACACCTAATAATAGACTACTATTAATACTTTGTTGCTTCCAAGGTGATGCTAGTGGTAAAGAACCTGCTGACAATGCAGGAGACTTAAGAGATGTAGGTTTGATCCCTGGGTTAGGAAAATCTCCTGGAGGAGAGCATGGCAACCCACTCCAGTGTTCTTGCCTGGATAATCCTATAGACAAAGAAGCCTGGTGGACTACAGTCCATAGGACCACAGAGTCAGATTGACTGAAGTGACTTAGCACCCAAGCATAGATGTTAGAATGCTATCTGAAACATAACAAGTACCCACCATAGTGAAAAAAACACATAATCCAGTCTAGTAAAGTTCTGAAAGGAGAAAAGATTCCAGGGGGCGGGGGGGGGGGGGGGGGGGGGCGGAAATGGCACTGTATAGGAATTAGTCATGGAGAGAAGAGAATCATGAAAGGAGATTTGGAGCAAAAGTGTGAATTTATGAACAAAATAATTACATGTTGCCAAAGTATAGAGATTATGGCTGGGATTCTTAGAAGATGTGGTTAATGAATTAGGGAAATGATAACAGTAACCTTGACGGCTATGTTACTGACGTTGTGGAAGTTAGCACTTAATAGATTTAAGAAGGAGCATACATACACAGAGGATAGAAGAGAAATAGTATGAGTTTTAAGAAGCTACCACTTTACTTTGAAAATAGCATGTCAAAAAAAGGAGAGAATATAAGAAAATCAATTTTTAGAGCAAAATGGAATTAGTTAGAAAGGGAGGAAGCAAAAAGTGTAGCTTTGAACATGAAAGAATCAAGGGTGGTTATAAATAATGATAATTGTTTAAACAACATTGCCAGCAAAGTAATCATTAAGTAATATTTTTAATATCCCTGAATAATAATAAAAACAGTAAGCACAAGAACAGTAATTGGCTGTGGATTAAAATGACACAACTGAAGGTGAAGTCCAAATACGTTTAATTGCACTAATCTGCAAAGTCATGTTATTTTTCATCCATCTTCATTCAGGTCACATGGAAGAGTGGAGAAGTAAGATTATGGCATTATTGAGAGTCAGGGTCCTACATGTTCCATGTTGTGGAAGGATAAGATGGAACCCAAAATACTGCATATAGGTTACAAAGAACAGGATAAAATAGGGGAAAGAAGGCAGTTTCCTAAATTCTTGCCTGGTAAGCTGTTTTCTACTTTAATATCACTTATAGTCAAGGAATTATGTTCAACATGATCTTTTCAGCTGAAATGGCAACATATTGAAGTTTCTCTAATACATATGAAAGCAAGAAATTCTTTCACCCACCCTAGTAACAGGAGACTTTTTACATGTAAAATTGGCAAGATCTTAAACTTTTTTTTTTCAAGATACTGTTTATTACCACCTTTGTGATCATAAGCTCTGATACCTACCTGCTGTTCTCATGTGTCCAAATTTAAGCTCTACATAGTAGAACATGATTTATTCATAAGTATCTTAAGACTAATTACCCTAACAGTAAAAATAATTTTACAAAAATAGTTAATTTTACAAAAATAGTTAAAATCCCATTTAGTGTTAGTACCACTGTGATATCTAGGTCTTTAAGTCTTACTGATTTATCTTTATTCTGCAACACTGTAAATTTTTATTTTGCTCCATATTACTCTTTACTATTTTTCACTTTCTGAAAAAATCAGTTTGTTTTTAAAATGTATTCCATGTTTTCAATATGGAATCAGTTTCAAATGTTTATGCATTCACATATTTATAATCTTCACTTTTCCACAAAACAAAAACAATATTTTTAAAATTCATCATTTAACCAAAACTTTTTCATTGCTTTTAAAGATTATTTTATTAATTTTATTAGTTAATTGGATTGTTTTCTTAGGCTCCATTGATAAACTCTCTATAAGTTATATAGCAAAACAAAACATTATGCTGAATACATAAAGAAACATGTTTTCTTCTTGTAAATGTTTTAATTTGAAAATCTGCACACCCATCTTCATATCATGTATAATTTGCTTGGATAGTAATATTGTTTTTCTGTTTCACATAGTTGGCAGACAGATATGGCAGGTTTAGTGTAAATTTAGAAGTTATTTTACGACCTGGCTTGTCTTTCTCCCTACTCTGCCAACTTATCTGGCGCTTATGCTCTTTTCCAGGGGTTTCTCTCATCTTTCACAGGGACCCACTGAACTGATATTGCATGGTGTTTATAACTTGGTGACTATCCCTGTTTCTTTCTTCTGCCCATCCTATCCTTTCTGGGTATAGAGGCTCGATTATAGAACTCTCTACATAAAGGTAATGCCCTAATACTGAGAAGTATACTAAGGCTTAGTATACTTGTATACTTAGTATACTTGTGTGCTTAGGCTTACATGTACCTTATATTTTATTAGGGATACACTATAACTAACACATAAATACTTTATTAGGTAAAAAATTTATTACGTGGGAGATACAAACTGATATAAAATTGTAGAGGAGGAAGACAGTTCTTTTAAGGGAAAGTAATAATAGCTTACTCATAAAAATCAGATTTGATCAGGGGTTAAAAAAAATGGCTAGGCTTTTGACAGATGGAAATGGGTAGGAAAAGGAAGAGCAGAGGAAGACAAAAAAGCAATATCCTATATCAACAAAACTTGATCTTACACTTAAGAGTGATAATTTCCTAAACTGACAAGCCCATCATTTATTATTGACCCAAAAAAGCACAACTAGTAAAATCTACTATATCTCTTCTTTACTTTTAAATAATTAATTTCCATGTATTTTTAGAAATTATATAAAAATAAGCAGCAATGTAGCTTTTCCTATATACTTAATTCTTTGAATGGTAGCTCTGAAGTAGTGAAGACAAAAGAAAACTTCTTAAATCAAGTTACCCTTCCAATAATTCAGAGAAAGCAATGGCACCCCACTCCAGTACTTTTGCCTGGAAAATCCCATGGATGGAGGAGCCTGGTAGGCTGCAATCTATGGGGTCGCTAGAGTCTGACACGACTGAGCGACTTCACTTTCACTTTTCACTTTCGTGGATTGGAGGAGGAAATGGCGACCCACTCCAGTGTTCTTGCCTGGAGAATCCCAGGGATGGGGGAGCCTGGTGGGCTGCCATCTATGGGGTCACACAGAGTCGGACACGACTGAAGCGACTTAGCAGTAGCAGTTCCAATAATTACCATTTTGTTTACCAACTAAAACACTTTTGTAAGCCTTTTCCTTCCTTTGTAACAATCCTAGGAAATGTGTTATTTTTTTCCTGTCTTACAAATAGAGAAGAAACTAATTCAAAGTGATTACTCTCCATATCCTAGGTCACACAGTTGTGAGTAAAGGCACCAAGCCTCAAACTTGTGTCTATTTGAACTAGTAAAAGTTACGTGATTCTTCCTGGATGTTGTTCCTATTGATTTATATGACTCTGGTAGAATATATAGGAGGTAAGTTAGGCCACTGGAAATGAAACCTTGATCTTAGCACAAAGCCTAGGAATCTGAATTGACAACCATCTAAATCAGAAGTGCCGGTTCGTGGCTGGTTAGGAACTGGGCTGCACAACAGGAGGTGAGCGGCAGGAAAGCCAGTGAAGCTTCATCTGCTTCTCTCCCCATCTCTCACATGATTGCCTGAAATGCCCACTCCCCCCAACCAAATATGTGGAAATGTTGTCTTCCATGAACCTAGTCCCTCATGCCAAAACGGAGACCAATTGTCTCTAAAAAATGATAGGTGAAGCTATGAATGAGTATATTGTAAAATAAATAAATAAATAAATAAAAGTTTATGGAGAAGGGAATGGAGAAGGAAATGACAATCCACTCCAGTATTCTTGCCTGGAAAATTCTATGGGCAGAGGAACCTGGCGGGTAATAGCCCATTGGGGTCACAAAGAGCAGCGACGACTGAGCACATCAGCACATATGGAGAAGGGACAGTTGGAAATATCTGAACCTGGACTTCAGAACTTTTTCATAAAGACTGGGAATACCTTCACCCTCCATCATGAAAGAACTGATTACTTTAAAAAGTCTCACTTTCTCAGTAGTGGTTGGGAGCCTTGGGCCGTAATCCTAGGCCTGGGTTTGAAACCTGGCTCCATCAGTAACTGGTTCATAAAATCTTAGAAATTTTTTTAGTTTCTTTTTGCTTGGTTTTATCATCAGTAATGGAACTGATCTTATTGAATTACTGTAAATTTGTGAATATAAAGCCCATTAAATAGTGCCTGTCAGATAATAAATGCATTAATGTTATCTATTATTAACATTCATATTCTCACTGCCATTATTATGCTCATATGTTCTTGTTGGTCAGTCGCTAAGTCGTGTCTGAGTCTTTGCAACCCCATGGACTCCCTTTCCCTCTCTTTCGCCATTTCCTAGAGTTTGCTAAAAATTCATGTTCATTGAATCAGTGATGCTATCTAACCATACTAATCATCTTGCTATGTTATTTCATTCTAAAATAACCAAATTAGTAAGCAATTTTCAAAGAGGTTACAACCCAGTGTCTATGTGGTTTTTAATACTCATTGAAAAAGTACTTAACATAATAGGATATTAGGTTAGTCCATGAACTTAACTATCAAGGATTCAATACTATAGGCCATTTTGATAATATTATAGAAAATAATAAGTTTAACATGTTCTTAAACCAAATGTGGCAAGCCATTCAACTTTGGATCCCATGACCATACTTCTTCTCTTGTAGGAGATTTCCTGTCCACATTGTCAACATATCAAGTAATGGAAATAAGAACTCCAGTTCCTACTTAGTAATTCTGTTTGGCACAGGAGTTTTGGTTTGGCTGGTATTTGTAAGGTATCATAAAGAGAAGGACAAGAACATTAAAATAGTAGGGAGACAAAACTATGGAGACCAGCTATTTCTCTCAAGTTTGATTCCCAGAGAAACTTTGTTTCCAGTTCACTCTGTGGTCTTGTGTCCACATCAGCAGTACAGAACTCCCTGCCTTTCCTCAGTGAGATCAACTATCCCACAATGCCTTCCTGCAAAGGCCACCCTACTCTGCTTTATATTCATCTACTTGTCAATGACTGTCCTAATAGACCTAAGGCAGTTGGTGTTACCGAATGCATCTCTCTTATGAAAATTTTGGTTGACATCTAGGGCTACATAGAGCCATTTCCTTAATCACCAGGAAGAGGAAACCAGAAGTTGGATATTTGGCAAGACTTCATGGAATTCTTCTAGAGAAGATGGCTTTTTTCCAAACTTCAGAGTATCACATTCTGTTTCTTCCTTTGTGTGTATCTGTTTTCTCTGATTCTCACTCTTTTTTGCCCTATGTCAGATCCTTATATTCAGCTTTTATCCAATCAAGCCCAAGTAATGGATTTCTTCCTTGGTTTCTTTGTGGTCCTGATGGCAGCCGATAGAATAAATCTGCACATCCTTCACAAATAGTCTTATGAGAAAGGCATGGACTTAAAGATGCTCTTCTGAACCTTTTTTTGAACAATCAAGCAAGTAAACAGGCAACCAAGCAAACAAACAAACAACTGGATCTATTTTTACCCAACATAGAACTTCCTTTAATGAAATACAGATTAAAGTTTCTTGATGATTATTACTTCAGGGAGTTGTAGAAATTAAGAAAGCAATGACATTTCTTTTACATTTTATATACACACATGCAATATATATAATCTGAGTATGTGTATGTATACATAGATACATAGTATCATACATATATTTTCCTCTTAAGTGCATTTCTGATTTACTATGGCATATTGAACACACAAATATCATTTTACTTCCTCTTTAAAGCCTTCAAAATCACTTAAAATAAATTGTTTTAAAAGATGAAGATAAGGGGAACTGAAGAAAAAACACAGGCAAATACTGGAAGTTTGAAAACATGTAGTAAGCAGTACTCAGTTGTTCTAAGGAAGTTGAATCCCAATCTTATAGAGGGTAAAACCTTATTTATTCCACAGATTCCTGAAAAAAGTATATAAACTTAGTAATATCAAGTACGTCTGGAAATGAAAGTGTCAGTTATTTAAAAATATGATGACCTACTGAAAATTGCTTGAGAAGTTTTTAAATTACAATGCCCTCCACTTCACATCCTTGATAGAAAATTGGAGGATAAGTCACTCAGGACACAAACACAGGGAGTGTGAAGACCAGTGAAGTCTATTCTCTGCCCCAGTGTCCCTGCTTCAGCACCTGAACAAATACCAACACTCATGGGCACAGACTTCAGACCAGGGACTCAGAGACTATTCTGCAGAATCTTTAACTTCATAATGGGAGATCCATATAACTGATCCACCTAGGTCACCCACGGTGAAGTCTACAGTTGAAAATTTTACCCAGTGCTCAGAAATTCCAAGTCAGTCTTGAAAAAAAAAAAATTATTCATTTGTTTATTTTTCCACATCAGCTTCTCTTAATCAAAAGAAGGAAGCCAGTATTAACTGGACGTCTGAGTAGACTGTCTAACATAGAGAATAAGACCAAAATAAACAAACTGATTAAACAATATGGAATGAGGTTACACACAGAGGAAAAAATATCACAAAACAAAGCAAAACCTATAATTTCTATCCTCATAGAAATAACAGATAATAATGTATTTCTGAATTGAGAGTAAGAATAAACTTTATAAAACCAAAAGAGCTATTGGAATTAAAAACCTGATTATTTAAAAAAAAATTCAAGAGACAGTCTAAAAAATAAAATTAAGAAAATCTTACAGAAAGTAAATAGAAAAAAATGATAACACATAGGAAGAAAAATATATAACAACATAGATATCACTTCCAGAATTCCAAAGTACAAATAATAGAATGCCCAGATGGAGAGGGAAGAAAAACAGATGGTAGGAAATAATTAATAAAATTATTAAACTATTTTTCAGAACTGAAGGACATGAATTGCCAAATTGAGAGAGCTCATCCCAGTGCCCACCAAAATAAATTAGAATAGATTCATGCCATGACACATCAAAAAATTTTAAAATATTGAAAAAAGGAATTTTCTATAGGATTTTGAACACCACAAAAAATGAAATAACATGTTCAAGCACACAAAATGAATTAGGAATCAGAATTGCTTCTGACCTCTCAATAGCAACAGGAAAAGCACCAAGGTCACACAGCAGCACAGAATTCTGAAAAGAAGGGACCTGGTGCCTAAACGTTTGTGATGTTGCTCTTTCCTTCACGTCCTTCTCCTGAGGACACTTCCTCTCCAGAGAGGTATTTCTTCTGCTTTGGCAGAGTCCTGAGAGTTGGAGGTAGAGAATGTGAAACTTAGACCCAAAAATATTCAGACCCATCTCTCTGCCCATGAGTCTTCTCTACTTTAGTATCTTGTTCACTGTTATGCTCTGCCAGGGCCCTACCTATGACAAGCTCCCAGATCTTAAAAGCGTCCCAGTGTAGTGACTGCTCTGATCTCACCTTCTCACCTACACTCCTGTTCTCTAACTCCCGCTCATTGTAGGTCTCCTATGACATGTCTTCCCATCGAAGAGGCTTCACTCACCCTCTTCTTTCATTCTTTCTTACACCATTTTACTACTGAAGTGTCCATGCACTTTTGGAAAACTGTGTTTTTTCTCTATAACACTTAGAGAAAAGATGTTATAGAGACAAAAATATTTGAATATATTATTTGAATATTATAATATCTATTTGAACATTTGTTTAATATTCAAATAAATCTATTTGAATATCTGTTTAATGTCTATGTCTCAGTAAACCTTGATTCCAAGAGAACAGATGTGTGTTAGTTCAACAGCTTCTCCTCTGGGACTGGCAGATTCTCTGATAAGTCTTGATTAAGTAAATGTGAATGTTTAATGCACTATTGATACTGTGTCGTATGTAGAATGGTCAAACTGCATCATCAATTGGTACTACATTGTGAAATGATTTTAAAGATACACACAAGAATACATGCACATATATGTATATATACGGAGGAGCCTGGTAGACTATAGTCCCTGGGGTTGCAAAGAGTTGGACACAACTGAGCAACTTCACTCATTCATATATACCATTACCATTTAAAAAATTGTATTCTGTTGAATATCACTTAAAAAAATGATATTCAGCAAAACTGATTCTTTTAAAATTCCATAAATAGAGCACAGATTTTATCTATGAGAATTGTTATGTGTGTTAGCCACCCCAGTTGTGTCTGACTCTTTGTGACCCCATGGACTGTAGCCTGCCAGGATCCTCTGTCCTGGGATTTTTCAGGCAAGAATACTGGAATGGGTTGCCATTTCCTTCTCCAAGTGATCTTCCTGACCCAGGGATAGAGCCCAGGAATTATTATATGAGAAAATATGGCATATGAAATACTAGTACACATCTTTATCTTTTGTGTACCATGAGTGATTAAAATGTACCACTGGTAGTTAGAATCATATAATATCCAATGAAGAAATATAATAAATTGATTAAATAGGGGTGACAGAAATTTGACATAACTAGCAAAATATCACAATATATATTACATACCAAAATGTTTGTTCTTAATCTCCATTTTGCCTAACTTTAGATGTAAGATCCTTTAATAATTTAATAGTCTTTAGTGTTATCTTTAAATCTTTGATCTATAATGTACACGTTATTCTTTTTCCATATTTATTTATTTGGCAACGCTGCTCTTATTGGCAGCGTGTGAACTCTTAGTTGCAGCCTGTGTGATCTGGTTCCCTGACCAGGGATCACACTCAGGCCCCATGCATTGGGATTGTGAAGTCTTAGCCACCAGATCACCAGGGAAGTCCTATGAATAGGCTATTCTTACACTTGTTTCTTTAATTGGTGATGTAAGTTATAGAAAAAGTTTTCCAGTAGTTAATTTTAACTTGAATCAATAATTTATGAATTTATATTTGCTATTCCAGTTCTCAACAAAGAGAACAGTTCACAACATAGGAATATATTAAGAAATTGTACGCACAGGAAAAAGGAATGACAGTGAGCATATTTTGCTTTCCTAGTGTTAACTGCGGAGAAGGCAATGGCACCCCACTCCAGTACTCTTGCCTGGAAAATCCCGTGAACCGAGGAGCCTGGTAGGCTGCAGTCCATGGGATCGAGAAGAATCAGACAAGTGACTTCACTTTCACTTTTCATTTTCATGCATTGGAGAAGGAAATGGCAACCCGAATCCCAGGGATGGGGTAGCCTGGTGGGCTGCCGTCTATGGGGTCGCACAGAGTCGGACACGACTGAAGCGACTTAGCAGCAGCAGCAGCAGCAGTGTTAACTGAGACCCTTAATCACGTCATCTAAGAGCTGTAAAAGATGTTGGTGAAATAATTTAATTATTATATTGTACAAAGTCCTGCCATTTTTATATTAGGGCAGAAAGTTGTTGAAATATTTAATAATAAGAAGGATGCATCTGAAAATAAATTTATTTGCTCATAATAAATATAAGAAAACTATGTTGCTGTGTATTAAATTGAAATAGGGTTCAGGAATCATAGAGAATTTCTAAAATACATATTCTTATTAACATTAGTGCACTTAAAACTTGAAGTTAAATGAGAAATATTGTAATAAGAGGAGCAATTTTTACTGTATATATATTATTTTTTATTATATTTTTAAATTCAAAATGATCAAGATAAGATACAATTCTGTTTTAGGGCTATTCAGTCAATGGTTTCAGTAACTTTTCTTCTTTATGACCAGTAGCTGATTCTCATCTAGTTTGCATGCAGGATCATTAAGCTGGTTAACACCCTTCATAACTCAGGCATGAAAATGACCATGTAATGAGAATAACTGTAAGAGGAGTTGGTTTTTGCTACTTATAAAAGGGAAATGTAAAACTGTTCTTATTGCTGGTTTTGAGAGTTTGGCTCCATTTGACAAGAAATAAGGTGGTACAGTTGTGGAACAAGCTGTAACATGAGGAAAATAGTGAATCAGAAAGGTTAATTTTAGAGTTTTGTGCTAGGTAATATCAGCAATAGCAGTGGAACAGGAAACTCAAAGGGCCCATCCTTCCACAGAAACACCAAAAAAAAAAAAAGCAATGGACTTTCTCCTCCTTTCCATCAAGTCCTCAGACAGATGGTTGGCTTTCTTTTTTCTACTTCCAAGAATTGATGAGTGGAATTTTGGAGATTTCTGATTCTCTTTTAAAAGGAAGAAGAGCAACTTAAGTCTCTGATCTGCAAAGTTATGGTTTCCAGTTTCCAACATTCTAAAGTGT
Source organism: Bos indicus (assembly GCF_029378745.1). Taxonomy (NCBI): domain Eukaryota; kingdom Metazoa; phylum Chordata; class Mammalia; order Artiodactyla; family Bovidae; genus Bos; species Bos indicus. The sequence goes on along the minus strand of NC_091776.1, from coordinate 36,622,150 downwards.
ATATTAATTGCTTATTTCTTTGCAATACTAATGTTCAACCTCTAACTTCTATCTGGTTATGAAATACTGTTGGGTTGACCACCATCAACTCATATTTCATCTGAAATTCCTATATTCATAGCTAGAGGTTGCTTTTGATAATAATATAATCTTACTATTTTGTAAGATTCTAGCAATTAATGATGCTTATCATTATACCAATGCATCCTAATGTCAACTGCCAGTGATATTATGTGTTGGCTCCAGGACTCAAGTCGAAATATTTTTGCCAGTATAAAAGACAAGTGCCTTTTTTATGCATAAAATTAAATATTGGAAATTAGTTTAGAAAACTAACGCTATATTATGTTATTTCAAAAAATGAAACATCATGAAAATAATATAATTATTAAGTTAATTAATTAATTGATGCTGGCTAATTAGGCCAGGATAGGAACAGATACAAAGAATATATGTACTTTAATGAAGCAAGTCCAAATGATGTCACTTCATGCTATAATAGTAAGCATTACACCATCATACAGATAAAAGAAATGGTGAAAAAATTGCCATAACAAAGTACATCTATATATTTTAAACTTGTAATCATCATAGTGGTATGTAATATATACACTGAACATGATTATTTAGTTTTAGAAATATATCTGTTAAGTTAAATTAAAATTTGATACCAACTTTATAGTTTGGTAGTGTTTAGTTTATAATAGTGTCTAGGTTTTATATTAACAAATATAAAATAATTATCAATGTGTAAAGCTTATAACTAATCATGGATGTATATTAAGACAAAATATTTAAATGGCTATTTACAATTGGGAAGATCCTCTCTTTAATTATGTTAAGTGTAAAGCAATTTTCATGTATTATTTTCGGTTCTAGAAAACCCACTTAGAGAAATTTTAGAATTGGGTAATCTCAGGTATAATGTACTAATTGAAAGACTTATATACTACATATATTATAATCTCAAATTGCAGTAAATAAGTTAAAGGTAAAAAGTAAGTAAAAAGTAATATTGCATCTACAATATTACCTATTTTAGCTTTCTTTGCTCTGGTCTTCAGTCAAATAAAGGGAAAACATTCTTTATATACTGCTATGCCCTTTTTCCAGGGTTTAGACTACATATTTTCCTAAATTTATGATGGGCGTTACATCCCAATAAACCCACTGTAAATTCAAAACATTGTAAGTCAAAAATGCATTTAACACATCTAACCTATTCTACATCACAACTTAGCCCCGCTGACCTTAAACGTTCTCAGGACATTTCCATCAGCCTACAGTTGGGTAAAATCATCTAACACAAAGCCTACTTTGTAATAAAGTGTGGAACAGCTCATACAATTTATTGAATATGGTATGAAAGTATAAAACAGAATTCCTGTCTGGAGCCAGATAGTTTGTGAGTGTGAAAATTGTTTACCTTTGCAATCACAGGGCTGGAGTTGTGGCTGTTTCCACAGGGGACATCTAAGCTGCAGGTCAGTAATCCAGTAAAAGATCAAAATCCAAAATATGATTTCTATTCAATGATTATTGTTTTCACACCATTATAAATTAAAAAACTTAAACATCAGATCATTGTAAGTTGAGACCATTATAATTTTACTATTTGTACTTTATATCAGGGCAATTATTTGTGAATTAATCTCCACATGCATCTAGTGATAGTAGCTAAAGTTTTTTGGTGAAAACACGTTATTTGTTTTGTATTAAATTTTAGAACATTTAAAAGTTCTATCAAACTGTATTTAATGTAAAGATTGACTGCATGTAACGATTCTTGTAGATTCTCTCTAGAGCATTCTATCAGGGTGGCATGTATGTTTACACTAAATGTGTCCATATAAATATTGTTACCGTAACGCCTCTAAGTTGGCACAGTTGACAATCATTTGTAGCAAAGGTTGAAGGAGTTTGGAACCTGCCGCCCCAAAATAAGGCACTTTGGTATGTTGATTATTTTGAGCCAAAGGCACTTGAGAAACAGAAGATGCAGAAGAGTTCTCTGACTTACCATTTTCTACCTAAAACAGACCATAAAATTTCTCATGAGGAAGTCACTTTCTGTAGCAGAAAGAGAATATCTTCTTGACCAGAGATTCAAAGTCAATGCTGAAATGAGTCTGCAGAAACAAACTAAAATAGCCCTTATTTGCCACTACACTCCCCCTTACAGTTGCTGATCACATCTCTATTATTTATTGCTCTTAACCCCAAAACCTTTGTCTTAAAACATTTCTTCAAAAATATATTGTTCCTTTGTCTAAAATATGCAAAAATTTTCTGCTCTTGTCACTTCTTCAAATCTCCATTTTTTATTAAAAGACCTTACGTACAGGTAAAAATTTAAGGAAGATTGTATGATTTTTAATCTGCCAATCTATTTATAAAAATCTAATTTTTGGCCTCAGCCAGAGAACCTAAAAGGGTAAAGGGGAATTCTCCTTCCCTTATAAGGTGTTCATCTCCATGATTCATAATGATGACTTTCTATACAGCTATTTTCCAGATCAGAACACAAAATTCAGTGAAGGAGAATTAGAATAGAGAAAAATTACCTAATTCAAAGTGAAAAAAAATTAATTTTGAAGTTTATTTTTCTGACAAAGAATAAACAATAAAGGCAAAATGGATCTTAGTGTGAAGAGCATAATCCAATGAGACAACAGCATGAAAAACCAGACAGGTAATACCTTTCTAAGTGCCAACTTCTACATCTAGATTGTATCAGCCAAATTAAAAAAAAGAGTTTGATATTTTATATTTTATACTTAATGTATATTATATAGATACATCTATGAATTTTGCTTTATATACTATTTAGCATTCCCTGAGATGTTTGGATGGCATCACTGACTTGATGGACATGAGTTTGAGCAAGCTCTGGGAGTTGGTGATGGACAGGGAAGCCTGGCGTGCTGCAGTCCATTGGGTCACAAAGAGACAACTGAACTGAACTGAACTGAACTGAACTGAGGTCTTTTCTCAGACCCTCTTCCTAAATTATTTTAATTTAAATTACCTATGTTTATTACCTGTGCTATAGGATAGGTAAAAGATAAAAATTTATGTTCTACAAAAGAAAGTGTTTATCTTTGCTTCTGAAGGTCAAAATATACCACCTCAAAATATGCCTCTTGGGTATATCGGTTATTTTGAGGTAGTTATTTTTAATAAACAACAGCGGACAAGAACTCTGTAAACTGAGTAGAAGTTATCCTTTGTAAAAGACATTTGCATTTTTAAGGTAAATCTCTATCTGTAGGATGCACCCCGCTCTGTATAAAGAGGAGGATGACTCTAAATCTCTAGAAGCTCTTATCAGTGAAGACAACGACTTAAATCTGGAAAGTGATTTTATCTTTCTTTGATGAGCTTTTCCTGGTCACCCCCCAGAACTGACCCAACATCTTTTTCTCTCTTTAGCTGGATATGGTATTTAAGGTAGTGACTTAGGTCATTTTAGGGAGCTATTCAATTTTCTTGGGTCTCCTCCATGTATACAGGAGGTACATGTTATATAATGTACCTCTAGCTTTCTCCTATTAGTCTGTCTTTTAGTATAAAGGAGTCTCAGAACCAAGAAGTTTAGATGGAGATTTATTTTTCCTCCTCTTCGCTTGCTTATTTACTTATTTGTTTCTTAGTTTTACCATTTGGGGATCAAAGTAGATAAGGAAACAAGAATGTGTTTGCATGCTAGGTACCAGCAGTAAGTTCCCGAACACTCAGGAGTATAATTGTGGAATCAAGAGCAGGTCTGTCTTTTCATGTTGATTCTCTCAGGTGATGATTTCATTTGTTCATTAGGAAAAATTTAGTTTCTTTTTCATGAAAATATTTGTTGTTGCTGTAAAAATAATCTAGCAAAGACTGAAGGCTTCTGACTAATCAAAGGATGTAACAGTTACATTCTGCTCCAAAGTCAAATATTACATGTAGATCCAGAATATTTTCCTTCTAGAATCTACCATGGTCAAACACCAAACTTGCTAGTTTTTAGAGTACATTTTTATGGGGAAGAATTCTATCCACATTTCTTTCCCACTTCCTAATTCCATGGATTTCCCTTAAGATGATAAAGAGTCTGCCTGCAATGTGGGAGACAAGGGTTCAACCCCTGGATTGGAAGATCTCCTGGAGAAGGAAATGACAACCCACTCCAGTATTCCTGCCTGGAGAATACCTGCTCCAGAGGAGTCTGGAGGTTACAGTCCGTGGGGTTGCAGAGAGTCAGACATGATTGAGCGACCTCACTTTCCTAATTCCATAAACTACAAATGAGGAATGTAGAAATCCTGGAACAGGATGGGGCAACAGTACTAGAGTTTGGAGGCAGAGAAAAGTAAGAAAAGAAAAATAGAATTCTGAGTGGAGGCCTCAAGAAAAAGCATGAGAGAGAAAGAAAGAGAGAGATGGACAGAGAGCACTAAAAGTGTTTTAAAAAATCATAAACCCTCCATATTACAATTATAATTTAACATTTTGCTAAATGTTTTTTCCTATTCTGATTAGTCCTGCAAATATCACATATTTATATAATCAATTTTAGTACTTATTTTCACATAAAGGATATTACTCAGGCTTATCAACCATTTTCTTTCTGTACACTATAAGCCATATTTCAAATGCCAATGTGAGAATTAGTTAAAAGCCAGTCTAATTTGTTCTGTGATTTAACTTATTTTTTTTCAAAAAACATTTCTAAATTTTACAGTCTCCATCTTTGTATAGTCTGTCTGAATTTTGAGGCAAAAGTCATTAGTTTTATATCCATTAATCATTGCTCTTCTCTTCAGTTCAGTTCAGTTCAGTCGCTCAGTTGTGTTGGGCTCTGCGACCCCATGAATCGCAGCACGCCAGGCCTCCCTGTCCATCACCAACTCCCGGAGTTCACTGAGACTCATGTCCATTGAGTCAGTGATGCCATCCAGCCATCTCATCCTCTGTTGTTCCCTTCTCCTCCTGCCCCCAACCCCTCCAAGCATCAGAGTCTTTTCCAATGAGTCAACTCTTCACATGAGGTGGCCAAAGTACTGGAGTTTCAGCTTCAGCATCACTCCCTCCAAAGAAATCCCAGGGCTGATCTCCTTCAGAATGGACTGGTTGGATCTCCTTGCAGTCCAAGGGACTCTTACGAGTCTTCTCCAACACCACAGTTCAAAAGCATCAATTCTTCGGCGCTCAGCCTTCTTCACAGTCCAACTCTCACATCCATACATGACCACAGGAAAAACCATAGCCTTGACTAGACGAACCTTTGTTGGCAAAGTAATGTCTCCGCTATTGAATATGCTATATAGAAGTTTAACAAAATGGTATTTAACATAGAATGTTGGTGAAAATATTCATATAATGTATGTTGTTAAATTAATTAAGCAGAGAGACATTTAGACTGAGGTGGTATTAATGCTTTGGTGGCTTAGATAAGAAAAAGAAACATCTGAGCTTGAAAATTCCTCAAAGCTACAAAATCAGAGCACCCAGGATAACCAATCACAAACAGCCAACCAGGCTTTAATCTACAGCCAATCAGTAATTCCCCCCCCCTTTTTTTTTTGCTTTCACAGTTTATCTATATGATTCTTTCCTCTGGCTCCCTGTGGCTGAGCATTCTTAACCACTTCTATTTTGGTGCTGCTGCTGCTAAGTCACTTCAGTCATGTTCGACTCTGTGCGACCCCATAGACGGAAGCCCCCCAGGTTCCCCCATCCCTCGGATTCTCCAGGCAAGAACACTGGAGTGGGTTGCCATTTCCTTCTCCAATTCATGAAAGTGAAAAGTGAAAGGGAAGTCGCTCAGTCGTATCCGACTCTTAGCGACTCCATGGACTACAGCCTACCAGGCTCCTCCATCCATGGGATTTTCCAGGCAAGAGTACTGGAGTCGGGTGCCATTGCCTTCTCCAATTTTGGTGCTACTCAACCTGAATCAATTTTACTTAAGTAACCTCTTACAATTTGTAATATGTACCTGTTTATCTTTTAAAGAATATGTCCCACTTGTTTCTGTGGGGACCTAGCTGGAAAACCCAGAGTTGGTGTAAAGATTATTTTAAGCTGAAGACGTGAAATTCAACAGATACAGGGACAAGCCATCATTGAGCTTTCCTTATATGACTAAAATCCACAACTTCTGGGACATGAGGCTGCCATAAAATCTCTCTTCAAGGCAAGTCTACTCCCCTGAAGAAGAAAAGAGTAAGCCTACCATTAACCCCTTAAGAAAATGGGAAGCTCACTCACTCCTGTGACAAGCAGTATGCAAACTTTATCTCCCCTGTATTCTAAAAACCTATGTGCCTATGTGTCTTTCTTAAAGAACTTTTCTGTCCTTCCTGTTAGAGCCTTTTTTCTCCCTTCCCTTTTCACTACTATACTAGATTTTTAGATGTCTAACTTTGATTATTAAACCAGTCAGCTACATCTTTCATTGGCTCCACAGTGTATTCATTCATACATATAAACTTTTTCCTACTGTTAATCTTGCTTTTGTCAGTTTAATTTGTAGGGCCCAGGTATTAAAATTAAGAAGGTAGAGGAAACGTTGTTTTCTTTTCTCCACTTCAAAGCACTACTACTGTGATTTTATGCCACTCTCTTAAATGACACTGTGCTTTTTTAAAAGGGAATTATGTTACAGAATATTTATTGGATTCAAATATTATGACAAAATCAGACTGTGAGTTCAAATTCGTTGTGCCTTTTTGAAATATTGTAATTATGACTGAATAATGTCTTGTTATAATTTGATAATTTTGAAGGGAATATGATAGATCAAGTAATTCAAATGACTAGGATCCATCCTCTGATCTTTGATTCTGTTTTAACTCTAAACTATTGATTGAGTACTACTGATTGAAAATTTTCAACAACAATGATTTAAAAAATATCATAGCCGGCCATGAATCATGTTCTGTGAAATCCTCATCAAAGTAGAAATCCATGAGTCACTTCATCAGCTAGCCTGTTAGTGTTTACTATGCACATCTGCAAACAAGAACAAGTGTTTGGATGATGCTGTTTACATACAGTTGTAAATAATCTTTGAATCTACATTTGATGGAACCCTTAGAGTTGAACTAAAATTCAGAACCAGGCCAAAACAGAAAATAGGATTATTTTGCTGTTGTTGGTTTTTTGTTTTGTTTTGTTTTAGTACATATGATCCAGTCAGTAGAATGTCCTTTAAGAACAGTGGGTGCTTAAAGTTTTAGGAAGTCTTTCAAGTAAGAATGGTCACACCTTAACTATAGCTAATTTAATGGATTAAGAGAAGAGCCTAACCCAAACTCAAGTTATTTAGATTTTTCTCTGCTTCTAATTTGGAATTGGAAGCGAGACTATCAGATGGTTTTGGTGGGCGATTGGAGAACTCTAACATGGAGAATTAGACGATGTGGGGTCATTAGTGCTTCTGTACAGAGTGTGGTCAGCTTCCTTCTGAGGGAATAGACAATGGGGAAGAAAATGCTGCCTGTTTATACAATGACTTTGGTCCTGGTGCCTGCCCATACCTGAAGATTAGGCATAGTTCTAAACCATGCCTTTGCAGACTTTATGAGACAAACTCAATTCTAAGTTCTCTTGTCCTTATTATTATTTAGGGCTTCCCTGGTGGCTCAGATGGTAAATGAGCCATGCAATGCAGGAGACCCAGGTTAGATCCCTGGGTCGGGAAGATCTCCTGGAGAAGGAAATGGCAACCCACTCCAGTACTCTTGCCTGGAAAATTCCATGGATGGAGAAGCCTGGTAGGCTACAGTCCTTGGGGTCACAAAGAGTTGGACTGGACATGACTAAGCAACTAAACTTTCACTTTCTTATTATTTAAGACAATTTGAGAACAATTCTGTTCCTACAAATACAATAATAAATAAAAGTTATATCAATGCAACTCTGGAAGGGTACAATTCTTGATGATACACTTTATTTTTTAAAGGATTTTGTTTTATAATTAACTTTTGTTGGAGTATATTTGCTTTACAATGTTGTGTTAGTTTACTGTACAGCAAAATGAACCAGCTATTCATATACATATATACACATTTTTTTGGATTTCCTTCCCATTTAGTTCACCACAGAGCACTGAGTATCCTGAGCTGCACAGTAGGTTCTTATTAGTTATCTATTTTAAACATAGTATCAATCATGTATATACAGTTTAGATATTTGAAGCATTTCTTCAGATCAATGTACCAACAGGAATATATGCAACATAAGTGAAGGGAAAAGGTTCATGTCCTACTCCTTCACAGATATAATGGATTTTGAATTGCAGTACACTCACAGGGATGCTCCGGATTCATGCATTACCTTTTAGCCTTTCTGTCTAAGCTGTTGTGATTTGGTTGTATAATGTACAGTCACACGTGTTAACTTCTGCCAATATTCCTATGTGATTGTTTAGCTTTGCCTTATGTTGTTTAAAAAAAACACCTGCAGAGTTCATAAAAGACATTGTAGTAATTTAGGATATACTGAAACATTAAAATTCACTATTTTTTTATTCAGAGAAAAGTTCACATTAATTTTTAAGCAATACATAGATGACAACTGTGTTAATGCATCTTAGCTTTAGATGTCATATATTCATACTGACATAAATGTGCATAAATATACAGAAAATATGTATAAATATACAGAAAATATGTAAACGCCAGTATTCCTAAATGTATTTTTCTCAAAATTAAATTTTAATACACATTGTGTGCTCTTCTTATTTCAACACTGAATTTATTATAAATAGCTACTGATAATTATAAAAAAAAAGATTATTGTGGAAAGGTTCATGACTTTCTTGCTTTCCCCTTTCTATTTCTCACTTTTCTCTCTTCCTTTAGAATAGAGCTTGTGTTTATTGGCATGTACGTAGGGGGAGGGATGTTCAAGTTACCAATGACAAAAAGACAAGCATGGGGAAAAGGAAGATGGCCAAGACATGTGTGAAACAGTGGCATAAAAAGGACCCCACAGATGCAGGGAGTTGCCAGGACATTCAAGAATATATAGAATGGCTTTTGGGAGGTGTCCCTGTGGGTTACAAATATAGCTAGTATTAGTCAGACTGCTTTTACTTGGTACCGACAGAAACCACACTCACCACTAGCTACACACTAAAGAGAGGATAGGGCCCTTGGGACTCAAAGCCCAGGTTTGGTTTTTATTTTAGAAGTAGCCCTTTCCAGGTACTCATCAATGTCATCATGAATTACCTTTACTCTCAAACTGCTTATTGTTGGCTTCAACTCCTGCAATATCCTTCCACTCAGCAGCAGTGATTTTCCCAGGGTGCTTTGGATTTACATGGAGCTCAGACAGTAAAGAATCTGCTTGCAATGTGGGAGACCCAGGTTCAATTCCTGGATTGGAAAGATCCCCTGGAGAAGGGAATAGCTGCCCACTCCAGTATTCTTGCCTGAAGAATTCCGTGGACAGAGGAGTCTGGTAGGCTACAGTAAATGAGGTTTGCAAAGAGTCAGACACTACTGAGCAACTAACACTTCACTCAATTAGCATTTATCTCAGTAGAAGATAGATGACACCCTCTGGGCTATTAGAGGCTTCAAAAATTTTCTAACTGGCCTTAATTGGATTGCAAAGCCATTCCTGAGTTAATCTATATGTCCCACAAAGAGAGGTAATCTCACAGGTCAGGAAGGGTGAATTCATTCTTTACAGTAAAGCATGGGCAGGTTGCTAAAGTAGCTTTACTGGACTAACAAAGGGGACTTCCAAAAATACATATTACGGGGCAGGAAAAAAAAATCACGTTTTTCTTTTAATGGTCTTGAATAATCAGAATGAGGAATAAAATTGTCTTTTAGGAAGGCAAGGATTAATTCCTAATCTCACTCAGTATTTTATTGCTCTTTAAGAATGTGATGCATTTGCATATATGTTTAGTTTATTTTCAGATAGACTCTATAAGTAAATGTATATATATATCAAACATTCATTTTTGACAATCTTATACCCTTAATATGAACATTACCCATATCAGAATGTATAATATCCCATCACCACATCAAGTTCACTTCTGGTTTTCCTGTCAATTTCAAAGCTCAACTCCTCTCTCTAGAGAGCAGCCTCATTCTGATTTCTGTCTGAACAAACTACCTGGGACTTATCACTCTTAGGGACTCCTGGAAATGTTTTAACTTATTTTAAAAGAGAAAGGCAAAGTAAATTCGAAGTAGAAGTGAATGTTCTATATTATTTTTCAATATACCAGGAGAGTCATAAAGCATTATATATATATGTATCAGATCAGATCAGATCAGTCGCTCAGTCATGTCCAACTCTTTGCGACCCCATGAATCGCAGCACGCCAGGCCTCCCTGTCCCTCACCAACTCCCGGAGTTCACTGAGACTCAGGTCCATCGAGTCAGTGATGCCATCCAGCCATCTCATCCTCTGTCGTCCCCTTCTCCTCCTGCCCCCAATCCCTCCCAGCATCAGAGTCTTTTCCAATGAGTCAACTCTTTGCATGAGGTGGCCAAAGTACTGTATGTGTCTATATATATATGTATATGTATATATATATACATATGTATGTATATGTTTTTTGGTTTTTTTGCATAAGGGCAGGAGCCCATCAAAGAAGACATGCTTAGTGTCCACAGTGTCATAACCTAACCCTGATCTCTAGCACCACAGAAATATTTTGCCCGTTTTGGACCTCATGTAAATGAAATCAGTCACATAGACTGTACTCTTCTGTGTCTATCACATTTCACTCTAAATAATTTTTCTGAGAATTACCCCTCTTACTGTGTATAAGATTTTTTTTTCACTTTTAATGGTGATTAGTATTTCATTATATGAATATATGGATATTTGCTATCCTGTTCACCAGCGGATGACTCTCCTTGAGACCATTATGAGAAAAGGTGCAATGCACATTCACAGACAAATACTTCTGTGGAAATATGTTTTCATTTCTGAGGTAGATATTTAGTGATGGAATTTCTTAATCATAGCATGTTTAATTTTATAAAATACTGCCAAATTATTCAAAGTGACATTTTTTTACACTCTCATATGCAACTTCCACATGCTACATCTTTGTTAGATCACTTTCTTGTAACTGTTCCTAATTTTAGCCATTCTAGGGCCTGTAGGATGGTATTTCATTGTTTGTTTTTTGAATTTTAATTTTCCTGATGAATAATGATGTTGACCATATTTAAACATACTTAGACATTTATGGCTCCCAAAGTGGCTGAATGGGTAAAGAACTTGCTGCAATGCAGGAGATGCAGATTTGGTCCTTGGATCAGGAAGATTCCCTGGAGGAGGGCATGGCAAACCACTCCAATATTCCTGCCTGAAGACTCCCATGAACAGAGAACCTTGGCAGGCTATAAAGAGCTTGTGGGCTACAAACCTAGGGAAGAGCTGGACATGATTGAAGTGACCTATCACACATGTATGTGTATCATTATATACTGATTTTTAGAAGCTCAATATATACACCTTTGGCAGTTATGTATTTTGTGTGTGTGTATTATATGACTTGGAAGGAAAGTTATGACCAACCTAGACAGCATATTAAAAAGCAGAGATATGACTTTGTTAACAAAGGTCCATCTAGTCAAGGCTATGGTTTTTCCAGTAATCATGTATGGACGTGAGAGTTGGACTGTGAAGAAAGATGAGCACGGAAGAATTGATGCTTTTAAACTGTGGTGTTGGAGAAGACTCTTGAGAGTCCCTTGGACTGCAAGGAGATCCAACCTGTCAATCCTAAAGGAGATCAGTCCTGGGTGTTCATTGGAAGGACTGATGTTGAAGCTGAAACTCCAATACTTTGGCCACCTGATGCGAAGAGCTGACTCATTTGAAAAGACCCTGATGCTGGGAAAGATTGAGGGCAGGAGGAGAAGGGGATGACAGAGGATGAGATGGTTGGATGGCATCACTGCCTCAGTGGACATGGGTTTGGGTGGACTCTGGCAGTTGGTGATGGACAGGGAGGCCTGGCATGCTGCAGTTCATGGGGCTGCAAAGAGTCAGACATGACTGAGCGACTGAACTGATTATATGACTTACTGATGTCTATTAATTTCTTTAATACAAACTTTTGATGAATAGACATTTTAATTTTTATAAAGTCTTACTTATTTTTCTTATTTTATTTTTGGGTTTTACTTTTTGTGTACCTATGCCAAAAGTGTGGGGTGACGTGAAAGCTACATCATTTCCTTTATTTCTTTTCTTTGTCTATCTGCCTTCCTTCCTTTCTTTCTGTCCATTTTTTTTCCCTCTCAAATAACTTTGCTCAGCCTAAGTGTAATGAGTTTCCTTATATGATTCAGATTCATACTTAAATTTCTACAAAAGCATGTCTTCTGAGGTTTTTATTGAGTTTTATTTAACTCTGTAGGTCAATTTGGGAAGAATACCATAACAATACTGTGTTTTCTAATCCGTCAGTTTGGTATGTCTCTTCTTTATTCAGGCTTCCTATAAAGAGGATTTTGTTAGATTAGTTAGACTTGTGTTCAGTTATTTGATTTGAAAACTATATTTAATTCTATTTTGTTGTTGTTGTTCAGTCTCTGAGTTTGTGTCCAACTTTTTACGACCCCATTGACTGCAGCACACCAGGCCTCCCTGATCCTCACTATCTCCCAGAGTTTACCCAAGTTCATGTCCATTGAGTCAGAGATACTATTTTACTTTATTTCTAATATAGAAAGAAATAGAAGGATATTGATAAATCTTCTTTGATATTTTGTTTCTGAAAATCTAGGTTTTGATCTAATATAATTACCCTTCAGCCTGTATAACTTTGTTGTTGCTGTTTAATAATTCCTAAGGTGCCCTTCTGCAGGGGAAGAATGGTTTTGGTTGTTGTCCTTTTCAAAGTGTTTTTTATCACCTTCAGGCTTCCCCGAGAGCTCAGGTGGTAAAGAATCTGCCTGCAATGCAGGAGATCCCAGTTCAATTCCTGGGTCGGGAAGATCCACTGGAGAAGGGATAGGCTACCCACTTCATTATTTTTGGGCTTCCTTTGTGGTTCAGCCGGTAAAGAATCTGCCTGCAATGCAGGAGAGCTGGGTTTGTTCCCTGGTTGGGAAGATCCCCTAGAGAAGGGAAATGTTACCCACTCCAGTATTCTGGCCTGGAGAATTCCATGGACTCTATAGTCCATGGGGTCACAAAGGGTCAGACACAACTGAACAATTTTCACTTTATCACCTTCAATTTTTTTAAAGCACATTTTTTTCTAGAAATTGAATTCTAAGTGACATTTTAATTATTAAATTTTACACATTTATTTTTAATTTAGTCTTTAAAGATGCATATTCTGACCTGCATTCTTTCTAATCAGAACAAAGCCATATTTCTTGCTGTTTTTCAGTGTGTCCCATGACATTTCCCTCTTGCAGCTTATATTGCTGTGGCAAATCACTACAAATTGGGTGTTTTAAACAAACATAAGCTAATTCTCCTAAAATTGTAGGTATAAGACAACCGAAGTGGTCTTGTTGGCCTAAAATTAAGCCATTGGCAGTGCTGTGTCCCTTCTAGAGGTTCTAGAGGAGAATCTGCCCCTCATAGCCTGTGGAGGCATCTGCATTCCTTGCCTTGTGGCTCCTTTCTCCACCTTCATTCCATCAACACAGCATCTTCAAACGTCCTTCCTCTCTGTTCCCGTCTTCTTCTTTGCTCTCTGCTGTCTCTCTGGCTCTTACTAGTTTGTCTCCTTTTTCCCTCTTGAAGGTCTTTGTGATGATCTTGAGATCACCTGCATCATCCAGACTAATCTTCCATAACCACATACCTCTCAGGATTAATCACATCAACAAAGTTTCTTTTGCCACGTCAGGCACCATACCAACAGCTCCTGGAGATGAGGATGTGGACAATTTTGTGGAGCTACTATCCAGTCTACACAGTTTCTTTTCTTTTCTTTTTTCTCCTATATTTGATTTGTTTTAGTTTGACTTTGATATACCTGGGTATGACTTTATTTATTCATTTTTTTCTCCTGTATAATGTTTGCTAAGACTCTTGAGTCTATGGACTAATGTATTTTTACTACATTTGGAAAATCTCAGCTGTTATGTCTTCCATTTTTTTCCCTGTTCAGTTGTCTTTTTCCTTCTTGGACTTGGTTTTTTGTTAGTTTGTTTTGGTTTGCTTTTTTCCATACCACACAGCATGTGTGATACTAGTTCCCTGATCAGTGATCCAGCAATCCAGATCCCCTGCTTTAGAACTGTGGATTCTGCACCAGACTGCAGTTTATATGTGCTTAGAACCCTTCTATTTTCGCATGGATTGCAAATGTTCTGTCTGCATTATTATTCTGTATTTTTAACATATGCTTTAGTTTAGATAATTTTAAAAAATCAATATTCAAGTTCACTGATCCTTTCCTCTCCTATGTCCATTTTTCTGGCTTCCATGGTGAATTTTTTCTAAACATTTCAACTTAATTTAGTACATGATGTTATCTGCTTCAATTCTTCATCTGCTCACTCAAGTTATTTACTTTTATGCTGTATCTTTTAACATATTTATCACATTTTTAAAAAATTCTCTGATAATTCTAATACCTAGTCCATCTCAACATTAACCTCTACTAACAGTTTCATCTCTTAGGATGTTACATTTATGGTTCCTTCTCATATTTCATAATTTTAAGCAATTAAGGCAAATGTGAGATAATATTACCTTCATTAAATGATGTATCTTTTCTCTCTTAGAATGGTAATATAGGTCTCTGAGTTAATAAATCTGTTGTTGAGAAGTTCTAGGTGAGCCTGATGCTTTGGTTAGATTGAATTCAGTACAGATGAGCACATTCTCCTTAACTGGGCTTGGGCTCTTAGCACTGAGGACCCTGTAAAGATCACTTTCTGATTTTTAGCACAGTTCCAACCCATTAAACCATGGGATATTTGGCCTTCTGCTATGTGAGATGCTGAGGAAACTACTTGCTTTCTATTCCTGTTTCTCTCTTTATGAATTCACCCTCTGTCTCTCTTGGTCCAGCAATCAGTGAAAGCCTGAGAAGTCTTGGGAACATTTCTCTCCGCTTTCCTATCCTGAGCTGCAGTGCTTCAGACTCTGAGAAGACACAGTGGATTTCAGTAGCATCGTCTTCAGATCATCTGCCACACAGCATGCAGCAGCCATGCCCAGTGTTATCCAGGGACTGGATTGCTTTCCTAAAAGGAATTTGTCTGAACAGTTCTGTCCCCACTTCACAGTTCAGCATCTGTAGCCTCCTAGTTATTGGAGGGACAGAATGCCTCAGTTAGGTTTCTCTCAATTATCCTGCCCTCAGACTTCAGTGGGATCCCATGGGCCTCAGAAAACTCTCTGGCTACACTTCTGCTCTGTCTTTTGCCTTTTGTCTACAACTCCTGTTCTCAGTGAAGGCTTTGGGAATAGCTAGCAGGTAGTGGAGACTGCGTTGGAGGTTGGATGCCTTCAGGATTCAAACCATCATGGTAGACAGCACTTGGGCATTATTTTTATTATATCACATAATATATTTTCATCTTGACTTTGTTTTCCTTAAGGTGAATTTCTCCTTCATCCACCCCACCAAGAATACAAGCAGACTTAGTTAGCTCTCTTCTCTTCTAGGAGAAACTTATTGCTTCATGGGTTTTAGTTTATTAAGATTTCTGAATATATCCTCATATCTCTGACAGATTTTTAAAATTATGATTTTTGTCAGGTATCTGGATTTTTCTCATTATTATAGTGAAAGCATTAGTTTTAATCTTATTTCAAAGTAGAATTGTGCAATGCTTGACACTAAATGTTTACTAACTAATCCTGAGCTGAAGATACATTATCAAAATTAACTTAGCTATTAATAATTAAATAATTTTATCTATAAGATACATTAGAAAATATAATATAAATAAATTTTAAAAGTCAAATACCACAGTGTATTAAAATCCAGAATTTTTACTAAAGTATCTAAGAGCACTTTTTTCTACATATTATTGAAAGATATTTAAAAATATTTTAATATTTAAATGTATCTCTTTTGTCTCTATAAATTTTCATATACTGTTGTATCCTTACATGGGAATATAGTTTTATTTTTAAAAGAGAACTGTGTGGGTTTTATAATAATAGCAGTGGGAAATAAAGACATTTTCATAGATATGTCTTAATTACCATAATTCTAAACTTAATTATATGAGTAGAAAATGATTTAGATGTAGCTGTAATTAAATTTACTTATTTCTTATTTAGTTTAAATATACAGCCTTCAAGGTATTATATGTTTACTCTTTGAATTAATGAAAACATAAGCCTCTTGACAAAGCTTTAAATTAAAAATAATATGTAGGAAAAAAAGATTTAGAGAACTATAATTTAACAAATAACTAAAGGTGTTTAAGGGTTGAAATTGGCTAAATAATGGATTTTCTTTTTAATGTGACACTGTTCATCTCACTTGCTTTAATCAATCACTCAGGTAGTTTTCTCATCTCTTTTTTTTTGGTAGAAAAGAATTTTGACATTTGTCAGACTCAATCAATAGTTCTACTTTTGACCTTATTGAAAAACATGCCTCAGGGGACCTAGAGATGGAAAGTGAGAGAGAAGATAAAAATCCAGACAAAGGAGACAAGGCAAAATATAATGCAGTGGTTTCAAGGGATTATTACAGAAAGATTTGAGGTCATTGGAAAATCATTTAACCCATCATATAATAAGGATAAAAAGACTGCATATAGCTTTTAGCCAAAGCCTTGAAAAAAATATCTGAAATGTTTAGCTAAGTTTTGTTTTAGATTTCAGATAGCTACTTAGCATATGAAATCATCTTATCTTTGAATTTAGATATTCTTATGCAATAAAGGGATCCCATCTGGCTTTGAAGATAACATTATCAAGGTCTTATGTTCAATTTAAAATTTAATAAAATAAATCCATTCATTTATTTAGTAAATATATAAGAAACCTAGATATGATACTAGGCTAGGAAAAAAATGATCAGGGTGTAAATAGATATGTTTTGTTTCTATCAACTGTTAACTGCTTCTGAAAAATTGTTATATAACTCAAATTCCCATTATGGTGATAACTTTAAGAATTATCATTTTATTAAAAACGTAACCATGTACAAAAAGGAGATGGGTTTATAGAGAACTAAGCCTACATTAAATTAAACGACCATTTACCATTGGCTCAGGGCAAAGTTTTTTATCTTTATGAATATAAGACACAACTCTATGAAATGATTTAGACATTTAACTGCCTAAAGGCCCTGAAGATAGATGGCTGATCAAAGGATTACTTCAGTTCTTTTTCTCTCCTTAAGAATGCATTATCAGAGGCAACCTGAGTAGGTCCTCCAGAGCATACTTTAAAAATATGGCTGTTTGTTCTCTAAATTCAGAAGAGTTGTATTCTAAACTACAGTATAATGTGTGAGCCTGTGGATTCAAGTACACAACTTCAAGAAAAGTAGCCTAAGTCTTTCTGTTAGCTTTACAATTAACTAATTTAAATCTTAGTACTTTCTGAAGAGTGTGAGATGATACCTCACTGTGGTTTTCATTTGAATTTCTCTAATAATGAGTGATGTGGAGCATCTTTTCACGTGTTTATTAGCCATCTGTAAATTCTTAGGAGAAATGTCTGTTTAGGTCTTCTGCCCACTTTTTGGTAGGGTTGCCTCTCTTTCGGGTATTGAGCTGCCTGTGTTAGTTGCTCAGTCATGTCCAGGCAAGAATACTGGGGCGGGTTGCCATTCCCTTCTCTAGTGAGCTGCGTGAGCTGCTTATAAGATTTGGAGAATTATTAATGCTTTGTCAGTTGTTTCATTTGCCCTTATTTTTTCCATTTCTGAGGGTTGTCTTTTCACCTTGCTTATAGTTTCCTTCTTTGTGCAAAAACTTTCAAGTTTAATTAGGTCCCATTTGTTTATTTTTATTTCCATTACTCTGGGAGGTGGGTCATAGAGAATCTTGCAGTGATTTATGTTGCAAAGTGTTCTGCCTATGTTTTCTTCTAAGAGTTTTGTAGTTTCTAGTCTTACATTTCACTTTCACTTTTCACTTTCATGCATTGGAGAAGGAAATGGCAACCCACTCCAGTGTTCTTGCCTGGAGAATCCCAGGGACGGGGGAGCCTGGTGGGCTGCAGTCCATGGGGTCGCTGAGTTGGATACGACTGAAGCGACTTAGCAGCAGTCTTACATTTAGGTCTTTAATCCATTTTGAGTTTGTTTTCAGTGTATAGTGTTAAAAAGTATCCTGGTTTCATTATTTTATATGTAGTTGACTATTTTTCCAGCAGCACTTGTTGAAGAGACTGTCTCTTCTCTATTGCATATTTTTGCCCGTTTGTCAAGAATAAGGTGTCTGTAGGTGTGTGGATTTATCTTCCGGCTTTCTATTTTGTTCCATTGATCTATATTTTTGTCTTTGTGCCAGTATGATACTGTCTTGATGACTGTGGCTTATAGTACAGTTTGAAGTTGGGAAGATTGATTCCTCCAGTTCCATTCCTCTTTCTCAAGATTTCTTTGGCTATTTGGGGGTCTTTTTTTTTTTTTCATACAAATTGTGAAAAATACCTAGTTCTGTGAAAAACACCATTGGTAGTTTGATAAGCATTGCATTGAATCTATGCTAGAGAGGGTGTGGAGATAAAGGGACCCCCTTACACTATTGGTAGGAATGCAAGCTGATAAAACCACTATGGAAAACAGCATGGAGATTTCTTTAAAAACTAGGAATAAAATTATACAACCCAGCAATCTCATATTGCACATATACTTTGAGGAAACCAGAATTAAAAAAAGACACATATACCCCAATGATCATTGCAGCACTATTTACAACAGCAAGGACATGGAAGCAACCTAGAGATTCACTGGCAGATGAATGGATAAAGAACTCGTGGTACATATACACTATGGAATATTACTCAGCTGTTAAAAGGGACACATTTGAGTCAGTTCTAATGAGGTGGATGAACCTAGATCCTGTTATATAGAGTGAAGTAAGTCATAATGGGAAAGACAAATACCATATATTAATGCATATATATAGAATATGGTTCAAAGCAAAAATAATTTTAGAAGATTCAGATTTGAATTGGAAAATTAAGTTAAAATTTAATATAGGAGAGAGTCATGAGCCCCAATAAAAATAAATCAGGGGATGCAGTGAGTGATTCACTTCTAAGTGAATATTTAAACTTTTAATTTGAAATTATGTTCTACATTTATATCTCATTAAATATAATAATTTGGTGAAGTTACCTGATGTATACCTTTTTTGATTATGCAATCTTTTGATTTGTTCTACTGCGCTTTTTATTTTCAAATGAAAAGAAGACAGTTACCTTTGGTTATAATAGATTTTTGAATTTTAAATTCAAAGAAAAATTAAAATTAAGTTGCATAGTTACTAGCAACCGAAATGTTGTTTCTGTTGTTTAGTTGCTAAGTCCTGTCTGTTTTGTGACCCCATGGACTGTACCTTTTTCCATGGGATTTCCCAGGCAGGAATGTGTTGTCATTTCCTTTCCCAGGGGATCTTCCAGATCTAGGGATCAATCCTGCATCTCTTGCATTGCATCTGGGTTTTTGTTTTCTTTTTTCCGGGTTCCCTAAGTGACCAGGGAAGCCCCAGAACAGGAATACTTGTATCCAAAAAGATAATAAGCAAATATATAGTATAATATACTTCAATTTACCTTGAGAGAAAAAATATATATAATTAGCATTATTTCATATTAAATTAAAATTGTCTTAATCTATGGAACTCTGTTTTCATCTCCCAGAATAATTGTTAGCAATGGATTTCTCCATTGCATAGCAATGGTAATATATCTAAAGTTCAAAACATTTACATATTTTTTTAAGTTGTAAAATACAGTTAGTACCTGAGTATTAGAGTAAAATCTAATAAATTGTGTACGTAAGTATTTGTGTACCCAACTCTCAAGTGCAAAACCTTTTTACAATATTATTGAAAATATTAAGAACCTTAAAGAAAAAAATTGATAATCTATAGAAACTTCTCAGATTGTAAGCCTCATGAGAATAGAGTTCCACTTAACTCTTTTAAATACTTTACTTCAGAACTTAGCATTGTTCTCAATATGTAATTATTTTTATATAAATTAGAAAGTATTTTCTGCTTGCTATTCTTGCCAAGACTGCTCCTTTTTGGGGACCTAATAAATCTCTTTTCCTCTATTGTAACACTCCAGAACACTAATTTGTACCTTCCTATGAACTCAGAGGAATAATTGTCCATACTGCTCTTTGAAAATGGAATTACGAGCATTGTATAATAGCATCTTATATTATCACCTTTACTGTTGATTATCTGTCATTTAGCTTTCATAAGTTGATGCTCTGTCCTTTAAGTTCCTCTAGGGCATGCACCATAAATTAAATTTAATTTTGTCACTGAGACCGCTTATTAACTGAGCCCTTATTACTCTCAAAACCACAATTTAGATAATCACTAAGTGCAGTTTCAGACATGTTCATAGAACTAAAGAACTTTTATTTCTCAAGGCACTTGACAGACTATCATTTAAACATATTTGTTTCTCAGTTAAGGAAAACTGATATAAAAATTTATGTGCTAGACTTGTGATTTTCACATCAGAATCCATTCTCCTGTCTCCCAACTAGTTGGGATAGGTGGCTAGTCCTCTGACAACTGAGTCTTACCAATAACAGTAATATATATTTTCATGAGTGTATATATATATAGTAGTTAATAAGCATTGATTGATTAATACAATTATTTGCAATACTGTTTGCATATAATTAATTTTGCTATCAAAATATTTAGAACATGGTAAAGGGGTATTTCAGTTTGCAAGGATATTTTAAGGGAGGAAATTCGTGTGTGTGTGTATGTGTGTGTGTTGGTGTATGTGCACGTGCATGTTAAGTCACTTCAGTCATGTCTGACTCTGTGACATTATGGACTGTATCCCACCAGGCACCTCTGTCCATGGGATTCTCCAGGCAAAAATACTGGAGTGAGTTGCCATGTCCTCTTCAGGGAATCTGCCTGCCCCAGGTATGGAACCTGCTCTCTTATGTCTCCTATACTGTCAGATGGGTTCCTTTCCACTAGCGCCACCTGGAAAGCTTGTGTTGGTATATACTGTATTTTCAAAAGGTGGGTCTTGTTATGAAAGGGTGGCAAAGGCTTTGGGGTTAAAAGTAAGTTTGAATTTCAGCCATGCCACTTGCTAGCTGTGTTTTCTTTCGTGACAGCTTACTTCTATCAGAGAAGGAACACAATAACTGTTTCACAGATCTGCTGTAAATCTGAATGAAATTATTTCAGCAAAATGTTATGTAGAACACCTGAATGGAATACATGACAGCTTTCATTATTTCTTCCTTAAACTTCCTTGAAATGCTTTTTAAATAATTATAGAAAGTAGACCTTCATTCTAGCAAATTCATAGAGTCACTGTAAATACACAAAAATGTTCTTTATTAAAATGATATTTTTAATACCCCGTATATTGTATATACTTGCCAGAAGTGTATTTTTTAAAAGAAGGTTCTGAAATTTTAAGAAATAAATCAAAACAATTAAGGCATTCACAGCTAGTTTCCTCACTTGCAGGGCTATTTATTGTGCATAATGCTTGTAAAACTGATATACTACAGTAGCCGGTTCCTCCTTAGATAATTTCAGTTCAGTTCAGTCACTCAGTCATGTCCGACTCTTTGCGACCCCATGAATCGCAGCATGCCAGGCCTCCCTGTCCATCACCAACTCCCGGAGTTCACTCAAACTCACGTCCGTCAAGTCGGTAATGCCATCCAGCCATCTCATTCTCTGTCGCCCCCTTCTCCTCCTGCCCCCAATCCCTCCCAGCATCAGAGTCTTTTCCAATAATCAACTCTTCGCATGAGGTGGCCAAAGTACTGGAGTTTCAGCTTTAGCATCATTCCTTCCAAAGAACACCCAGGGTTGATCTCCTTTAGAATGGACTGATTGGATCTCCTTGCAGTCCAAGGGACTCTCAAGAGTCTTCTCCAACACCACAGTTCAAAAGCATCAATTGTTTGGTGCTCAGCTTTTTCACAGTCCAACTCACATCCATACATGACTACTGGAAAAACCATAGCCTTGACTAGACGAACCTTTGTTGCCAAAGTAATGTCTCTGCTTTTGAATATGCAGATAATTTAATTCCCTTCTAATATATTTAATTCCCCTCTAATATATTTCCAACTTAAAAAGATTCAAGCATATGAAAGTAACAATGAGGTTAAATACTTAAACACTCACATAAAAGAAATCATAGCAAAATATGGGATTTATTTAAACCATATTCTTCTATGAATTGTCCATTTCTAACATCTGATTTTGTGTGACAGATTAATGTTACTCGATAGAAAGAGTTCCTTAGGTTTACTTTTATACAATAGTTTGCCCAACTACTCTTGTTTTCAACATACTATGTGTAATTGTCATTAACAATGAATGGCCTTGTCTAACTATTAACATGGTACTATGCTATGTTGAACAAATTCAAAAGGTCTTTTTCCTGCTCACACCTGACATGTGTCCGGTTTTAAAATATACTGAGCAGTGATTTAAATAATTTCTAAAACTACCGAAACAGTTTGGTAATTGGTCACCTTGTGAAAATGAAAGTGTTAGTAAAGTGAAGATCTCTCAGTCATGTCTGACTTTTTGGGACCCCATGGCCTATACAGTCCATGGAATTCTCCAGGCCAGAATACTGGAGTGGGTAGCGTTTCCCTTCTCCAGGGGATCTTTCCAACCCAGCGATCAAACCCATGTCTCCCGCATTGCGGGTGGATTCTTTACCAGCTGAGTCACAAGGGAAGCCCAAGAATACTGGAGTGGGTAGCCTATCCCTTCTCCAGCAGATCTTCCCAACCCAGGAATCAAACCAGGGTCTCCTGCATTGCAGATGGATTCTTTACCAACTAAGCTACGAGGGAAATCTAAAACTACCAAAACAGTTTGGTAATTGGTCATCCTAGTGATCTTACAATTGTACTCATATTTAGAAGTATATCTCCATGAATTCTGAATTTTATACAGGTTTGTATTACTGGGACAAAGGATTTCAAACAAAAATAATAAAGAATAATTTAAGTAATATCCTTTTTCTCTATTTTTTTTACCTAAACTTTATGAATAATAAATACTAACTCTACATTTGCAGTGATGTGGGCCCCTATTGAGTTCTAATGTGACCCTGGAATATGATAGCTGTGAATAAAGACACTGTATGGAAGGTGGTCTTTCTTGTCATTTGAAGACTGTCTCTGAGCATGTATTCTTGCAGTCATCTGACTGAGGTGGAAAATCCTAGTCAGATTTCACCTCTAGCAGAAAATGACATCTTCACACTTCAGCTCACTGATATTAGTTTTTCATTATTTAATTAACAACCAATTTATCAAATTCTCTTAATAGATTCTACAGAGCTTTGCAGCAGCTCCTAAAACATGATTTGTAATTTATATTTAGATTGTTACAGTTTTCCTCTCAAAATCACATAGGACAATATAATCACACCTATATTTTGATGAGTTAAAGAATACAAAGTCTCAGCTAAAATTCTAAGGAGTGACTGTTTATTATTTACCTCAAAAAATCTCAGGCTCTTGCATATAATAAAGTGGGAGATAATAACATCAAAGGTTAACTGTTTTAAAGACCCCCTATTGGTTTTTCTTTTTCTGTTACCACAGGAAATCATCTGCTGGATTTTTGGTCCATTTACTGTGCTCTTCTATGAAAACAGGTAATATTTAATTTATAAGGTTTGCTTCATTTTTAGTCTATAAATATTAATAACTTTCTGTGTTTGCCTTCTAGAACACAGCATGAGAATATTAGAAATTTGTTAAACATGATTTTTTACTTCTAGTTACAACCACTACATTTTGGAATAAAACACTTCATAAACACATATGGTCATAATTTTTTAGAATCATTTTTCCTGAGCTCCAATAAAGGCATAATAATTTCTTTGTAACAAATAAGATCCTCTTTAATTGTTGGTTTATCATTATCTTGCTTCATTTAATTTTAGAGCAGGATAATACTTATCTAATTAATAAGAAAAATATTGAGTTGATCTTTATAAAACTGTTAAGATATCTTCTAAAACATTAAGAGCTAACTGAGAACTGATTGAGTTAACATCCATTAATTTTTAGAATTTTTTTTCCTAAAAGACATGTTATTCACATGAATGTTGAATTTTGTATTATATGTTAACCCTCCATATATCTAATCACCCACTCCCCTTCTTAATTGACCATAACTTTCATGAAAGATGCATGTTCCTTTTAAAAGTATATTCTGAATCTCAGGCCCATGATCAGCCTCTAGACAATTTTTTAAGTGCCACAAATTTGTTGAACTAGAGAATGGGTCTACCCTTATATATTTTATGGAGTTAGAACTTCTAGCAATTTCATTTTGAGCCCAAGAAGACTCAAAGACTTTTGGTAATTTCACTTTGGACTAATAAATGGAATTTTTATCTGGACTAGACAGGGAGTGAATATTGATTTATATTTTTTTATATTTTACATTTAATATACTTAATAATTCATTTAATTATAATTTTGTGAGCAAATCTCTAGGAAGACCAGATTAGATTTGTCTTAAGACATGAATTTCCTATGCCCAGTAGAAATAAATCCGGAAGGGATGCAAACTACATTTCTATTTTAGAGGCCATGATTTTTTCCTTTTACTTCCCACTTTCCTTAGAAGGATTATTTAAATATATCACAGCTTGCTTAACATGGAACAAATGATAATCACAGCTTGCTTAACATGGAACAAAGCACTTCTCAGGCCCTTGTTCAGACAGCGTTGAGCTGGGTCATTTAAGGGGGATGGGGGATGATGGGGATTGTCATTTTCTATTGGTAAGAATATTAAGAAGTTAAACTTGAATGCCTTTAAAAATGCTTCTTTTTCCATTATTATAAGTAATCTATGGATAATATGTTACAGTTTAAAAAATCCCCACCCACTTAAGGACTACTGAATAACCAGATTAGGTAGCTGATATACAAAACAGCCAGAACTTAATAAATTTGGTATAAAAAATTATACATCTTGTTTATGTACAAATTTCATATTTTGTATGTGAGCTTGTATGTGTGTACTATATTTTTATTGCCACAGAGATAAGTGAGCTGCCATAAAATCTTGTGGTTGGAAATATGAAACTATAAAAGGAAAACACATATATTTTCTTTGATTCAAACTAAGCAGATGAATGAGTTTGTGGAAACCTAAATTTCAGTTTATACAGCTTTGGTTTATAATGCTACAGTTTGAAAACATCTATCCTGATTTTGTTAATTTCAAATTGTCCATTCTAGGTTTCATTAAATTCCTACCTTTGTGTAGCTAGATATACATATATTAAAAAAAACATTAAATAAACTATTCAGGTAATTTTCTTTAAAGACAGTTTTATAAGCATTTAAGGAAATATCTAAAAGAGGTGGTTATTAGCTAAATCGTGTCTCTCTCCAAAATTAATATGCTGTGGTCTTGACCCTTAGTATCCAGAATGTGATCTTATTTATAAATAGAATCTTTCCAAAGGTGATTGATTCAAAATGAGGTCATCAGGTACATTCCTATCCAATATTACTGGTGTCCTTTTAAGAAAAGGAAATTTGGACACAATGATGAACAAAGGGAAGCCTATGTGAAAATATAAGGAAGTGGCCATCTGTAAGTCAAGGAAAGATCCCCAGAACAGATCTTTCCAACATGGATTTCAGAAGGAAGTCTCTAGAACTACAAAACCATAAATTTTTGATGTTCAATTCACCTAGTCTGTGGTATTTTGCAATGGGACCCCCAGTAAATTAATGTAGAACTTTTTTATTTTGCCATCATCATCCCACATGGGTATATCTATTCTATTTTCATAAAATAATGCTTTAGTTAATTTAAATGAATGATAAGCTGCTTCCTTGGCATGCCAAAAATCTAGATCTTACAGTAGAAATTTGTTTTTCTTTTTCTTTTTTTATTTTAATTGAAGGATAATTACAACTTGTGATGGTTTCTGCCATACGTCAACATGAAATGGACATAGGTACATATGTGTCCCCCCCATCCTGAACCCTCTTACCACCCTCTTCCTACCCCATCCTTTCAGGCTGTCCCAAGCACTGACTTTGGGTGCCCTGCTTCATACACTGAACTCACACTGGTAATCTATATTATGCATGGTAATGTATATATTTAAATGCTATTCTCTCAAATCATCCCACATTCTCCTCCTATTGAGTCCAAAAGTCTGTTTTTTACATCTGTGTCTCTTTGCTGCCCTGCATGTAAGATCATCGGTACTATCTTTCTAAATTCCATATGTGAGTTAATACACTGTATTTGTCTTTCTCTTTCTGACTTACTTTACTCTGTAAAATAGGCTCTAGGTTCATCTGCCTTATTAGAACTGGTTCAAATGCATTCCTTTTTATTAAAAGACGCATACTCCTTGGAAGAAGAGTTATGACCAACCTACATAATATATTGAAAAGCAGAGACACTACTTTGCCAACAAAGGTCCATCTAGTCAAGGCTATGGTTTTTCCAGTGGTCATGTATGGATGTGAGAGTTGGACTGTGAAGAAAGCTGAGCACCGAAGAACTGATGCTTTTGAACTGTGGTATTGGAGAAGACTCTTGAGAGTCCCTTGGACTGCAAGGAGATCCAATCAGTCCATTCTAAAGGAGATCAGCCCTGGGTGTTCTTTGGAAGGAATGATGCTAAAGCTGAAACTCCAGTACTTTGGCCACCTCATGTGAAGAGTTGACTCATTGGAAAAGACTCTGATGCTTGGAGGGATTGGGGGCAGGAGGAGAAGGGGACGACAGAGGATAAGATGGCTGGATGGCATCACCGACTGGATGGACGTGAGTTTGAGTGAACTCCAGGAGTTGGTGATGGACAGGGAGGCCTGGCGTGCTGTGGTTCATGGGGTCGCAAAGAGTCGGACACGACTGAGCAACTAAACTGACCTGAACTGAACTGAATATTCCATTGTGCGTATGTACCACAACTTCTATTCCATTCATCTGCCAATGGACATCTAGGTTGGTTCCATGTCCTAGCTATTGTAAATAGTGCTACAATGAACAATGGGGATGCATGTGTCTCTTTCAATTCTGATTTCCTCAAGATATATGCCCAGCAGTGGGATTTCTGGGTTGTATAGCAATTCTACTCACAGCTTTTTCAAAGGAATCTCCACACTGTTCTCCATATTCACTGTACTAGGTTGCATTCCCACCAACAGTATAAGAGGGTTCACTTTTCTCCATAACCCTCTAAGCATTTATTGTCTGTAGGCTTTTTGATGATGGCCATTCTGCCTAGTGTGAGAAGATACCTCATTGTGGGTTGGATGTGTATTTATTTAATAATGAGTGATGTTGAGCATCTTTCCATGTGTTTATTAGCAATCTGTATGTCTTTTTTTGGAGAAGTATCTGTTTAGATCTTCTGAACACTTTTCAATTGAGTTATTAGTTTTTCTGGTAGTGAGCTGCATGGGGTGCTTGTGTATTTTGGAGACTAAATCTTTGTCAATTGCTTCATTTGCTATTATTTTGTCCCTTTCTAAAAGCTGTCTTTTCATCTTGTTTATAATTCCCTTCCTTATGCAAAAGATTATAAGTTTAATTAGGTCCCACTTGTTGAATTTTGTTTTTATTTCCATTATTCTAGGAAGCGGTCATAGAGGAACTTGTTGTGATTTATGTCGAAGAGTGTTCTGCCTATGTTTTTCTCTAAGAGTTTTATAGTTTCTGGTCTTGAATTTAGGTCTTTAATCCATTTTGAGTTTATTTTTGTGTATGGTGTTAGAAAGTGTTTTAGTTTCACTCTTTTACACATAGTTGACAAGTTTTCCCAGCAGCACTTGTTGAAGACTCTGTCTTTTCCCCATTGTATACTTTTGCCTACATAGAAAATCCTAAAGATGACATAAGAAAATTACTACAGCTAATCAAAGAATATGGTAAAGTTGTAGGATATAAAATTAATACACAGAAATCCCTTGCATTCCTATATGCTAACAATGAAAAATCATAGCTAGAACAAAAAATTCACAATTTTTATGGAAACACAAAAGACCCTGATAGCCAAAGCAATCTTAAGAAAGAAGAATGGAACTGAAAGAATCAATCTTCCTGACTTCAGGCTATACTACAATGCTACAGTCATGAATTTTGAGCAACTTCCAGGAGCTGGTGATGGACAGGGAAGCCTGAGATGCTGCAGTCCATGGCATCACAAAGAGTCAGACATGACTGAGTGACTGAACTGAACTGAACAGTCGTCAAACCATTATGGTACTAGCACAAAGACAAGTACAGATCAATGGAACAAAATAGAAAGTCTGGATATAAATCCATGCACCTATGGAAACTTTACCTTTGACAGTGGGAATATTTATACCAGATGGACTTAGTCAGAAACTACCTTGACCATAATAAACCTGCTAAACCTCTACATATAAAAATAATGAAATAGAAATGGACTCGTTTTCTATTTCTTCTATAGGTTTTTGCTATGTAAACAGAATCGGTGAACAGTTAAGACTTACTAGTTCAAAATGCTGTTAGTGAAAAACTTGAAACTGCTCTCTAAAGATCAAGAATTATCTCATTAAAACAAAACAAAATAATATGTTCTGGTACACCATTTTTTACTTCTGTTTGAATGTCTTATAACAACTCAAATCAAATAATTTAATGAATAAGAAAAATATTTTATACACAAACATTCTTATTTCAAGATCAAAACAGACCATTGGCACCTCTGCAAGTGACACGGATAGGCTATATTTAAACTAAAGTCAGTGTTTAATAATTCCACAATTTTTAATTATTATAAAGAGCATTTTCATACAAAGTTAACTATTCAGTGACTGGGTATTTATATTTCACAAAAATGTTCTATTTAGTATACAGTGTTACAGTATAAGATTTAAAGTAAACATTTTAGTTTTGTTTAGAATAGCTATTAGATCAGATCAGATCAGTTGCTCAGTGGTGTCCGACTCTTTGCGACCCCATGAATCACAGCACGCCAGGCCTCCCTGTCCATTACCAACTCCCAGAGTTCACTCAGACTCACGTCCATCGAGTCAGTGATGCCATCCAGCCATCTCATCCGCTGTCGTCCCCTTCTCCACCTACCCCGAATCCCTCCCAGCATCAGAGTCTTTTCCAATGAGTCAACTCTTCGCATGAGGTGGCCAAAGCATTGGCATTTCAGCTTTAGCATCAGTCCTTCCAAAGAACACCCAGGACTGATCTCCTTTAGAATGGACTGGCTGGATCTCCTTGCAGTCCAAGGGACTCTCAAGAGTCTTCTCCAACACCACAGTTCAAAAGCATCAATTCTTCGGTGCTCGGCCTTCTTCACAGTCCAACTCTCACATTCATACATGACCACAGGAAAAACCATAGCTTTGACTAGACGAACCTTTGCTGGCAAAGTAATACCTCTGCTTTTGAATATGCTATCTAGGTTGGTCATAACTTTCCTTCCAAGGAGTAAGCGTCTGAATAGCTAAGATAGTCAATTAGCTACATTTGTCTTGAAATTTTCTGGGTGATGGGCATAGCAGTAAAATAACATTTGTCACATACTTGTCATGTGCTGTTGGAAGGTCCACTTTATGAAATTTCCTTTTGAATACTTGGAGATTATGGAGCTAGAAATAATGCAAATAGCCTGCTTCCAAATCCCCTCAACTAAGTCAGGACTTTCCTCAAAAAAAAAAAAAAAAAAGAAAGAAAGAAAGAAAAAGACAAGACAAGAAAGAAAGAAACAGGAAGGAAAGGAAAAGTAAAAGGAAAAGAAAGAAATTAAAGGAAGGACTGAAAAAAAGAGAAACCTTAAGAAGAGAAAGTTAACACATATATATGGAATTTAGAAAGATGGTAACAATAACCCTGTATACAAGACAGCAAAAGAGACACTGATGTATAGAACAGTCTTTTGGACTCTGTGGGAGAGGGAGAGGGTGGGATGATTTGGGAGAATGGCATTGAAATATGTATAATTAAATATATGAAACGAGTCACCAGTCCAGCTTCAATGCACGATACTGGATGCTTGGGGCTGGTGCACTGGGACGACCCAGAGGGATGGTATGGGGAGGGAGGAGGGAGGAGGGTTCAGGATGGGGAACACATGTATACCTGTGGCGGATTCATTTCGATATTTGGCCAAACCAATACAATATTGTAAAGTTTAAAAACAAAATAAAATTAAAAAAAAATAAAAAGCAGGATGGTCCTAGATCTAAGGAAAAGGGGAAAATGTTTAATTATAGAAAGTAACTGCATTTGTTAATTTGTTCAATGATGTGTAGATATGAGACAACAAAAACTTACAGCTAGACAGACACAACATGAGACACAACAAACAAGAAACATGCTCACACTAATATTTTCAAGCGTATATTCTTGTGTATCAACTGTAAAAAAAAATGATTGATCATTGGAAGTAGTTGTTTCAAAAAGCCTCTTGATTTAAGTGCCTATGTGGAAAAAACAAATATTAAATTTTAAAAAAAGCCTTCTTCCAGACACTATTAATAAGGAGACTAGTTTATGCTCAAAATAAGAAAATTTTCCAAGAAAGAGATTATTTTTAAAATTGTCTATGTTTAGAGATGCTTCAGGAGAAAAAAAAAAGTCCATTTCTTTGTTGTTGTCTGTTTATTTTGAATATATTGTAGTTGATGCAAAGAAAGAGAGAAAAACAATAAAATGGGAAGGACTAGAGATCTCTTCAAGAAAATTAGAGATACCAAGGGCACATTTTATGCAAAGATTGGCTCAATAAAGGACAGAAATGGTATGGACCTAACAGAAGCAGAAGATATTAAGAAGAGGTGGCAAGAATACACAGAAGAACTGTACAAAAAAGATCTTCATGACCAAGATAATCATGAAGGGGTGATCACTCACACTAAACTGAGCTGGATATCCTGAAATGTGAAGTCAGGTGGGCCTTAGGAAGCATCACTACGAACAAAGCCAGTGGAGGTGATGGAATTACAGTTGAACTATTTCAAATCCTAAAAGATGATGCTGTGAAAGTTCTGCACTCAATATGCCAGCAAATTTGGAAAACTCAGCAGTGGCCACAGGACTGGAAAAGGTCAGTTTTCATTCCAATCCCAAAGAAAGGCAATGCCAAAGAATGCTCAAACTACCGCACAATTGCACTCATCTCACACGCTAGTAAAGTAATGCTCAAATTCTCCAAGCCAGGCTTCAGCAATATGTCAACTGTGAACTTCCAGATGTTCAAGCTGGTTTTAGAAAAGGCAGAGGAACCAGAAATCAAAATGCCAACATCTGCTGGATCATGGAAAAAGCAAGAGAGTTCCAGAAAAACATCTATTTCTGCTTTATTGACTATGTCAAAGCCTTTGACTGTGTGGATCACAATAAACTGTGGAAAATTCTGAAAGAGAGGGGAATACCAGACCACCTGACCTGCCTCTTGGGAAACCTGTATGCAAGTCAGGAAGCAACAGTTAGAACTGGACATGGAACAACAGACTGGTTCCAAATACGAAAAGGAGTATGTCAAGGCTGTATATTGTCACCCTGCTTATTTAACTTATATGCAGAGTACATCATGAGGAACACTGGGCTGGAAGAAGCACAAGCTGGAATCAAGATTGCCGGGAGAAATATCAATAACCTCAGATATGGAGATAACACCACCTTTATGGCAGAAAGTGAAGAAGAACTAAAAAGCCTCTTGATGAAAGTGAGAGGAGAATTAAAAAGTTGGCTTAAAACTCAACATTCAGAAAACCAAGATCATGGCATCCGGTCCCATCACTTCATGGCAAATAGATGGAGTAAAAATAGAAACAGTGACAGACTATTTTGGGGGCTCCAAAATCACTGCAGATGGTGACTGCAGCCATGAAATTAAAAGACGCTTACTCCTTGGAAGGAAAGTTATGACCAAACTAAACAGCCTATTAAAAAGCAGAGACATTACTTTGCCAACAAAGGTCTGTCTAGTCAAAATTATGGTTTTTCCAGCAGTCATGTATGGATGTGAGAGTTGGGCTATAAAAAAAAGCTGAACGGTGAAGAATTGATGCTTTTGAACTGTGGTGTTGGAGAAGACTCTTGAGAGTCCCTTGGACTGCAAGGATATCCAACCAGTCCATCCTAAAGGAAATCAGTCCTGAATATTCATTGGAAAGACTGATGCTGAAGTTGAAACTCCAGTACTTTGGGCACCTGATGCAAAGAACTGACTCATTTGAATAGACCCTAATGCTGGGAAAGTTTGAAGTGAGAGGAAAAGGGGACGACAGAGGATGAGATGGTTGGATGGTATCACTGACTCAATGGACATGTGTTTTAGTAAATCCTAGGAGTTGGTGATGGACAGGGAGACCTGGCGTGCTTCAGTCCATGGGGTCGCAAAGAGTCAGACAGGGCTGAGCAACTGAACTGAACTGAATAATTAGTTTATTACCCTGAACATCAATTTTCTTATATGTAAAATGTACTGTTTTTAAAGTTCAATATATGACACAAATAAAGATTAGTGTCTTAGGCAAGTGTTACACAAAGGAAGTTAAGAGAAAATATACCCTTATTATTAGTTAACTAAGTGGAGAAATTTAAATCTAAGTGTAAAATATAAATGCAATCTTTTTGAAAATGTATACTGCTTACCCTTGAAATATGTTAGATACCCTTTAAAAGAGATATAAACACAGATAGTTGAAAAGTAAGATATTTATAAATCAAATATTTACATTATTTCATACATGCAGCACCACATGTTTCTTATATGGAAAAATATAAACAAAAGTATGTGACTCTCCTCTTACCATAAATTTAGAACAGAAATTTCCCACTGAATATTTGCACTAGCCATTTGAGGGAAAAAAAAATATTAAAAATAGGTAATCTGGGGTTCAGAAGGGCTCTCTGAGACATTCTAAGGCAACCATTCTTCATTTGATATTTTGATCTCCTCGAAAGCATTTCAGATGAGGGGCCATTGCATCTATGTGTGAACACCTGTTGTGACAAGCATCACCACATACTGCCTGCCAAGACTTAGGTAGTATCTCCATTATTCAAAGCTAATATTTGGCCTATATAGAGCCAAACACATTCACTTTAGCCTATACTTACTAATCCTAGTGGACATTAAAAGAGGAAAAATCCCTCCTGTCATAACAGACTTTAAATAAGCAAAGACAATTATTCTGCTTCCAACTAACACTGTAACACACAGAGCACAAACACACAGACACATAAGACTTTCTCTTCTTCCAGGGAAATATTAAAAGGCCAGAAACTTACTAGTTGTCTGAGAAACTTTTTATACATTCTCTGCATAAATTTCAAAGCGGGGGCAGTGATGAGGGGCTTTATTGTTTGGAAGTATAGGCCCACTTATACGTGAAAAAACATATTCCATGTTGAGTTCTGGTAGCATGCGGTTATCAATTCATCTACTCTGCCATATGACCTATTAATACAAACAAGTAAGTTTAATCCATATTTTTTCCTGATATTTCAGTGTTCTATTTCCCTCTCCTATTTTTCTCAAGCTCTTTTTTTTTCTATCCTAATATTGGCACTAACATACTTTAGCTCATTTTACTAAACTCTTTGCCAAGAAGTGGAGAAGCTGGAGATTATCAAATATTCACCTAAATTTTTATCAGAATTTTATAATATACACAAACTGACAAGCACTTCTTCTATAATCTAAAAGAGAAAATAAGAGTCACAAACCCCTAAATACCCTTTATTTTGTCTTTATTTGCAAGAAATGCATTAATAAGATATTATTTTAGTATATTTGGGGCATATTCATCATTGGGAGAGGTGGACCAAAGCCATACATGTAGAAGTTATATAATTGAATATCAATTAAAGAGAATTCAAAAACAAACAAACATCTATTTCTGCTTCATTGACTATACTAAAGCTTTTGGTTGTGTGGATCACAATAAACTGTGGAAAATTCATAAAGAAATGGGATTATCAGACCACCTTACCTGCTTCCTGAGAAATCTTTATACAGCACAAGATGCAGCAATTAGAACCAGATATGAAACAACAGACTGGTTCAAAATTGGTAAATAATTATGTCAAGGTTTATATTGCACCCTGTTAATGCAATTTATATGCAGAGTGCATATCATGTGAAAATCCAGGCTGGATGACTCACAAGTTGGAATCAAGATTGCCTGGAGAAACGTCAACAACCTCAGATATACAGATGATACCACTTTAATGACAGAAAGTGAAGAGGAACTAAAGAGCCTGCTGATGAATGTGAAAGAAGAGAGTGATAAAGCTGGCTTAAAACTCAGCATTTAAACAACTAAGATCATGGAATCTGGTCCCATCACTTCATGGTAAATAGATGGAGAAATAGTGGAAATAGTAACAGATTTCATTTTCTTGGCTCAAAATCCCTGTGGACGGTGACTGCAGCCACAAGATTAAAAGATGCTTGCTCCTTGGAAGAAAAGCTATGATAAACCTAGACAGCATATGCTTTCAAACTGCAGTGCTGGAGAAGACTCTTGAGTCCCTTGGACAGCAAAGAGATCAAATCAGTCAATCCTAAAGGAAATCAACCTGAATATTCACTGGAAAGACTGATAATGAACTGATGCTCCAATATTTTGCCCACCTGATGTTCAAGAGCTGACTCATTGTAAAAAACCCTGATACTGGGAAAGATGGGGGCAAGAGGAGAAGAGGGCTACAGAGGATGAGTTGGTTGGATGGCATCACTGTACTCAATGGATATGAATTTGAGCAAATTCCAGGAAATACAGAAGGACTGGGAAGGTTGGCATTTTGCAGTACATTGGGTCACAAAAGTAGGACACAACTTGGCATCATGAATAAGAACAACAATAGTTGAATACCACAGTCAGTTCTTTCATGATACTCAGGTGACTTCCCTGGTGGCTCAGTTGGTAAGGAGTCTGCCTGTAAAGTGGGAGACCCCAGTTCAATCCCTGGGTTGGGAAGATCCCCTGGAGAAGGAAATGGCAACTCACTCCAGTATTTTTGACTGGAGAATTTCACAGACAGAGGAGCCTGGTGGGCTGCAGTGGATGGGGTCACAAAGTGTTGGACACTACTGAATGACTAACACGTTCACTTTCACACTCAGCCCCTCAGAAACAAAAGAATAACACTGACACAGAGGATATGTTTAATAACCATAGCAAATGGTTAAGGAAATAAAGAGGAACATCTGGGATAGGAGCACTGCTGATAGAGACACTGGTGACCTGGGATAAGCAAAGTTTGAGAAAATGATCACATGACCTTATGAATCGTTCAATTCAGTTGCTCAGTCACATCCGATTCTTTGCAACCCCATGGACTGCAGCACACTAGTCTTCCCTGTCCATCACTGACTCCTGGATTTTACTCAAACTCCTGTCTACAGAGTCGGTGATGCCATCCAACCATCTCATTCTCTATCATACCCTTCTCCTCCTGCCTTCAATATTTCCCAGCATCAGGGTCTTTTCTAATGAGTTAGTTCTTTGCATCAGGTGGCCAAAGTATTAGAGTTTCAGCTTCAGCATCAGTCCTTCCAATGAACATTCAGGACTAATTTCCTTTAGGATGGACTAGTGGGATCTCCTTGAAGTCCAAGGGACTCTCAAGAGTCTCCTACACCACCACAGTTCAAAAGCATCAATAATTCAGTGCTCAGCTTTCTTTTAGTCCAACTCTGACATCTATACATGACTACTGGAAAAAACACAGCTTTGGCTAGATGGACCTTTTTTGCCAAAGTAATATCTCCGCTTTTTAATATGCTGTCTAGGCTTGTCATAGCTTTTCTACCAAGGAGCAAGTGTATTTTAATTTAATGTCTGCAGTCACTATCTGCTGTGAATTATGAATATCTTCTCTCTAATAACAAAGCTTACCTTAGAGCAGTGGTGAGTCAATAATAGAGTAAAACGATAATAATTAAGATTATGTTAACTATCTATACAGAAATGTGTTCAAAAGGCAGAGGATAAGATGAAAACAATAGATTCCCATCCCAAAAGAAATGAACAATCAATAAAAGACTTTGAGTCAGTTGTAAGTGAGGCAGATGAACCTCAAGCCTGTTTCACAGAGTGAGGTAAGTCAGAAAGAGAAAAATATTGTATATTTTCCACAAATATATATATGGAATCTAAAAAAAAAGTACTGATGAACTTATTTACAGAGAAGAAATGGAAATCCAGATGAAGAGAATGGACTTGTGGATACAGGTGGGGGAGGAGAGGATAGGACAAATTGAAAAAGTAGTATTGCATATATGAGCTCTCATGTGTAAAATAGATAGCTAACAGGAAGCTGTTATATAGCACAGGGAGCCCAAGCTGGCAATGTGTGTCATCATAGAGGGGTGGAATTGTCAGGAAGGGAGGCTAAGAAGGAGGGGGCATACATATATATATATATATATATATATATATATATATATATATATATAATTATGATTGATTTCTGTTGTAATACAGAGACCAACACAACATTGTAAAGCAATTTTCCTCCCATAAAAAAAAATAATTTTTAAAAAATCAAAAGAAAAGACCAACCAACCATCTTGTTTGTTATTTTCAGTTTTTAGGGTAGGTCAAAATGAAAGTAAACACTCTATAAGTGAAAGCAGAAATCTATCTATAGAATCGCATAAAATAATTAAGTTTGCAGAAGAATTGTTAAACCACAGAATTTGTTAGGGGATTCATAGCCATCAAAATGTCAATTTAGGTATTTCATTTCAGGAGAAATCAAGTTACTATACTTCCCGTTGGATGGGAAATTAAGCCTGAGGGGAGGAAAATACAGAAATACAGAGTAAAAAGTGAAAGTGTTAGTTGCTCAGTTGTATCCGTCGCTTTGTGACCCCATGGACTATAGTCTGCCAGGCTCCTTTGTCCATGGAATTCTCCAGGCAAGAATACTGGATTGAGTACCTGGCCCCTTCTTCAGGGGTCTTCCCAAGCTAGGTATCAAACCCAGGTCTCCCGCACTGCAAGCAGATTCTTAACTGTCTGGGCCACTAGGGAACCCAAAAGTATTCTCAAACTCTAAGACAACTTATTTCTCTATTTCCTTGAATCTAAACACAGCCAGGTTTATGACAATGAAAAACATTTATTTCCAGGGCAATGAAGATAGATAACACCTGCTATTATAGATGTAATGTAGGCTGTCATACTATGGGGACATAGAAGTCTCAGCATGAGTAAGGACTTTTTGTTGTGGGACTTATTCATAAGTTCAGGCTCAAAAACAAAACAAACAACAACAAAACCCTAAAAACTGAATCGAGTGATGTTAATATGTACAGAGGATATGATGGAGGATTAGAGGAGATGAAGAAGATGGTCAGTTCAGTTCAGTTAAGTCCCTCAGTCATGTCCGACTCTTTATGACCCCATGAATCACAGCACACCAGGCCTCCCTGTCCATCACCAACTCCTGGAGTTCACTCAAACTCATGTCCATCAAGTCAGTGATGCCATCCAGCCATCTCATCCTCTGTCGTCCCCTTCTCCTCCTGCTCCCAATCCCTCCCAGTATCAGGGTCTTTTCCAATGAGTTAACTCTTTGCATGAAGTAGCCAGAGTATTGGAGTTTCATCTTCAGCATCAGTCCTTCCAATGAACACCCAGGACTGATCTCCTTTAGGATGGACTGGTTGGATCTCCTTGAGAGTCCAAGGGACTCTCAAGTCTTCTCCAACACCACAGTTCAAAAGCATCAATTCTTTGGCACTCAGCTTTCTTCACAGTCCAACTCTCACATCCATACATGACCACAGGAAAAACCATAGCCTTGACTAGATGGACCTTTGTTGGCAAAGTAATATCTGTGCTTTTCAATATACTATCAAGGTTGGTCATAACTTTCCTTTCAAGGAGTAAGCGTCTTTTAATTTCATGGCTGCAATCACAATCTGCAGTGATTTGGGAGCCCAAAATATAGATGGTATATGCCTGAAAAACTGCAATTATTTTATTATTCATTCAGTATAGCGTCAATGCAGAGAGAGAGGATATAAGCTGAATAGGTTGGTGAGAGCCAGACTCCTGTTTTCTAGGCTAAGAAATCTGAGCTGGATTTGATGGTAATCAGGGAAAGTATGTGATCAAAATAATAGGAAGAGTTGCATTAATGTGGAAGATATTTTTGAGTAGGAAATAGTGAAGTAAAAGACCGTTTTCCACTATGAAAATAATCCAGATGGATATAGCAAGGACCTGAGGGAAGATCTTGGTAATAGGAATAAACAGGTTAAGAAAAGATTTTCATTACACTGAGAATTTACACTCACAGAGTCTATTCTGTATTTAGCAATTTGATCTTGGCTGTATCAACAGTGTTTTCCAGGACTGTAAGAAAGCCTTTGTAGTATGGAAATACCTTAATTGATTCAGAATACCTATGAATTTGGATTTAGGAAGAAAGAGCAATGAGAATAATACTAATTTTATGAGCTATCAAATTTTGAAATATAACACTGCCGTGACAACTGAAGTTTCACTAGGGTACATTACATTTACATCAAGATAAACATTTTTAAGAATATCTTAATTCATACAAAATTACATTATTTACTTTTTCAGAAATCTGGTGCCCAGATTGAACTAAAAGGGAAAAGCAAAATATTGCCTTATGGGGAAGGCATCTGTGCAGCAAAAAACAGATTTTTCCATCCTGCACAAATAATCTTTCAGGCTGGAATACTGAACAGAAAGTTTTCTAAAAGGCACAATATTTTAATCCTGGTTAAAGAAAGAGGCCATTAAAACAGAATATTAGAAATAAATCCCCAATGTTAAAGCATGAAAATATTCAAAAATAACCTCTAAAATGCAAATAGAATAATATGACTACAATAGATGATTGGAAATTAATTTATATTCTAAGCAACTCTGATGGTATCAGTTATATTTGTACAATGAAATTCAAGTGAATCATACAGAAATTCAAGTTAATACCTGGTATAGATTCTATTTCATTGTGTACTCTCTGTAAGCAATGAAATCACATAAAAAGGGAGCCAGTTCATCATTAAGAAATTACTTTTCCATCTGGGTCTGTGAATTATTTTACTGGGAAACAATAATAATTTCCTACTAATGCATGTGTCAATTGCTGCTATAATATTGTATTAGCAATAGCAAATATTTAAATGCTTATTTACTTTTATCTTCATTTATATAAAATAACTCAGACTCGAGATTTCACAAGATAAATAGAGTGGTGTTCTCAGATCAGATAACAGATTTGTTAACAGATCGTCAGTCACTTCTGATAATGCAGTGTCACATTGAACCATGTAAACTGCTCTTTTTAATAGGTCATAAATTATGAAATATCAGAAAATTCATCTAGTTCTATTTTAAGATATGATAAATTAATTTTTTAATTCCATAAAAATATTCCTAACCTACTTTTTAAGAGTTCTAACATATTTCATGTAATTCTGGATGATTTAAGATGTATCTATTAATTACATTCACAACTCCTCTCTCTAAGAAGCCCAGAGAACTATCCTCATAGTTCTAGTAGAATACTAGAATAGAATAGAATAACTATTAGTAGGTGGTCATAAACATGGAATGAGAATTGTGAGTGCCTCAACATTCTTGGGGAAATATTTAAATTAATAATATGTACTTCCTCTTTGAAAATTATAAATTTCTTGAGGCTTTTTAAAAATCTTTCTTTTAATTTTTTGCCCACACTGAGCGGCCTGCAGGATCTTAGTTCTCTGACCAGGGATCCAACCTGCACCCTCTGCAGTAGAAGAATAGAGTCTTAACCACTGGACTGGAAGGGAAGATCCCCTGAGATTAAATATGAGAACAAAAAAGGCATCAGTCATAGTCTATTGTTTGACATAAATGATGCAAAAATTCCTATTATAAGCTGTGCATGTCTCAGACAAAAAGCCTAAGCAATAATATAAATAAACATTGATTTATATCTCAGAAATATGAACATCTTTCCTTCAATCAACTGTTAAGTATTCTTGAAATCATTCCTTCACCTCTTACTGTATCCAATCTGTTATCAAGTTGATTATATTTTCTAATTATCTCAATCATTTTTCTGTATTATGTTGGTATACGGACTCTAAGGTGGTTCACAGTGATTGCTACCTGCTGATGTTCACTCACTTATATAATTCCTCCTGTCTGTCCCCCACCCCACCATCTGCCTGTTTGGGAAGAAGCTGTGACTTGATTATTAAGAATAGAAATGTTGGAAAGCAACCTAAATCCTCACTGATAAGTGACTGGATAAAGAAGATATGATGTATGTAACATATACATGTATAAATGCATTATATGTTATACATTGCTTATATATACATATATATGCAAAGGAATATTGCTCAGCCATAAAAATAAGTAATGCCATTTGCGGCAACATGGATGGATCTAGAGATTACCATCCTAAATAAAGTCAGGCAGAGAAAGATAAATATCATATGATATCACATACCTGGAACCTAAAAGAAATGATACAATTTATTTACAAAACAGAAACAGATTCAAACATAGAAAACAAATAGTTACTAAAGGGTAGTAAGTGGCGTGGAGAAGGCAATGGCAACCCACTCCAGTACTCTTGCCTGGAAAATCCCATGGGCGGAGGAGCCTGATAGGCTGCAGTCCATGGGGTCGCAAAGAGTCGGACACGACTGAGTGACTTCAGTTTCACTTTTCACTTTCATGCATTGGAGAAGGAAATGGCAACCCACTCCAGTGTTTTTGCCTGGAAAATCCCGGGGATGAGGGAGCCTGGTAGGCTGGCGTCTATGAGGTCGCACAGAGTCGGACACGACTGAAGCGACTTAGCAGCAGTAAGTGATAAGGACCCAAGGCAAGATCTTGGTAATAGGAATAAAAAGGTTTCCTATTTCTCCAAAAAATGGAAATGACAATATGAATTAAAAAAATAGGAATAAAAGGGAGGGGTAAATAAGGATAAGGAAATTGAGGTTAACATACACAAACTTACAATACATAAAATATTAATAGATAAACAACAAGAGCCTGCTGTACATCAAAGGGAATTCTACCAAATATCTTGTGCTTCAGTTTCTTCACTAGCAAGAAGGAATTCTCCATTAACAATGTAAACAATATTTTATGTTATATTTACCTATAACCCAAAAGGTTATGCAGCTTTCCAAGTAGCTCAGTGGTGAAGAAACTGCCTGCCAATGCAGGGGACGCAAGTTTGATCCCTGGGTTGGGAAGAACCACTGAAGAAAAAAATGGCAATCTACTCCAGTACTCTTGCCTAGGAAATCCCATAGACAGAGTTGCCTGGCAGGCTACAGCCTATAGGATCACAAAAGAGTCAGATATGCCTTAGTGACTAAAACGACAATGAAAACATATCCAAGATTAAATGATTGTATGTATGGAAGTCACTTAGTTTTATCCTTACTACAGAGTAAATATTCAAAGATGCTTTTAAAGTGTTCAAAAATATAATAACGTACAATGCAAAGCACTCCTAGGGCTTCTCAGTGCTGCTAGTGGTAAAGAACTCACCTACCAATGCAGAAGACATAAAATATGCAGTTTGATCGCTGGGTCAGGAAGATCCCTTGGAGGTGGGCGTGGAAACCCAATCCAGTTTTCTTTCCTGGAGAGTCCCATGGACAGAGAAGCCTGGCAGTCTATGGTCCACTGGGTTGCAAAGAGTCAGACACAACTTAAGCGACTTAGCATGCACACACACACACACGTACACACAGTACTTCTGCTTAGTACCATAGGGTTAGGGGGCTTAGAGCACTGAGGAGGGACCTTCCTTCCAATTCTGATAACAAAAGTGAGGGAAAATTGTAACTGTGTGTGTTGTATTCCCTGGTGGCTCAGAAGGTAAAGCATCTGCCTGCAATGTGGGAGACCCAGGTTTGATCCCTGGATCGAGACGATTCCCTGGAGAAGGAAATGGCAAGCCAGTCCAATACTCTTGCCTGGAAAATCCCATGGATGGAGGAGCCTGGTAGGCTCCAGTCCACTGGATGGCAAAGAGTCAGACATAACTAAGCAACTCCACTTTCACTTTCTTTCTACCGCTCAACAATCAGAGATAGCCAGGGGCCGAACTGAAATGACTTAATGATCACATCTGAGGATTTATTCTTCATGAACGTTCACTTTAAGTGGAAAACTTCAGGCCACGAACAGATTGTCTTTGGAACAAACATGAGAAATGAAGGACTCTCTTTGATGGCCTTTGTCTAGAGTGATTAATTCAAATTAGGTATAGGTGCTGGAACAGGGAAAAAGGGATAAACTGTTTCTCCTAATACTAACAAACAAATTTGTTGGTATAGGACCAAGGCATAAGTATATTTTTTCATGATTACCAGATAATTTTAAGGTATAGTTAGGTTTAAGAAATTTTCATGAACTTAGTTAACCTTAAGGGACCATAGAACAGAATAAAAAGGTCTTTGAGATGTATGAAAATTACAGATTAACCCAACACTAAATTTCCATGATTCAACCTTTACTAAAATGAAGATAAAGAATTTTCTGTGGAAAAAAAACACCATCTTTTTTGTTTTCATTGGTGACTATTATGGCTATCTTTATTCTATTCATTCCAAGAGGGTCTATTATAAAGTTCTAAAGTTATACCATCTCAATTATAAGTGAACCCATCATTCCTTTGTAATGAACCATGATTCAACAAACCAGATCTAGGCAAACCAGAAGTTTGCATTATTCTTTATTAATCCATATCTTAATCATGGATTGAGAATCCATAGTGCTTATATATGTGTCTATATTACCACAAAGAACTACCATAAAATTCTATAAGTTATCTTGATGCTTTCATAAAAATGCAGAATCCATTAATTACTGATGTTATTGCACTGACAGTATCAAAATGAAACTAATAGTGTTGGCCTTTCCAATTTTACTTAAATTGTAAACATCCAAATGCAACCTGCTGTGCCCGTTTAATGTAGTTTGCACATAACAGCCATTGAAAATAATGGTTAATGAGTTCTTTTTAACAATACACAAATCTTGATAATTTGCTAGACATAAGTTATATTATTCACGTCTCATTAAAGTACATTAGAATACCAAATATTCACATATATATTTATGTACGTATAATATATCTTGTAAAGCTATTGATTATAAAATATTAATATTTTCTAAAGTGTTAAAATAATCCTTAGTAAAAAAAAACTTTTTGAACACTTACAGCTATTCAGAAATACTTATTCTTTTTTTGTCTCAATCACATTAAGCTGATTGTTGTTCTTTATTTTCATGCAAAAATGCATCACATTTATTATTCTCAATCTCAGAACAATTTAAACCTCAACAATTCTCTGTTCTGTCTATGTATCTATATCATAGATCCATCCATCTATTCTACTTATCTATGCATTTGAAGGTAAGCCACAGATGCTATGAGCTTTACCTCTAAATATTTCAGCACTTTATAAAATGGCACTCCTAAGAATGACAGACTTCTATATAATATTATACCATTATAACACTATATAACTGATATTAGGAGATCCAACCAGTCCATTCTAAAGGAGATCAGTCCTGGGTGTTCATTGGAAGGACTGATGCTAAAGCTGAAACTCCAGTACTTTGGCCACCTCATGAAAAGAGTTGACTCATTGGAAAAGACTCTGATGCTGGGAGGGATTGGGGGCAGGAGGAGAAGGGGACCACAGAGGATGAGATGGCTGGATGGCATCACCAACTGGATGTACATGAGTTTGGGTAAACTCTGGGAGTTGGTGATGGACAGGGAAGCCTGGCGTGCTGCAATTCATGGGGTCCCAAAGAGTAGGACACGACTGAGCGACTGAACTGAACTGATTTTAATATCACTATGTAATATATAGTCTCTACTTGTTTCTAATTTATCCATTTTTTAAACTAGAATCTTTTTTTTAAGAACAGATTATATTTGCCAACATATTAATATCCAAGACATATAAATAGTAGATTTTTAAAATTTCTGCAATAGATTTTTTAAATATAAATTTATTTATTTTAATTGGAGGCTAATTACTTTACAATATTGTGTTGGTTTTGCCATACATCAACATGAATCCATCATGGGTGTGCATGTGTTCCCCTTCCTGAACCCCCTTCCCACCCCCTCCCCATACTATCCCTCTGGGTCATCCCAGTGCCCCAGCCCCGAGCATCCTGTATCATGCATCAAACCTGGACTGGTGATTAGTTTCACATATGATACTATACATGTTTCAATGCCATTCTCCAAAATCATCCCTCCCTCACCCTCTCCCAGAGTCCAAAAGACTGTTTTATACATCTGTGTCTCTTTTGCTGTCTTGCATGCAGAGTTATCATTACCATCTTTCTAAATTCCATATATATGCATTAGTATATGTATTGGTGTTTTTCTTTCTGGCTTACTTCACTGAGGTGGAT
This sequence comes from Bos indicus, assembly GCF_029378745.1. NCBI lineage: Eukaryota > Metazoa > Chordata > Mammalia > Artiodactyla > Bovidae > Bos > Bos indicus. Next base: position 36,577,589 of record NC_091776.1, on the reverse strand, counting down.
GAAACTGGAGCCTATTATACAGAATGAAACTAGAATCTAATAAATCTTTATACCTTGCATGTGTTCATATAACTTCATTTCTGTATCTTTTCTGTAGAAGAGGACAACTGATTCAGTATTTGTTTTGAAGAGTAGAGTATACGCCACTTGTCTTCTAGAATATTTTGTATCCATATTTGCCTATTTTCTCATAGGTAAATTAATTTATTTTGGGGGTAATATTCGTATGCAGGTGATATTGTGCATGTACTGCATCACTTTAGGAGATACATGACATCATACTGTTTGTAATGACTGATCATTTGTTTAACCTCTTTTTTAGCTACTTTATTTTATGTTGAAGTATAATTAACTAAAAATGTTATGATAGTTTCAGGTGTACAGCAAAGTGATTCAGGTATGCACATACATATATCTATTATGTTTCAAATTATTTCCCCATTTAGGTTGTTAACATAATATTGAGCAGAATTCCATATGCTATACAGTAGGTCCTTGTTGAGTATCCATGTTAAATATAGCAGTGTGTACATGACAGTCCCAAACTCTCCTAAACGTTCCTTCCTCCTGGTAACTGTAGGTTTGTTCTCTAAGTCTGTGAAAGTTTTTGTTTTATAAGTTCATTTTTATCATTTCTTTTTAGATTCCACTTATAAGCAGTATTATACAGTATTTGTCTTTTTCTGTCTGGCTTCACTCAATGTGACATTCTCTAGGTTTGTTCATGTAGCTGCAAATAGCAGTATTTTATTCCTTTTATTGGCTGAGTAATATTTCATTGTATATATGTGCCACATCTTCATCCACTCACCTATTGATGGACATTTAGGTTGCTTCCATGACCTGACTATTGTAAATAGCACCGCAGTGAGCACTGTCAAGCATGTATGCTTTTGAATTCTGGTTTTCTTAAGATATATGCCCAAAAGTGGGCTTCCCTGGTAGCTCAGCTAGCATGCTCCAGTCCATGGGGCCACAAAGAGTTGGCCATGACTGTTCGACTAAACAACAACATGCCCAAAAGTAAAATTGCAAGATCATATAGAAGCTCTATTTTTAGTTCTTTTAAGGAGTATCCATGTTTTCCTGGGGAAGGCAATGGCACCCCACTCCAGTACTCTTGCCTGGAAAATCCCATGGATGGAGGAGCCTGGTAGGCTGCAGTCCATGGGGTTACTAAGAGTCGGACATGACTGAGCGACTTCACTTTCACTTTTCACTTTCATGCATTGGAGAAGGAAATGGCAACCCATTCCAGTGTTCTTGCCTGGAGAATCCCAGGGACGGGGGAGCCTGGTGGGCTGCCATTTATGGGGTTGCACAGAGTCAGACACGACTGAAGCGACTTAGCAGCAGCAGCATAATGTTTTCCATAGTGGCTGCACCAAATTGCATTTCCACCAACAGTGTAGGAGGGTTCCCTTCTCTCCACATGCTCTCTTGCATTTATTGTTTGTGGATTTTTTGATGATAGCCACTTTGATTGATGTGAGTTGATATCTCACTGGAGTTTTGATTTGCATTTGTAATAATTAGTGATGTTTAACATCTTTTCATGTTTTTTGCTTTTTTTTTTTTGGTCTTTTGTATGCCTTCTTTGTATACATGTCTATTTAGGTCTACTACCCATTTTTTGACTGGGTTGTTTGTTTTGATGATATTAAGCTGCATGAGTTGTTTGTGAATTTGTTGTCTTATTTCAATTTAAAAGGTGACTGCAGTATCTCATCATTCAATAGGCGTATTATTTTATCTCTGAACCAAAAAATAATCTGTAGTTAATATTTGGGTAGGAGTACCCTGATGATCAACAAACTTTCAGACCATTAATTAGTTGCAGCCACCTAATCTGTGATAAATTGAATCATGGGAGAGTTATTCATTGGTTCTTTATGGATCCATATTTGGTCAGCCTTTGGCCACAAAGGTGTCAATGGACGTGATGAAATCATGTCCACTGTCCTTGCTCAGTGACCTTATTCTCTGGTACCCCTGCCCTTGTACACCATGAGAAGAATGTGACTTGAGAAACCACTGGTCAGGAGAAAGAAAAATCACATGTGATTTATCTAAACCCAATATGCAGCCTGGAGTAACTACACAGGAAAGTTAAATAAATGTTTTTTGTACATGCTACAACATAAGACTTTGTATGAATGAAATATAGCATGCATTGCTGATCTTTACTTGATTTAGGAATGTTGAGTCTTAAAAAATAATATTTCTCTTTTCTTCTTTCCCTCCATATTTATTAGCTTGTCTTAAATAAATCTCTGTCTCCCTTTCTCTTTGTTTTCCTAAGAGTCTTTATGGATTCCATTTCTTTATTCAATTTGCTATAATTTATTTAAGCATTACTTTTAAATTATATGAAATTTTACAAGGGAGCATTCTTAAAACTATTATGTTCTTTGGATATGGCTCTTTGTCTCTGAGCACTTCTTTGCTTTCTGCAATAAGAACATATTCACTGCTGCCCAGACATAGGATCACCCATTTCTCAAGGATCTCTGATCCAAGTTAGTGGGAAATAGTACTTAAAAATCAAGATATGGGCTCTATGCATTTTCAGTCTTACTCTTCATGATTGCTTCTAGTCCTGTAGGAGGACAAAGCTAAGGAATACACACACACACACACACACAAGTGAGTGAATCAAAGTTGCTCAGTCATGTCCGACTCTTTGAGACCCCATGGACTATACAGTCTATAGAATTCTCCAGGCCAGAATACTGGAGTGGGTAGCATTTCCCTTCTCAAGGGGGTCTTCCCAACCCAGGGATTGAATCCAGGTCTCCTGCATTGCAGGCAGATTCTTTACCAGCTGAGCCCCAAAGGAAGCCCCAAGAATACCAGAGAATGGGTAGCTTATCCCTTCTCCAGTGGATCTTCCCAACCCAGGAATCGAACTGGGGTCTCCTGAATTGCAGTTAGATTCTTTACCAACTGAGCTATCAGGGAGGCCATATATATGTATGGCTTCAATTCATAATTTCATATAGATGCCTCAAAAGCAAATCCAAAATTACACATTATTTATATGTAAGGCCAAACTTTTTCTGGAGATATATATTTCAATCATTTCCTACCAAAAAAGGGAAAGAAAGAAGGAAGTGTAAGGAGCTGAATAAATTATCACGAGGCAGATGGATTTGACAACAAACATTGGAAAAGAAGAAGCAGCTGCTTAAGACCAAAAAAACAAATGACAAAGGATATCCACAAGTTCCTTTGTTTTCTTTATTCTTAAGCATGACAGTTTTTCCTCTTCCATTTGTTTCTTTCTTTGCTCATTATAACTCTCTTTCTACATTTTCATCTTCTCTATCTTCTCTTTTTTTCCTTATAGTCTTCCATTTAATCTTTTGTATCTCAATTGCCATCTGTATCATACGGAAATTATAGAAATGTGAGTGGTATTTTTATACTTTAACTTGTTCCCTAAATTTATCTATTCAACACACCAATCCCTTCTCTTAAAAAAGAAGCATAAAAGGAATTTAATAGTAAGCACAACATAGTTCTACTTTCTTCAAGTAATTTTTGAAAAACTGAGCATGTATAAAAACTTTGCTCTTTTTTCTGGCAAAAGCAAAATTATACACTTATAGCTTTAAGATACATATTTTCTGAGAAGTCAGTGTAGAAAATGAATTGATGAGAGAACCAAGTATATCACGTGTGTTACTCCTTTACTAAAATACAGATATAAAATCCTAGCTTCCTTGACTGAAATTCACTATCATGAACAGCACACACTCTAAACCAGAAGTTAGATCCATTAAAAGATAATGAAAATGCTTTACTGTTATAATGATGATCTTGCCTTTTATAGTAACTTTCCAATAAGAAATCAGAGTAGTGAAAAAACACGTACCTAGATTACTTAGCAAAGTTCTTTCTAAAACAAAATAACGTAAAGCTTTCACATCTTCAGGACATTGTTTAATTCAGAATTACTTATTTAATTCAGGAGGTGTAGGTAGCTGTTGTAAAATGTCACATCATATATACACATCATATTTTCTGCATGTTTTCCTCTTTACCCTCATCATATGCCATTATACTTCTTGTTATTTCCATAATGATATGTAATTACAGTCTCACCTCAGAATGCATGTCTAGTTCATTCTGATAATGCTTAGTAGCAAATACAGATTTGGACTTTCATTCTCAGTTATTTGGAATTGATCTTCAACTTGGTATTTTAGTGTTTAGATATGTTCTTTACCTTGAAAAGGTATGACAAATTTAAATTCTTAATTTTTTACATATATTGTCTAAGTATTGGCATTAAAATTATCAATTAATATGCTTTTTATAATTTTTTTTATTTTCACCAAGAACTTTTTATATTTTTAAATTGTTTTTATATAAATTGAATATAAAATAACTGTGAATACAATTGATTTATATAAAGCTCTATAAATTCTGCTCATTTCATACGCTAGCTAGTTAATGCACAAAATTCTTCAAGCTAGGCTTCAATACTATGTGAATCAAGAACTTCCAGATGTACAAGCTGGATTTAGAAAATGCAGAGAAACCAGAGATCAAACTACCAACATCCATTGGATCATAAAAAATGCAAGGAAATTCCAGAAAAACATCTACTTCTGCTTCATTGGCTATGCTAAAGCCTTTTCCTGTGTGGATCACAACAAACTGTGGGGAATTCATAAGGAGATGGGAATATCAGATGACCTTACTTACCTCCTGAGAAACCTGTATGCAGGTGAGAAAGCAACAGTTAGAATCAGATATGGAAAGATGGTCTAGTTCAAAATTGGAAAACAGTATGTCAAGGCTGTACATATTCACCCTGCTTATTTAACCTATATGCAGAGTACATTATGCAAAATGCTAGGTTGGATGACTCACAAGCTGGAATCAAGATTGATGGGTGAAATATCAACAACCTCAGATATGCAGATGACATCACCCTAATGGCAAAACTCTAAGAGGGACTAAAAAGCCTTTTGGTGAAGGTGAATGAGGAGAGTGGAAAAGTTGTCTTAAAATTCAACATTCAATAAACTAGGATCATGGCATCCAGTCCCATCACTTCATGGCAAATAGATGAGAAAAACTGGAAACAGTGACAGTTTTTATTCACTTGGTTTTCAAAATCACTGGGGATGGTGACTGCAGAGTCACTCAGTCATGTTCGACTCTTTGCAGCCTGTGGACTGCAGCCTGTCAGCCTCCTCTGCCCATAAAAATCTCCAGGTAAGAATACTGGTGGGTTGTCATTTCCTACTCCAGAGTATCTTCCACCAGGGGTTGAACCTGAGTCTCCTGAATTGCAGGCAGATATTTTACCATCTGAGACAGTAGAGAAGCCCATGATAAACCTAGATAGCATATTAAAAAGCAGAGACATCACTTTGCTGACAAAGTTCCATTTAGTCAAAGCTATGGTTTTTCCAGTAGTCATGTACTGATGTGAGAGTTGGACCATAAAGAAGGCTGAGAGCCAAAGAATTGATGCCTTTGAACTGTAGTGCTGTAGAAGACTCTTGAGAGTTCCTTGGACTGCAAGATCAAACCAGTCAATCCTAAAGGAAATATACCCTGGATATTCATTGGAAGGACTATTGCTGAAGTTGAAACTCTAATACTGATGCAAAGAGCCGACTCAATGGTAAAGACCCTGATGATAGGAAAGATTGAGGTCAGGAGGAAAAGGGGACGACAGAGGATGAGATGGTTGGACGGCATCACCAACTCAATGGATATGAGTTTGGGCAAACTCCAGGAGATGGTGAAGGACAGCCTAGTATGCTGCAGTCCATGGGATTGCAGAGTTAGACATGACAGTGACTGAACAACAGCAACATAGATACCTCAATGTTGTTATGATTTTGCACATCTCTTTTTCCTAGAATATGAGGTATCTACAAGGTTAGAACCATTGTCAGTTGTAATCTTGGTATTTAATGAAGATCATGCTATTATAAACACTCAACAAACATTTGTTTAAATAATGAATGGTGAATGAATTTAAAGAACAAGTGTACAGTTTAAATGAATTTTAAAAATCAATATCTGGGGGATTTCAGAATTGTTTCCAGTGTGGAACCATCTTTGTTTAAACCTTAGTTCTAGAATGAGAAGACTGAATGGAGGGTGGAAGCCAGATTTTTCCCCTCAAAAGCTTTCTGAAAAGTTGGCATGAGGTAATGGAAATGTAGAACCCAGGAAGTAAGGTGTTTGCAGGTACCATGTATGACATGCATGGCTTCAATCTGTCTTTAGCTGTTCCTGTTTAGATAACTTCTGAGTCAGGTTTAGTTAGACCTAGGAATTTGAGGAATGTAACCACAAATCAATCATAAGCTTTAACAGAGAACTACAAATATACTTGAAAACTAAGTTGTGAAATTGGCTTTAATGACCAAAGGAAGGAGGACCTGAGACCTGCAGTGATTCTAGGGAAGACACAAGTCCCTCCAGAGCCAGCCTCTCGCTTCCCACACCCTTAGTTTTCCCCTATTAAACTTAACCATTAACTATCATGTAAGGGAAATCTGGCTTAAAACAATCCCAGTTCCTTTTTAAAATTATTTCTATTATTCTGTTTTTACACATAGAGGTTTTTTGTGGTGATGATTGATTTTATTTGTCCTCACAAAATCACTTCTATAATCCAAATGAATGTATCTCTTCTAGTGGGTTTTGTAAAACAGCAACAAAGTTTTGAGAAAGACACTTTGAAATGGTAGGGAAATGAGAAAATTTTTAACAGGGAAGCCCCTAAATACAAAGGTAAGCTTATAATTCTTAAGTAGCAGATTAAATAGTATGTGAATTCAGTGAGTTTACCAAGCCTAGTAGAAGAAGTCATAGTCATGAGGAATATTCCTGTGCAATGGCTCCAACAGATTATAACTTTCAGGCTAAAAGTTCTCAGTGAAGGACTCCATACCTGAGCACACCTTCAATTAAAATGATCCCTGTGAAAGAGATTCACCACCTTTAGCAGGGTTTTGAGAGATCAACAAGGCTCAGACTACTAGTCATAATAAAATTTAAGGTTTTCTAGTTCAACTTAATCACTTTACAGACCTAAAAGGTGATTTTCAGAGACATAAAGAAGGTTACTTTAAGTTATTTCAGTATGAAATTTTAAACTAAAGGTACAAAGAAGTTACTATAAATTTTGTTGAGACTACTCGATTGAATTAAAAACCACTAGAAGAGCAACTGAGAAAACTCATGAGAGTTGAAAGTTGCTTCCAGTATCAGATAAACTGTATCATTTCTTTGATTTCACAGAATTGGAAAAGTAAATAGAATTTAGAGAAGGTAGAGTGGTTTGGTCTCATGAGGTAATGAACAAGATTTCTCTGTTTTTATAGCCTACAGACTATAAAATGTTGTGTTTAAAATAGGGAAATCACTGATAGCCAAGTGGACAAAGGTGCCTCCAACGCATTTCAGGTAGTGGAATCACTGAAAATAGAAAATGAATCATTACAAAAGATGACTCTGAGAAAAACAACAACAGAAAGTCCAGAAAATGTGTAAATAAATTACTGTGATAGCCAATCTTTTTCAAAGAGATGCTTAATCTCAAAAAGAGGAAAATTCTATAGAATATAAAGCTTGAAAATTATTTATCAATTAAAAACTACCGTATTATAATTTTCAATGAAAGATAGTTGGCTTTATTAAAATATAAGAAACACCCAGGAAGATAAACTCCCTTCAATGCATATGCTTTTGAGACTAACAAAATCAGGACTATGATGAAAATATTAAAAAGTAGTTTCCACATATACATCTGACATTTTATGAACAAAGAAGTTATTTCCTAGATATTTTAATTTTTCCCTTGCGATTTATTTTAAATTAAATGATGTAAAATGCTAAGTCAGGTTTAAAGTTGCAGCAGAACTAATTCTAATAATGAAATAACCCCTTACAGCAAGTCTTTGAATCATTAGAGGATTTTCAGATAATTTCTTGTGAATGCAAACAAGATAATCATAGAAGTGCACATATCAAGTAGCCCTTTCTTCAAACACTAGTGGTCATGCATATTCAACAGAATGCAAATATTGACTTTTCTGATAGCAAGTGGATCAGATTGAAAACTGTCTGATGGGAAACTATAATCATTTTGTGGAATGTGGCAATGACCTTCACGCTCCCTATGCCAAGGATGTATTCCATTTGAATCTCTGATTCTGCTAACCTTTAAACAGTTTTCACAACCTGAGAAACAAAATAGACATCTGGGAAAAGGCAATCTCTTCCAGTACAATAAAGGCTTGGAAGAAATAAACAGGCCTCAAGTCTCATAATGTTTCTCAGGAGATTCAAGCCAAGAAAGCCTAAGATTGCAACTGACTTCTCAAAAAGACAAGCCAGGAGAAAAACTTTCTCCTTCTGAATCAACTGGGGAGAGAAGAGAAGAGGTCAGTCAGTTGCATACTAAATCTGGAACTATAATATTTAAATTAGCTTGAAGTATTTATTGTTTCATGGAGGAAAATATTCTAGCACCTTTCAATCAAAATATTGTTAAGCATGTTGCATGTTTTACATTACCTGAATATAGACTTAACATGCTCCAAACACCAGTAATAGCATAGCCATAGAAACAAAGTTTAAAAAATATGGCTAACTATACACTGGCTTTTATACATGTACTTTAACAAGTTAAAACCAAATATTACCTTATTGAAATATTAAATACATTAGATAGAGATGCCAATCCATTGTCAAAAAGTTACAAATTGCATGATTTCATTCATATGTTATCTGGGAAAAGTGAAATATAGGGACAGAAAGCAAACCATAGGGGAAGATTGACTGTAGAGGAAAAGCACTACAGAGTACTATTGGTTGACGGATCTGCCCAGTATTTTGATTTTGGCAATAATTACAAGATGCTTCCCAGGCTGCACTAGTGCTAAAGAACCTGCCTGCCAATGCAGGAGACATAAGAGACATGGGTTCAATCCCTGGATTGTGAAGATCCCTTGGAGTAGGAAATGGCAACACACTCCACTAGTCTTGCCTGGGAAATCCCATGGACAGAGGAGCCTGGCAAGCTACCGTTCATGGGGTCCCAAAAAGTTGGACATGACTGAAGTGACTCAGTGAGAACAAAAAGGTCTTAAACCTGGAGTTGGAAATGGCAATTCGCTCCAATATGCTTGCCTGGAAAATCCCATGGGTAGAGAAGCCTGGTGGGCTACAGTCCATTGGGCCGCAAAGAATCAGACATGACTGAGTGACTGACTAAGCACAAAAACGTCTTAAAACTCATAAATCCATGCATGAAAATAGGAGATAATAAATTTCATATATGTGTGTTGATAAAGTGATAGGTAGGGATATATACATACATATATATATATATATATATATATATATATATATATATACACACACACACACATAGATATCTATACCTACGTCTCTTGATTACATTCATAATTGTTGTATATGTGACTATGTTGTCAAAGTCACAGAATAAAACCTGCAAGCAGATGTTTACAGCCTCTTTATTCATAATTCCCATGACTTGGAAGCAATCTATATGCCCTTTAATAAGTTCATGGATGAATAAATGTGGTACATGTAGACAATGGAAAATTATTCAGCACTAGAAAGAACTGTCAAGCCATAAAAAAATATGGAGGAAATTTAAATACATATTACTAAATAGAGGAAATCAATCTTAAAATGCTACATACTGTAGGAATCTGACTATATAAATCTGAAAAAATCAAAACTGTGTACACACTAAAAAAATCAGTGTTGTCAAGGATTAGAGGGTAATGAGGAATGAAGAGGCAGAGTGTAAAGGGATTTTAGGGTAGTGAAAATACTCTGTATGGTACTTTAATGCTGGATATATATCATTAAAAAAACCTTATACAACACCTATAATTGAATTATACTTCAATACATTTTAAAATTTATATTAAATAAATTTAGATATACAGGCAATAACTTTGATGACGCTATTTCCAGAATTTTAAATTAAACTCAAATTTAAATATTCAAAATAAAATAAGATGAAATTCAGATACCACAGTCTAGTGAATTCTATTCAAACTAGTGACACTGAATCTTTATTATTCAACTATGTTTTAAGAACTTAGACTATATAAGCAACCTTAAAGCAGCTTCTATTTGATCCTCATATCATAATAGGAATATAACATGCTGAATTTTTGGTTATAAAGATATATTGGACTAATACAAAATGGCTTCTTTAACAAAATTTTTGAAACAAAATTATTGATACTTAATTTTATCTATTTGTAGGGCCTTTCAAGGCATTTTCAAAAAAAATGGTGCTGCAAAATATGATCAATAAATTTGCTTAAATTTTAAACACTTTTAAATATGAATCAATTATTAAGTAACAATAAAGTATTAAGAACATATGCATAATAAAATGTTATTAAATATATCAAGTCATCTTTCATAAATCTAACATTAGTTTATATACATATAAATTATATTACTATTATGTAAATTTCTTTTATTCCAATTTATTAAGTAAAACAAATAGATATGAAAATTCATAGACTAATAAGATAGGTACCTCACTAAAATACTATTTAGCTTTTATCTTAAAGTATAATCTTATTGTTTTCCAGAGTAAACATTTTTAGCTTAATTCCCTATGAATCATCATAACCTTAGTTAAAAATGAATTGAATCATCATTCACACCTGAATCCTTTCTAGTGAATGAAATATATGAGACACAACACATAAAGTTTTAAATGGAATCATGGCTACCAAATAATTATTCTCTCTATCTAGGCGTTAGATGTCCATGCTCAAACTTGCTGTATCCACTCACCTGGATATCAGAAAATAGAAGCTACTAGCAGAATTTTAGCAATAAAGTCCCAAAAGTGAATAAATAGAAATAGATTTTGTAATAAAAAAAAAAATTCCCTGGATGTGGATTAGCCAAAGCTAATTCCCCAACAAAAACTTTACACTGTTATTAATTTGCAAATACCCTCAAGGCACAAAAATAGAGCTATTAATATATTCAAATTGGAAATATCACATTTTAATTTCATATTGTGTTTTATTTTAATGTAATTTAATTCACATAATGCATTGGTTCCTCTAATACCTACTGAATAAACAATGCCATTCCATAATCTGCATCTAACCTTTTAATTAGGATAATTGATTTTTGAGAAAGCAGATTTTTGAGCTCCTGGAAAGTTAGAGTAACTAAGTTGTCAACCTATTTTGGTGGCTCCCCTCACAAACTACCCTAAACTCTGTGTGTCTTATCTCTCACTCAGTTCAATATATGTGCTGGAAGGTAATTATTTGGAGAAATAATTTCATGTATTATATAAAATATTTTAAGATGGAAGTATAAGTCAAGCCCCCAAATTATGAACTCTTTAAAAATATTTATAAAATATCTATTATATACTAATATTCTATAGTTAGGGTAGAGAGCAGTTACCAAAGGAATCCTTGTCCTCAGGTAACTCACATTTTAGTGAAGGAGGCAGACATTAACAGGATAAACAAATAAAATATACAATTTGTTGAATGGTGGTAAGCCCACAGCCAAGGACAGAGCAGAGTTAGAGAAGAAAGAGGATGGAAAGCTTCAGTTTTTAAAAGAGTCAGAGTAGAACTCATGGAGAAGGTGGCTTTTAAGCACAGACAGACATCCGTGATAGAAAAGAATAAACCAGGTGGACAACTAAGGAAAGAGGATTTCAGAAAGAGGGAGGAGGAAGTATGATGACCGCAGGAAGAGACTGCCTGATATGTTCTTGTCAAGAAGCAGCAAGTGAGTGGTGAGATGGGAAAGAAATAAATGAAAAGAAGGTGACTGACTGAGCTCAGAGATAAAGAACACAGCTCTCAGGATTTTGTGAGTTTAGGTCCCTGGCCTTCATGTAGTTAGAAAGCCGAAAGGGTGGCTTAACCAGAGTGACTCTTACTGAATCCTCCTGGGTGTTGGACTGAGAAGAGTTTGAAGGGAAGAAAGTGCAGGCAGAAAGTGAGTAATTGGGATAAACTTCTAAGCAGAGAAAATAGTGGCTTGGATAAAAGCAGTAGAGTCAGAGCTGTGGGGCATCTTAGAGCTTTGAATTCTGGATATAGTCTTATCTTTCCTGAGAGTGCAACCTAGTGAAAGAGAGGAGTCCAAGTTGATGCAAGATTTGACTGAGCACATAGAAGGAAGGAGTAGCTTATTGAGAGGGAAGATACCAGGAGGAGAAAGAAGTATTCTGGGTTGGATACATTTGAGATGCTTTCAGATATTCACGTAGAGATTTGTTTCATTGTGTCTCATAAGAGGTATGCGTGTGTGTTTACTTTTGTTTTATAGAAATAAACTGCTTTATTTTTTACTAAGTGGTAACACCATGGGTTGACTATAAAACGTCAACCAAGATTTCAAAAAAAGTTGTCATTAATTATTTTTTCAATAGGATGTGATATAGTTGGTGTAAAACTTGAAAAAGTCATAATACTCATAAATGAATCCATTTCCAAAGGCCTTTAGTAAATTATGTTTCAAAAATAAATGATTTAATTAGGTCCCATTTGTTTATTTTTGTTTTTATTTCCAATATTCTGGGAGGTGGGTCATAGAGGATCCTGCTGTGATGTATGTCAGAGAGTGTTTTGCCTATGTTCTCCTCTAGGAGTTTTATAGTTTCTGGTCTTACGTTGAGATCTTTAATCCATTTTGAGTTTATTTTTGTATATGGTGTTAGAAAGTGTTCTAGTTTCATTCTTTTACAAGTGGTTGACCAGATTTCCCAGCACCATTTGTTAAAGAGATTGTCTTTAATCCACTGTATATTCTTGCCTCCTTTGTCAAAGATAAGGTGTCCATATGTGCGTGGATTTATCTCTGGGCTTTCTATTTTGTTCCATTGATCTATATTTCTGTCTTTGTGCCAGTACCATACTGTCTTGATAACTGTGGCTTTGTAGTAGAGCCTGAAGTCAGGTAGGTTGATTCCTCCAGTTCCATTTTTCTTTCTCAAGATCGCTTTGGCTATTCGAGGTTTTTTGTATTTCCATACAAATTGTGAAATTATTTGTTCTAGCTCTGTGAAGAATACTGTTGGTAGCTTGATAGGGATTGCATTGAATCTATAAATTGCTTTGGGTAGTATACTCATTTTCACTATATTGATTCTTCCAATCCATGAACATGGTATATTTCTCCATCTATTAGTGTCCTCTTTGATTTCTTTCACCAGTGTTTTATAGTTTTCTATATATAGGTCTTTAGTTTCTTTAGGTAGATATATTCCTAAGTATTTTATTCTTTTCGTTGCAATGGTGAATGGAATTGTTTCCTTAATTTCTCTTTCTGTTTTCTCATTATTAGTGTATAGGAATGCAAGGGATTTCTGTGTGTTGATTTTATATCCTGCAACTTTACTATAACCATTGATTAGTTCTAGTAATTTTCTGATGGAGTCTTTAGGGTTTTCTATGTAGAGGATCATGTCATCTGCAAATAGTGAGAGTTTTACTTCTTCTTTTCCAATTTGGATTCCTTTTATTTCTTTTTCTGCTCTGATTGCTGTAGCCAAAACTTCCAAAACTATGTTGAATAGTAATGGTGAAAGTGGGCACCCTTGTCTTGTTCCTGACTTTAGAGGAAATGCTTTCAATTTTTCACCATTGAGGATAATGTTTGCTGTGGGTTTGTCATATATAGCTTTTATTATGTTGAGGTATGTTCCTTCTATTCCTGCTTTCTGGAGAGTTTTTATCATAAATGGGTGTTGAATTTTGTCAAAGGCTTTCTCTGCATCTATTGAGATAATCATATGGTTTTTGTTTTTCAATTTGTTAATGTGGTGTATTACATTGATTGATTTGCGGATATTGAAGAATCCTTGCATCCCTGGGATAAAGCCCACTTGGTCATGGTGTATGATCTCTTTAATGTGTTGTTGGATTCTGATTGCTAGAATTTTGTTTAGGATTTTTGCATCTATGTTCATCAGTGATATTGGCCTGTAGTTTTCTTTTTTTGTGGCATCTTTGTCAGGTTTTGATATTAGGGTGATGGTGGCCTCATAGAATGAGTTTGGAAGTTTACCTTCCTCTGCAATTTTCTGGAAGAGTTTGAGCAGGATAGGTGTTAGCTCTTCTCTAAATTTTTGGTAGAATTCAGCTGTGAAGCCGTCTGGACCTGGGCTTTTGTTTGCTGGAAGATTTTTGATTACAGTTTCAATTTCCGTGCTTGTGATGGGTCTGTTAAGGTTTTCTATTTCTTCCTGGTCGAGTTTTGGAAAGTTGTACTTTTCTAAGAATTTGTCCATTTCTTCCTCGTTGTCCATTTTATTGGCATATAATTGTTGATAATAGTCTCTTATGATCCCTTGTATTTCTGTGTTGTCTGTTGTGATTTCTCCATTTTCGTTTCTAATTTTATTGATTTGATTTTTCTCCCTTTGTTTCTTGATGAGTCTGGCTAATGGTTTGTCAATTTTATTTATCCTTTCAAAGAACCAGCTTTTGGCTTTGTTGATTTTTGCTATGGTCTCTTTTGTTTCTTTTGCATTTATTTCTGCTCTAATTTTTAAGATTTCTTTCCTTCTACTAACCCTGGGGTTCTTCATTTCTTCCTTTTCTAGTTGCTTTAGGTGTAGAGTTAGGTTATTTATTTGACTTTTTTCTTGTTTCTTGAGGTGTGCCTGTATTGCTATGAACTTTCCCCTTAGGACTGCTTTTACTGTGTCCCACAGGTTTTGGGTTGTTGTGTTTTCATTTTCATTCGTTTCTATGCAAATTTTGATTTCTTTTTTGACTTCTTCTGTGATTTGTTGGTTATTCAGCAGCGTGTTGTTCAGCCTCCATATGTTGGAATTTTTAATAGTTTTTCTCCTGTAATTGAGATCTAATCTTACTGCATTGTGGTCAGAAAAGATGCTTGGAATGATTTCTATTTTTTTTGAATTTACCAAGGCTAGCTTTATGGCCCAGGATGTGATCTATCCTAGAGAAGGTTCCATGTGCGCTTGAGAAAAAGGTGAAATTCATTGTTTTGGGATGAAATGTCCTATAGATATCAATTAGGTCTAACTGGTCTATTGTATCATTGCTTCTGCACATCAAAGGAAACTATTAGCAAGGTGAAAAGACAGCCTTCAGAATGGGAGAAAATAATAGCAAATGAAGCAACCGACAAACAACTAATCTCAAAAATATACAAGCAACTCCTACAGCTCAACTCCAGAAAAATAAATGACCCAATCAAAAAATGGGCCAAAGATCTAAATAGACATTTCTCCAAAGAAGACATACAGATGGCTAACAAACACATGAAAAGATGCTCAACATCACTCATTATCAGAGAAATGCAAATCAAAACCACTATGAGGTACCATTTCACACCAGTCAGAATGGCTGCGATCCAAAAGTCTACAAATAATAAATGCTGGAGAGGGTGTGGAGAAAAGGGAACCCTCTTACACTGTTGGTGGGAATGCAAACTAGTACAGCCACTATGGAGAACAGTGTGGAGATTCCTTAAAAAACTGGAAATAGAACTGCCTTATGATCCAGCAATCCCACTGCTGGGCATACACACTGAGGAAACCAGAAGGGAAAGAGACACGTGTACCCCAATGTTCATCGCAGCACTGTTTATAATAGCCAAGACATGGAAGCAACCTAGATGTCCATCAGCAGATGAATGGATAAGAAAGCAGTGGTACATATACACAATGGAGTATTACTCAGCCATTAAAAAGAATACATTTGAATCAGTTCTAATGAGGTGGATGAAACTGGAGCCTATTATACAGAGTGAAGTAAGCCAGAAGGAAAAACATAAATACAGTATACTAACACATATATATGGAATTTAGAAAGATGGTAACGATAACCCTGTATACGAGACAGCAAAAGAGACACTGATGTATAGAACAGTCTTATGGACTCTGTGGGAGAGGGAGAGGGTGGGAAGATTTGGGAGAATGGCATTGAAACATGTGAAATGTCATGTATGAAACGAGATGCCAGTCCAGGTTCAGTGCATGATGCTGGATGCTTGGGGCTGGTGCGCTGGGACGGCCCAGGGGGATGGTATGGAGGGGGGGAGGAAGGAGGGTTCAGGATGGGGAGCACGTGTATACCTAAAAAAAAAAAATAAAAAAAAATAAACCTTAGAAAAAAAAATAAATAAATGATTTACAACTTAATTTTATTATTGAATAAAACAAGATCAACCAAGAAAGAATTAGAAAACAATTTAGGTTGCATATAAGGCATAAGATACATTTTATGATTTCCTCAAAATATAATTTATAACTGGGAAATGGTGTCTTTTTCAAAAGTATAAAATGAATTTACCTTTGTATAAGTTTTAACCATAATGAAAATCACTAAAAGTAAATGGAAAAAGCAGCACGGGTTTTTTGTTTTGTTTTGTTTTTTTGTTTTCTTGCTCTTGGTGCATATTGAAATCAAGACTTTAAAGCTGTGTTATTATAAGACTTTCTCACACCTTATTATAAGCTTCCCAAAGAACAACTCTTTTCAAGGAATCTGGCTTTTGAATTAAGACTAACTTAAGGGAGACTTCCCTGGTGGTCTATGTGTCCACTGCAGGGGGCACGGGTTCAATTCCTGGTCAGAGAACTAAGATAATGCATGCTGCACAGTGTGGCAAAAATAAAATAAAAAATAAAACAATACCTTAGTAGAATGCCTTTTTGTGACAAGGGATGAATGGTAGTAAATAAAACTACATAGCACTAAAATTACTTTCACTTGATTTTCAGTTTCTGTGAGCCTGTGTGTGTGTGTGTGTGTGTGTGTGTGTGTGTGTATGCATGGTATGCACGTGCTTGTGTGTAAGATAGTTGTTTTATTTGGAATATACAATTGATTCAAATATTAATAACTTGCTATGCTGGTGATACCACCATCATTGCAGAAAGTGAAGAGGACCTAAAGAGCCTCTTGATGAGAGTGAAAGAGGTGAGTGAAAAAGCTGGCTTGAAACTCAACATTAAAAAAACAAAGATCATGGACAGAGAAGCCTGGCATACTATAGTCCATGGGTTTGCAAAGAGTCAGGCATGACTTAGCAACTGAACAACAACAACAAATTAACAACTTGTAACATTACAGGTTATTATATGTGGCCTAGATGGTGGAATAGGAAGGCTGAGTTCCTTCCCCACATAGGCACAGCAAAATTACAATTATTACAGAGCAAGTGACTATGAAAGTGACATAAAGTCTATCAGAAAACACTTTCCACAACTGAAGACATAAGGAAGAAGTGATAATGACATGGGTGGGACTGAAAGAGACCACGTATGGCTAAGAATCACACCAACAAGTAGGCAATGCACACCAAGAGGATAATCATAATTACATAGGTTCTGGGTCCAAGCCCCATGTCAAGCTCCACAGCCTAGAGGACATGTACCAGGAAAATGAGTTCCTAGAATGTCTGGTTTTGAAGACCAGTGTAGCTGGTGCTCGGGAGCTGAAGTGAGGGGGAGGGGAGCCTGTAGGAAACAGAGACCTTGCTGTTAAAGGGAGCATGAAAAATTTCATATGCTCCAAGTCGGAGTGCAGAGGCTACAATTTGAAAGGAAATTATATCAAACATACTGGCTTATCTTGGAGAGCCTACCCAGAGATGTAGGAGACAACTGGGACTCTTCCTGTGGACACAGACTCTGGAAGCAACTATTTTTGGAGCTCTTTCTACCACTAGGATATTGGTGCTTGAAAATGCCATTTTAGAGTCCTTCCTCTAGCCTGTAAGTGTTGGGGCTCATCTGCCCAACAGAGAGGTGTATCAACCTAAGGACCCCCAGGGCCCTGCAGCCACCAGTTGGCCAGCACCAGCTCTGGGACTCCCTAGGTTGTGTAGCCAGCCATGCTAGACAGGGCCCCATTCACCAATGGGCTGGAAGCCACCAAAGATGGCAGGGCCTGACTGTCAACCAGGCCAGTGTCCCCATGGTAGTTAGCCCCACCACAATGGAATGGCCCACAGAGTCGGTGTAAAAGGCACCTCTGGAGCATACAGCTCTCAGGACCAGAGGGGAGTGTGCTACTTGGCCCCATCGGACACATCTTAAACAAGGTTATTCACCAAGATTGGGAAACATTACTAATGTACTCTACACATAGAACAAACACTAAGAATTAGGCAAAATGAGAAGGAAGAGGAATATGCTCCA
This sequence comes from Bos indicus, assembly GCF_029378745.1. Lineage (NCBI taxonomy): Eukaryota > Metazoa > Chordata > Mammalia > Artiodactyla > Bovidae > Bos > Bos indicus. The sequence continues at coordinate 36,559,390 of NC_091776.1, read as the reverse complement.
ATTGAAGGAATCAGGCAAAGCTTCAGAGAAAATAAGCAAAACAGAGATAAGAACCCAACCAGGTAAAGAGTTCAAGGAACTGGCCGTAAAGATGCTCAAACTTGGCAGAAAAATGAATACATTGAAGATTTTCATAAAAATTTAGGAAATATGAACAAGAACCGGGTGGATGCAATGAATTGGGAGACTGAGATTGATATATGTACACTTACTATCTTATAAAATAGATAACTATGGAGAACCCACTCTATAGCACATGGAACTCTAGTCTACCTAAATGGCAAGGAAATATAAAAAAGAGTGGATATATGTATACATATAACTGATTTGTTTTGCTGTACAGCAGAAACTAGCATAGCACTGTAAAGCAGCTATAGTCCAATATAAATTTAAAAAAAAGAAAACCACAGAGCTGAATACCTAAATAAAAAATACAGTAGAAGGAATCAACAGTAGACTGCATGATGCATAAGAATGGATCAGTACACTGAAAGACAGTAGTGGATATCATCCAAACTGAACAGAATGAGAAGAAAATAACTTAAAAAAAATGTGGATAACTTAAGAGACCACTGGGACAACATTAAACTAGAACTACCAAAATACTATTAGAACTAATAATTGAATTCAGTAAAGTTTGAGGATACAAAATTAATATACAGAAATCTGTTCCTTTCTATACACCAACATGAACTACCAGAAAGAAAAACTATGAAAATAATTCCACTTACAATCAATTCAAAAAAGAATAAAATACATAGGAAGAAATATAACCAAGGAGTTATAGACTTGAATTCAGAAAATTATCACCATATTGGTGAAGTAAACTGAAGATGACATAAATGGAAAGATATACTGAACTCATGGATTGGAAGAATTAATACTGTTCAAATGATCTTAATCCCTGAAGCAGTCTACACATTTAAAGCATACCCTATCAAAATATCAGTAGTAATTTTAGCAAAACTAGAGCAAAGAATTCTAAAACACATGTGGGGACAAAAAGAGTCTGAGTAATGTTATGACCAACCTAGATAGCATATTGAAAAGCAGAGACATTACTTTGCCAACAAAGGTCTGTCTAGTCAAGGCTATGGTTTTTCCAGTGGTCATGTATGGATGTGAGAGTTGGACTGTGAAGAAAGCTGAGTGCCAAAGAATTGATGCTTTTGAACTGTGGTGTTGGAGAAGACTCTTGAGAGTCCCTTGGACTGCAAGGAGATCCAACCAGTCCATTCTGAAGGAGATCAGCCCTGGGATTTCTTTGGAAGGAATGATATTAAAGTTGAAACTCCAGTACTTTGGCCACCTCATGTGAAGAGTTGACTCATTGGAAAATACTCTGATGCTGGGAGGGATTGGGAGCAGGAGGAGAAGGGGACGACAGAGGATGAGATGGCTGGATGGCATCATGGACTTGGACGTGAGTTTGAGTGAACTCCAGGAGTTGGTGATGGACAGGGAGGCCTGACATGCTGCAATTCGTAGGGTCGCAAAGAGTCTGACACAACTGAGTGACTGAACTGAACTGAACTGAATGAAAATAATATTAAGAAAGAATAAAAACTTCAGCTATCACATTTCTTTAACTTCAGGCTAAACTTCATGGTTATAGTAATCAAAAGAGTATGGTACTAGCTCCAAAATAGACACTAATCAATGGAACAGAATTATAAGACTAGAAATAAACTGGGCTTCCCTGGTGATTCAGCAGTAAAATAATCTTCCTGCGATGCAGAAGGCACAGGGGACCAGGGTTTGATCCCTGGTTGGGGAAGGTCCCCTGGAGAAGGGCATGGCCACCCACACCACTAGTCTTGCTTGGAGAATCCCATGGACAGAGGAGCTTGGAGGGCTACAGTCCATACAGTTGCAAAGAGTCAGCATGACTGAAGTGGCGGAGCATGTATGCAGAAATGAATTAGTTAGACTCTAAGTAAATTTAAGACAAAGAATGCAAGAAGACACAATGGAGGGAAAAAAACTGCCTCTTCAGTAAATTGTTTTCGAATACCAGGGCAGCTATACTTAAAAGAATAAAATTAGACTATTTTCTCATACCATATACAAAAGTAAACTCTAAATGGCTTAAAGGCATAAATGCAAGACCTGAAACCATAAAACACCAAGAAGAAAACATAGGCAGTACACTTTTTTATTTTGGTCTTACCAATATTATTTTGGATATGTCACCTCAGAAAAGGAAAATAAAAGCAAAATTAAAAGATGGGACCTAATTAAACTTAAAAGATTTTATACAATGAAGGAAACTATCAACAAAAAGAAAAAAAGAGCCCTGAGATTGGGAGAATATATTTGCATATGATATACCTAATATAGCATTAATATCTAAAATATACAAGGAACTCAGGTAACTCAACATCAAAAATAAATAAATAAACAAACAACCCACTTAAAAATGAGCAAAATACCTGAACGGACATTTTTGAAAAAAAAAAAGTACAGATTGTCAACAGATAGATGCTCAACGTCACTAATCGTTAGGGAAATGCAAATCAGAGTCTCACAACAGTCAGAATGGCTATCATCAAAAAGATAACAATTAGCGAGGGTAGATGATGATGTGAAGAAGAGGGAACAGTTGGACACTGTTGGTGGGAATGTAAATTTGTGCAGCCACTATGAAAAACAGTATGAAGAGTCAAAAAGTGCTGGACACTACTGAGCAGCTAAGACCGTCAGAATTTCCATATTATCCAGCAATTCCACTTCTGGGTATTTCCCCAAAGGGGAAAAAATAACAAGTGATACGTGAACTCCTATGTTCATTGCAGCCTTATTGACAATAACCATAGCTAAGAAGATAAGGAATCTTAGCACACTTTGCTTACAAACACTGCACCAGATAAGTTTGAAATTAATTCCTTTTGTAAAGAAAAAAATAAGTGACTTGCCCAGATGCAGTGTGAGGAAGCAGTGAAATCAGTATTCCAAATCAGACAGTCTGTCACTAGAGCCTGTACTTCGCTTGCTATTAACGTGGCAAATCTTTATGGATTACCTACATTCTTTTTGTACTCAACTTCCCTGAACAAATGCTCTCTTAGTACCAAAAGGGAAGATTGTTCTTATCAGTCTTAAGGAGACAGACCAGGGTTATTCTCTTGTCAGCACCTAGAATGTAATAATTAGAACTCTGATCAGTACTTTTGTGGAAAAGATAGTGGAGCACATCCAAAATATATGTTAGGATACAGACCATTATGCTGGTAATGAATTATTAATTAATATTCTCTTAATAGTTCTCTAAATATATTAGAGTTTCCCAAAATATATATAAACATGTAATATGCTTTTTTTTTCTGTGGTTGAAACTGCACTGTTTCTCAGAGCTAACAAGAACTCTCTGGAGACCCATACCACTCTTCAGATCATCTCAGATTCTAAGGCCTGTTGCTCTCCCCAAATGACTGTCTGCTACACAGTCACCTCACAAGATATAAAACTACTTTATTAGGAAGATATAAGTGCATGAGAATGAATGTAGTAACAATATTTGCTAATCAAAGCCCCACAACACCAGAGAGGTAAAGGCTGGTGCCTGGGAAAAAGTATCTTATTCAGTCCTGAGGACAACTGTATGAACTAGTGATTACAATCTCCTTTATATGTCAAGGAATACAAGACTCAAAGATATTAAATATGTTGTCGCAGGTAATATGTCCTGCATAGGGCCAAGCCTCATTTTAACCATGAACTATCTCACTTCAGTGACTGGCCTGCTGCTGCTGATAATTCACTTCAGTCGTGTCGGACTCTGTGCGACCCCGTAGATGGCAGCCCACCAGGCTCCCCTGAACCTGGGATTCTCCAGGCAAGAACACTGGAGTGGGTTGCCATTTCCTTCTCCAATGCATGAACGTGGAAAGTGAAAGTGAAGTCGCTCAGTCGTATCCGACTCTTAGTGACCCCATGGACTGCACCCTACCAGGCTCCTCCATCCATAGGATTTTCTAGGCAAGAGTAATGGAGTGGGGTGCCACTGCCTTCTCCGACTGGCCTGCAGGAGCCTTTAACTAAGGTTACTCACCAGTGAAACCTCAGTGACATGAGTCTCCAGAACTTGCTTTCCTTTCTGGATCCATCGTGACAAAGCATGGCAAATACCCAGGCACCTATAAGCCATCTACAGCATCTCTCTCTGTCCTCTCAAATCCAATTATTTGCTTTTGACTTTAACTCCTTCACCAATCTTCAACTCTCTCCCTCTGCTCAAACTTCATTACTATTGCCATAATTTAGCCATTCATATTTCACACAACTTCCTCTTCACCTGCCTTCCTTGTCTCATTTGTGTAGCCCATGCTCTACACAGCTACTGATTAGTCTAACATATAAAAATAATCATATTAAAATAATCTAATAGCCTTTGTCTCCAGCACTGTGCTTTTCTCTTGCATCCAAATGCGTCCTATTTGTACCACCTGGTGTGTGCTTTCTCCACTTTGGAACTATTGGCCCGGATTACGATTTGATAAACATGCCAACTTTATTTGCTTCCTACAGTTATTGCCCTCTATCACTAAATTTTGAAGGTTTGATTATAAAACAGGAATACATCTTTACTTTAAGAAGCATATCTATTGCTAATTAGAAAATATATTTAACATTGCAAAAATCACTCTCTTGGGGTAGATGTTATGACAGGGGAATCCTATTTTTATAGTTAAAAATATGTACCACATTTTAGTAAGCAATTATTTTTAAAGTGTGAAATCACCACTCCAATAAAATTTATGTGAGTACAGTCAAAACACATGCTAATTAGATCTTCATGAGATGAGTCAGACAGATGTATATTGTGTTTTTATTTTACAGTTTTACAGCGTTCCAACTTTTTATTATTACCTCGGTGAGGAGCAAATGAAGTAGCTATATTAATTTTTTAGGATTATTTTGAACTAATAAGGTCCTCAGAGATTTAAAAATAAATATATTTAGAAATACGATAGTCATCATAGAATTTCTTTGTTGAGTTAAACACAATTTAAATTTTCATAAAAGAGTTTTGTGTTTTAATAGATTTTTTTCCTTACTTTTAGGATATATCTTAAGATATGTTGTACAGTTGACAAAGAATAGCTTATAGGAATCATTGAGGAGGGAATGGTTGATGAACACATATCCCTAAAGATTTATGCAGCCTTTGTAAAATTATTAAATGTCTTTTGCATATATAGTAATACATGTATATATGTGCATGTTCAGCTGCCAGATCGTGTCCGACTCTTTGTGACCCCATGGATTGTAGCCTGTCAGGCTTCTCTATCCTTAGATTTCCCAGGCAAGAATACTGGCTATCTATTTCCTTCTCCTGGGGATCTTTCTGACCCAAGAATCAAACCTGTGTCTCTTGCTTGGCAGGCAGATTCTTTTACCACTGAACCAACAGTACTGTAGATAAAGATAATAGAGTTACTATATATCTGCTCCTTAAAATAGAAATATCCTTTAATTGAAGGCAAGTCAAATATACCTTAGTACAAATGACAATTTTTTTAAGCCTCTTTGTTTAACATGCATGTGCATGCATGTGTAGGAACACGTGTGTGCATACACATGTAAGGGGTCTCCATCACCCCAAAACAGTTAAAACTGAACACAAAGACCTCCAATTAGAAACATATAATAAACAGAGCCGGATAAGTGTAACAGTTCTTCATCTAAAGCTACTCAAAGGAAGAGATTCTGTCTAATTTTTGAGTAAGAATTTCCACGTTTTATGCATCTTTGTGAACAAGACGCATTCCGGACAACGTGAAGAATTTTAGACAGTTCTTTTTCTGCATATAGGTCTCCAAATTCCTTATTCTAACTGTATTTACTTTAGAAAGATTATAATTATAAATTCTTTCTCTTCCATTTTGAGATATATACCTACAACCCATTTATGTCTTTCCTGAGGACCTAGGAATCATCTCTTCAAAATGGAATCATCAAGAGTGTCTCTTCGTCTCCCAGCCTCATGTACTTTTCCATTATCTCACTCCATCATTTGAAATCCTTTCCCTTATGGTGGAATTTTCGATCTCTCTCACTTATTTCAATAGTCTTGGCCACTATTGAAATAATATGAAATAGAGGCTTGGCACTTTTTAACAAGTATCCATTGCAATTATTCTTTACAGTAAATATGCAAGCTATATAGATGAAAGACTTTGATTGAATCACTTTTGGCTAAAATAAGCAGCCAATTCAATCAATAGATTCATCTATACAAAGGAGACTTTAAATAGTAAGGTCACTGGCTTTTTGTTCTATACAAAAGGAATTGCATTGAAAGATTTAATAATACATTTGTTTTTGGAGGATAAACTATTTAAGTCATGTGTAGATACGCAGTTCTTATCTTGGAAAAATAAATATATTTACTATTGTGTTTATGGGCTTCCCAGGTGGCTCTAGTGGTAAATAACCAGCCTGCCAGTGCAGGAGCAATAGAGATGCAGATTTGATCCCTGGCTATTAATATGTTAAAAAGTTTTCTTACAAAGGAATATAAAGATTTAAAATTAATTT